>NC_136507.1:65481237-65526237 GCF_053919585.1 Euprymna scolopes
GACCCTTAATATAAATTCGTATTTCTGTCTGTTTGTTTGTTCACAATTTAATTAATATATACAAAAGTCTCCTTACTTTACCCTTTCATTTATTTCTATATATAGTATCATTCCTTCAAAAATATACAATTACGAGATCATGCCATTTACATATTACATTAAGAAAAATCGCTTTTATTAAATAGCGGTACTTTAATTAATGTTTCTAGCGAGAGAATTGTTTTAAGTGTTCTATTTAAAATTGTTATTTAATAAATTTTTAACAATACTTATATTGATAACATATTTAATTTAATTTAATTCCAACATCGACTTTTTAAAAAACATTTTTAGAGTTATTTGCCTCTTAAAAACTTCCGTGCATTTCATTTGTTTGTTTCTTTAAACGGCTATACAGAAATCGGTAAATTTTAAGATGTGACCCAGCGTGTTTAACACATAAAAAAAAATAAAGATCTGCCTCCCTCTCTAAATTCCACAATTTACACCTTTCTTTCATTTTTCACGTTAATCTCATCGATTACAAACTTAAATTTCCTTATGTAAATTTCTTAAATTAAAAATGGTCAATTTTTACGACGTGACTCAGCGTCGTTTAACCCCCGCCCCCCCCAAAAAAAATTAGGACCTACTTTTTCGTGCCTAATACGTGTAAACAGTCTTCATAAATAATATGAAAGAAGAAATTTTGAAATAAAATACAATAAACATTTTAGAGTGGGGAATCACTTTTCTATATAAATTTAACGTAAAATGGGCCCCCACTTTTTGGCCACAAAGCGTCCAACGAGACATGTTATCTCTAGCATTTTTTTTTCAAGTTTGGCAATCGAAGAGGGGGGGCGTTCAAAACATGACAAATACATTTTTTTTGTTTTTTCTTTGATGGTGGGGGCGGGAATTACATTTGAAACATAAAATAACGATAAATTTAATTTTTATGAGACCATTCTGTACTTTTTTTATTTTTTTTACATCGATGTCACCACTTATCAAGGCCCGGAAGCCACTAAGGGATAAGGGTTATTGTGTGTACAACAATCAATAGGATAGTATCGTAGTAATCGTTAGTATTGGAGATTTGATAAAGTGTCTTACTTAAGGGGGCGGTTCATCAGGAATTTGTTTATGTTGGACTTGAAGACATCCATGTTGTAGTCAGGTGGGAAACAGGCAAACGGAAGAGAGTTCCACAGTCGTGAACTTCTAAGAAAGAAGCTTTGCTCATGGAATCTATGCTTTGATTTAGGCATAGATAAAGATGGGGGAAAATTAATGACAGTGGTTTCAACTAGACGGGTGTTTATCGTGAAAGATTGGCGAGGGGGGACCAGAGATTGGAGCTCAGACAAGCACTCGCCATGGAAATAACGATAAAACAAAGACAGACTCACAGCGTCTCTTCTGTAGGAGAGAGATTTCAGGGAAGAGAAAAGGGCATCCCCCACTAAGCCACGAAGTCTATTTTGTACTCTGTCAACGCAGGATAGGCTGATTTTAGCAGCTCCTGCCTAGATGTGGCAGCAGTATTCCATCCTTGGCTTTTATACAGATAGAGAATTGCATCAATAGTGAGATATCTTCTGGGGCAGTAGAAGGATCTCACTATCTTCCCAGCGACCTTGGCAACAGACTTTATGTACGTGTTCCATTTCAGATCAGGAGTAAAGGTCTAACCCAGAAGCTTGTCAAAACATGGAGTCTCCCCAAGACGAGAGCCATCCATTTCAATTGATGCCAGATGGGGATCAGAGCGTTGATGATGTAAAGATAGGAGCTTGGTTTTAGATACATTAAAAGTAACCAGCCACCTCTTCCCTCACTGTACCACGCGCTCAAGATCAGAGGAGAGAGAATCAGAGAAAACTTTGTCATTTACGGCCTTTGATATGTTGCCATAGATGGTTGTGTCATCAGCATAGATGTCAACGAATGATTTAAGTATGTGTTTTGGGGGATGATTGATGTAGATCAGGTAACGTACTGGGCCCAGGATGAACCCCTGAGGGACTCCAGCATTAATACTCTGGGTTTCTGATTTCTGCCAATTAACCACTATTCTTATGAGCCTATCAGAGAGAAATGATTTAATAATTGAGAAAAAATTTCCAGTTGTACCGTAGCTGGAAATCTTGTGAAGTAGGCCTTTATGCAATACCTTATCGAAGGCCTTTGATATGTCAAGAGCAATTACCCTAGAAAAGAAGCCTTTGTCGAGAGATTCACTAATCCTATGAGATATAATCGTTAGCGCATCTGCTGTAGATCTAGCAGAACGGAAACAATATGTACTTTCACCTTACAATTTTATAAACAAAACGAACCCCAACATATGACAAATTCAATTGTTTTTGACAGGGGGGGGGGATATCATTAGAAATATAAAATGATGAAAAATTTAATTTAATTGTTTTTGCAATTTATTTTTGGTAGATCTTTTCTTTTTGCGATCGAACAGGTATTCGCTGCTATTCTTATTGAAACAAAAGTTGTAATGATTTATTTTTAATTATTTTTGTTGGGTGGGGTGGGGGTTTGGGTTCTTTTCAGTGCTCAATAGCCGGAGAATATTTTCTTCTCTTTGTAGCCCTTCTGCCGAAATATCTGGTGGAGAGTGTATCATGTACTTCTTTTTTGGGACGGTTACATTTACATGTTTTCATCCGTTTTATTTTTGGAATTGTTGTGGGGGTATCCACGTAACTTCATGTCCACCCAGGCAACGCTAGGTACCCATGCTAGTATATATATATATATATATATATATATATATATATATATATATATATGAGCGGGTGGGGGGGCTTTGCCTGGACGGAAAATACGCTGAAATATGATATTTTAATTTGTCTAGTTTTCGTATATAGAGTCGTGATTTCAAAAGTTAAAACAAGGATTTGTATGCCTGATGGCATAGAATTGAAACCGAAACTTTGAATTCAAGGCTGGTGACGTTACCAATGTACCAACGTGACATTCATACGTACTGATTACAAATTAAAAAGTAAAAAAAAACTAAGATGAATGTGCAACATGCGTAACGATTTTTTCAATTGTGGCTGCTTTTGGACCCCTTAAAAACTGTTTAAACCAGCTAAGGCCTATAAAATAACGGTCCGTAAAGAATCCAATCATTTGAGGCCCCTAGCGCTGTCTACGACTTTTACTTTCGGCGGTGGAAGAAGAATTTGAAAATATGGAGACAACTAAACAGACATATAGCCTTTCATATATATATATATATATATATATATATATATATATATATATATATATATATATATATATATATATATACTAAATGAACACAATACATTAGTTTGATCTTTCATAAATACGTTCAGTTCCACGGACGCTTTTGATAATGTGAACATGTCTTAAAACATCAGTTGAAGAACCGGTCAAATGTGGTATCTTTCGTTTCGAGTGTCTTTGTAAGATCGAAATACACTGTTCATTGAATAAAAATAAGCATACACTTGCACAGTTTAATGCTCTTTTTATATCTACTACATACTGAATTACACACACACACACACACACACACACACACACACACATATATATATATATATATATATATATATATATATATATATATATATATAAAGTATCAAAATCTCGATACTTATTTTCTGACTAAGAGCGGAGGTCCGCTTGAAATATAAAAAATAACAATAAAAATATTAAATACAAAAAGTAACAGCGTTTCATACTTCAAAATCCCCTCATAACCTTTATATATATATATATATATATATATATATATATATATATATATATATGTATATATATATATATATATATATATATGAATATATATGTATATATATATATACATATATATATATATACATATATATATGTATAGGAGAACAACAGTAATGGGAAATAAAGTCACAAAACTATACATTGGTGGATATAGATTGGTGCATTTATTCAATAAGGGAATACAAACAATTATTTGGGGGATTGAATGGACTTTATGCCAAGGCATTTCGAAGCCTAATGCTTCTCATCAGAAGAGTAAAGAAGATGCTAGGTAGCATAGTGGGGGTGCGGCATCTATTTCGTTCCTAATGAACCCCACGCTATATAGTTTTGTGACTTCATTTCTCATTCCTGTTGTTCTCCTGTATAAGCCTCAAGGATACTTGTTGAGCTTGGCATTGTCCAGATAAGTCTTCCCTTGTGGAATTGAGTGGTAGAAGGCTTTATGTAAAACCAACACACTTATTTGTATTACTGCTAATCTTTGTCTGTGCAGACGACTGCCACAAGACATAGCATGCAGTAGACCGCAGGTTTTTATGTAAGAGTTTTTCCTTCTCCTAGATGACATTATCACGTTGACACATCTGTTCTCGCGAGATCATCGAAGTTAAGCAACGATGAGCCTGACCAGTACCAGATAGGTAACCATTTGGGAAGGTTAGGCGCTGTATGTACCGCGCCGTCGTAGAGATTTCCAGGTTGGTATCCGGGGGCGCATTAATTCACTAGGCGTTATGCATCCTCAGTTTTCGTTAAGACATCCCCACTACAGAGAGACTGATAAAAAAAAACTATATTGACTGCGAATCAGTCCTGGAAGAAGCTGATTTTCCAATGCAGAACGAGAAAGGTCGGATGAGGAAGATGACGTACCGTTGATGAAGACAACAGTAGGTTCGCGTAGCTTGACAGCGCCGGAAGCTATGGACATCCTCCGTTTGCGTCATGTGCAGATCCTGTATATAAAAGAATGGTCCAGTTAGAAATAAATAGGATTAGCACGGAGAGGGGAGAGTAAAAAAGCGATCAAGAGAAAAGTAGTTCTATAGGATGGATAAGAACTATATTTTCTTTTTAGTCAAGCTATGAGACTCCGTCCTAAAATAAAATGAAAAATTCTCTGCTGTTTGGCGGTTGTTGTAAAAATGAAACGGAAATTTAAATTTCGTTCCGTTTTAAATTCGGTACATTTTGACATTACTTCAACTAATCGTTCACATATGACATGTCAACCATTCTAGGTTTTCGGGTATGCTGACAAGGTTGTGGATGTCTATTCCGAAAGTAGTTCTTAACATAGGGAGGTTGGAGGTGTCTATTCCGAAGACCGTTCTTAACATAGGAGGTTGGATGCTTATTCGTTGTAAGCATACCCGAAAACCTGTAAAACTCGACATTTCCAATGTGATTGGTGAGCTGGATTTATGTTTAAAAAAATACCAAAAATGTTATACCAAACTGACTTTTTCGTTTAAAAATTAATTACAAAAAAAAATATTTTTTGTTAATAAAATTCTATTTTTATTTTAGAAATATCTGCGTCTTTTATATATATATATATATATATATATATATATATATATATATATATATATATATATATATATATATATATACTAGCAGAAGTACCCGCCGTTGACTGGGTTCAAAAACAGCCTACAGAAAATGGACTGTGATTGATGAAAGTATGATAGGTTATGAAAGGAGGAGGTTAATGTTTCTTTTCTTTTTTAAATAGTTTTTAATGCTCTTTACTTGAAATAATTTCAGCAAACTGAAATTAAAACAAAATTTGAGGCGATAACTACTTAAATTAATTTTTATATAAACTAGGCAGAATATGATGAAAGTAAAGATAATTTTCGCGAAAATATATTTATTTTATATCAACTTTGTTTCCATTCGTAGCCAAGAGTGACCGACAAAATGATGTTTCCTTACAAAAATGAAAACGTTATATATATAATAATATAAATATACAAGAAATAAATCTTATCATAGTCAATAAAAGTTACTTTTATGGTAGAAAAGTTAATTGGTTTGTATTTTTAAGTAGTTTGTAAAAAAAAAAAAAATTTAATTCACGAACCGGTTTTACAAAAATCAAAATGGCAGCGATTTTGAAATGGAGAGCCCCGTTTTCAATTTGAAGGAGGGGCACCTGAGTATTCTGTGTTAACATTTTAAGAGAGTTCCGTCAACGTAAGGAATATTTATAAACATATTTTAATGTTTTCCGTTATTTTGTCCTTAAAGAATATTCGATTATGGCATGTGTAGTTTATATAAAAATTCATTTAAGTAGTTATCGCCTCAAATTTCGTTTTAATTTCGGTTCGCTGAAATTATTTCAAGTAAAGGACATTAAAAACTATTTCAAAACAAAAAAAAATATGAACTGAACTTTTATTGACTATGGTAACATTTATTTCTTGTATATTAATTTTTTCGTGTAGTCGTTTGTTGGCTTTTCTACTAAACACTCTTACTAAATAATATCGACGAAATATCGAAAAACAAAGAAACAAAAATAGTTTTGAAAAATAATGAAGCTTTACTTACTTTAGTAAAATAATCCGAAACAGCAAAATGGGATATTAAAAAAGTAAACACGTAATTACTTTAGTTTTTTAAAGCAAAGAATCGATATGAATATGAATAAGAAGAAAATGGTGCCCTTTTCAAGCAGAACAGCTTCGTTTCAGTTTTACATTATTGAACGGTGTAGTTTTGCGTCGTCAGATTCAGGGTTGTACTATTGTAATGTAAAGAATACACAGAAAGGGTTGTAATCAACGGAATTCCTTCTAGTACACTGGCAAAAAAAAGTTTAAACAGATATATAAATAAAAATAAAAAGGTTATGTAAATGTTTTAAAAAGACACGTAATCACGTGAACATTATTTTTCCCTTCTTTTGACAGGATAACAAGTACCGTTCTTATTTTTATTATTTATCTATTTATCTATTTTCGAAAGAGTGCTACGTGCAAATGGAGAAGGAATGAAACAGAGTTATGCGAAATTTGTGTCGAGAATTGTCTAAAGTTCCGACTTTTTTTTTTACTTTCACTTTAATAAGAACGTGAATTCATGAGGTGAATTTATTCGACACAATATGATTCAAATCAAAAAAATAAATAAAAGCTAACGTGAATTAAGATTAAAGTTAAGGTGTTATTGTGGGCCCTCACCCCTTTTAAAAAACCTTGTTAAACTTTGTGACATATTTACATTCGATGCAGGTCAGGCGCGAACGAACATCCAATAATTTTATTATACCATATTTCTTCGAACTGAAAGATAATTATCAAAGTATAATTACGCAAATAGATATGAAAATCTTCGTTAAAGTTTGTGCCATATTTCCATGGAGTACAGGCGTGAACGAAGTCCCCACAGTTTTATCATACCATCTCTAATCAAGTTGAAACATACTTATCAAAGTATTATTATGTACATCTATATCAAAAACACTTGTAAACGTTTTGTTTTTTATTTTTTATTTCCATACTTTGGGGGCCAGGCGCGAACGCAGACCCCAAAATTTTTATGAACCACCGTTCTGCCAGATCAAACATACCCATTCCTGATCCTCGATACATCTTCTATCGTTATATGTAATCAGTTTTTTAAAATAGTCAACTATATAGGAGCCTATTCGTGACCAAACACACACACACACACACACGTTCAGCTTTATATATATATATATATATATATATATATATATATATATATATATATATATATATATATATATATATATATATGGAGGGGGGCACAATCCAAAAAAAAAGTAATGATTAAAAAGGAACGAAATTTAAATTTCCGTTCCATTTTTACAACAACCGTAAAGCAGTGCATTCTTCGTAAGTTTTACCGAATTCTTTCTCCGTTGGTTCATTAACGTATTACATTTGGAAAGATAGTATCGTGCTGCCGTTTCAACGTTGTGTGCGGGATGGTAAGAAGTTAAGATTTAAAGAAAGTAACTCGAGCAGAAGCACGCATGGCACTATCGAATATCATTTGGCCGATGCCAATTTAATAATTGCGACGCGCTTATCGTCGATGTTTAATGAACATGCATCACAGAAAAAAAAAGAAAAGAAAAAGCCAGCTCTTCGCACACGAAAAAGAAAAGTATTTACAAAAGAATTAAGAAAAGTGCGATATGCTGTAATTTGTAAATAGTTGGAAAAAAAAGAAAGAAACGTATTATTAACACACACAAACAATGTGAAAAATAAAAAATAAAAGAAACACAGAAAGTCACAACAGAAGAAAAAAAAAAGAATGCTAAAGTTTACGGTGCCGGGAAAACTCGTCCCGGGAAAACTCGTCTCGGGAAAACTCGTCTCGGGAAAACTCGTCTCCGGAAAACTCGTCTCCGGAAAACTCGTCCCCTTTCGCTAGGTAGGAAAACTGGTCCCGTATTGAATAAATATCGATTGAAAACACATTTTATGATCGTTCTTGAAGGAGATATTGTTTTTTAAAATAAACTATACCCCCCCATAATATTTTTAAAAAAATATTTTTACTTGTTTAATGTTTTTTTTTTGTGTTTTTAATAAAAGCGTTTATTATGTTCATAAACGAGACCGCATATTTTTTTATATCAATATAAAAAGAATTTACTTATATACTGTTGTTTATAAAAGGGTAAAATCGATTTTTCTACCTCGCCGACTATGTTGTTTATTTAATTTGTTTGGAATCGTTTATTTGGTAAAGAAAAAAAAACAGAAAACAAACAAAAAACATGTCGAGTGTTACGGGAGAACGAGAAATAATGCCCGGTATATCACATCTTAGGAGGTCTTGATAATCGCTAAAAAATAGAAAATTAAAGAAATTACTGAGGGAGATTTGGTTTTAAAAAGAAAATAATAAATTTTAATATTTTTTAAAATATAATTTAGAGAGAGGGGGGGATAAAACCTATATCTCCCTTCGAAAAGCAACCAACAAAAAATGAAATTAAAAAGATTCTTGATAAACGATAGCGGAGTTTTCAATAAAATTGATTAATAAATTTATTTAGTGATTACTTTCTCTCTTAATGATTGATTTTAGAATTTTGAAGTAAAAATTAAAAAAATTAAAAATGAGTTAACGAGAGATTGTTAGCACATGGCATCTCTCGCGCCAAAAAAATATTTCGCTTTTAATTTATTAGTTAATTTTTGCAAAATTTGACAGGACGACAATAAATGTTGATAATTGATAAAATCATAATTTTAAATAACGCATGAGTGCATTTGGTATGACAGAAAACAAAAACATAACAACAAAAAACTATCATAATTAAAAAACAAAACCGGTAATCGTGAAGAAAGAGAGAGCCTGTTTCCTCCGTTTGACTATAGGTGGCGTTAATGTCTGTCCACCCAGTTACGGAAGCACAAAATGTATATAATGGCACCGTTGAAATAAAAATAAATGTTTAATTTTAAACATGTTTTTTTTTGTTTGTTTGTTTTTTGCAAACATATTTAAGTTTGTTTTTGTTTTTTTTTTTCAAACATATTTATGTTTGTTTTTTTGTTGTTGTTTTTGCAAACATATTTAAGTTTTATTTTTCCAAACATTTACGTTTTGTTGCTAGTTTATTTTCAAACATTTACGTTTTTTTTTGTTTTTACGTTTTTTTTTTGTTGTTTTTTTTTGCAGGCATAAACTAAATATTTTTGAAATATTTTTCTTTTAGAAAAGTTTGCTTATGCACTAATTGTACCGCGCTATTTTTTTTTTTTTTTTTTATAGTAGTTTCAAGTAATATTCAGGTTTTACAATATCCCTTTTCAAACATATATATATATATATATAAATACTCGCGGAAAAAGTAAAATAAGTCCAGAAAAATTAAGAAAAAAGAGGGGGGGGTCAATAAAAAAAAAGATAAAAGAAAAAACGTTGACTTTTTTTATTATAAGAACGTAAAAAATACTCGCGGAAAAACGGTTGTACCCATAAATATGTTTAAAAGAAAAATATAGCAAAAACATTTAATTTATGCTTGCAAAAAAAAAAAAAATATTAAAATTAAAACAAAAATAACGTAAATGTTTGAAAATAAACCAGCAACAAAACGTAAATGTTTGGAAAATAAAACTTAAATATGTTTGCGAAAACAAAACAAAATAAAACTTAAATATGTTTGCAAAAAAAAAAAAAAAAAAAAAAAACATGTTTAAAATTAAACATTTATTTTTATTTCAACGGTGCCATTATATACATTTTGTGCTTCCGTAACTGGGTGGACAGACATAAACGCCACCTATAGGCAAACGGAGGAAACAGGCTCTCTCTTTCTTCATGATTACCACAAAACCAAAAGCGTAACGAAGAATCGAATCGCTCTTTTTAATTTTTGGGTTTTGTTTTTTATTATTGTTTTTATGACTCCAAAAAACATCGTTAAAATAAGAACAAAAAAAAAACGGACGAAGTAAAGAATAGATACCCTGTAGCAGACGACGACGCCTGGCGGTGCCAGGCGCACAATTCAACTAACACCGGTGATTCGACCTTGACATTGGCACAAGCACACGGCGTCGGTTTGTAAACACGTCAAATAGCAAACATGCTAGAATATTCACCAGCATTTTTTTAAAAATATATTTACAAAACCTTTGAAGATTTAAAAGAAAAAAAACATTTTTTTTTAAATAAGTAACAAAACGAACGTATTTAAATAAAAGATATTTAAATAAACGGGTGTCTCTTTCTGTTTCGGATTTTTGCGACCAAGAATGATTTTTATGTGCCGTGTTTTTTTTTTGGGGGGGGGTTCTGTGTGCGTTTTTAAGACAATTCAATATTTATTCTTTAAAACATTAACTTTAGCGACAATTAATATATTTTCAAAATAATACTTTTAAATATTACATTTTTACGAATATTCGCAAGCAAGATTAAAAAAAAAAAAAAAAAGACGAGGTGTTTTGTTTTTTTTCAATTAAATTATAAACTTTATTTGAACTTTCAACAAACTTTTACAGACATAAAAATAGACTTTATGGATATTTTATAATAATTTTTTAAAAATATATTTAACGAAAAGTTTGTTTTTTTATCATTTCATTGTTGAATAAAATTTCAAAGTAATAAATGGTGAAAAAAAAATACCTCGAAAAGAAAAAACACCTTGTCTTTTTTTTTGTTTTAAATAAAACTTTAATTTTAAAATTTCGATGTTTGAAAAACAGTCCATAATATATATTTCATTATAAAAGTTCTATTTTTGTTTGATAAAAAGAATAAAACAGTTAATAAATAATAAAAAAAAAACAACAGTCCATTAAGTTCAAATAAAGACTGTTTGAATAAAACTTATAAAAAAAGGTTCATTCTATACGGTTTTGGCCATTTCTTTTTTGTGCATTTTTGATACAATTCAATATTTATTTACAGTGCGATGTATGTCGGTGGTCAGTGAAGGAGAAATCCTTTTAGGCCGAGGCAATTTTTATGCATAATAAAATCACAAGTATAAACAATTGAGATAAAAAAAATATATTATTTTATTCACATCTTTTTATAACTTTTATTTTTATAAAGATGAAATGTAGTATCACAAGATAGAAATCTTTTTATAATTTTTATTTTAAAAAAAACTGTCTGTAAAAGTTTGTTGAAAGTTCAAATAAAGTTTATAATTTAATTGAAAAAAAAAAAACACCTCGTCTTTTTTTTTTTAAATCTTGCTCGCGAATATTCGTAAAAATGTAATATTTAAAAATATTATTTTGAAAATATATTGTCACTGAAGTTAATGTTTTAAAGAATAAATATTGAATTGTCTTAAAAACGCACACAGAACCCCCCAAAACACGGCACATAAAAATCAATCTTGGTTGCAAAAATCCAAAACAGAAAGAGACACCCGTTTATTTAAATATCTTTTATTTAAATACGTTCGTTTTGTTACTTATTTTAAAAAAATGTTTTGTAAATATATACTTTTTCTTTTAAATCTTCAAAGGTTTTGTAAATATATTTTTAAAAAAATGCTGGTGAATATTCGAGCATGTTTGCTATTTGACGTGTTTACAAACAACCGACGCCGTGTGCTTGTGCCAATGTCAAGGTCGAATCACCGGTGTTAGTTGAATTGTGCACCTGGCACCGCCAGGCGGTGTCGTCTGCTACAGGTTATCTATTCTTTACTTCGTCCAAAAAAACTTGTAATAAACTTTGTATGAACATAATAAACGCTTTAAAATAAGTTAAACCACTAAGAACTTAGAAAACGGACACTTAGAAAATCGATTTTATATAAAAAAAAAAAAAAAAAACATTAAACAAGTAAAAATATTTTAAAAAAAACATTTGGGGGGGGGCTATAGTTTATTTTAAAAAAACAATATCTCCTTCAAGAACGATCATAAAATGTGTTTTCAATCGATATTTATTCAATACGGGACCAGTTTTCCTACTTAGCGAAAGGGGACGAGTTTTCCCGAGACGAGTTTTCCGGAGACGAGTTTTCCCGAGACGAGTTTTCCCGAGACGAGTTTTCCCGAGACGAGTTTTCCCGAGACGAGTTTTCCTAAATTCAAAGTTTACACAACGCAAATGTGTTGTTATCCTGAGAATTGTTGTGAAAATTTTTCAATCTTTGTTTTGGTAACTTGTCAATCAAATTATTTCTCTTGTCAAAAGCAAAACTTGAGTGCTCTTTTTGATTAAATTTAAACTATAAAAATGTTCCGAATTCGGTTGTGAAATTGAATTTGTTTTCTTCTTTCTGAAGATGAAGTCTATTTCGAACATTTAAAGAACATTACACTAGCAATACCATCCTGGTTCGACATATCACGTTGCTCAATCCGCGAGTTTTCAGCTTTCGTGTTTTGAAAAGAAAAGGACAATTAAACTTTGTGGTACAATGGAAAATATGTTTCGAATTTGGTTGTGAAATTGAACTTGTTTCTTGTTGAAGTTTGTAGCTTCCATTTTTTTTTGTGTTTTTGAAAAAAACATTTTACAGAATAATGTTCAGAGAACTGAAAAGTAAAAAAAAAAAAAAAAATGAAAAACGATTCATGGACATGTAATTGTGTACAATGAACTAAGAGACAATATTTTATTTATAACTATTGTGTAACAAAGACGTGCATTTTTTCTTTCTCTTTTGTAAATCTAAATGTATTATTTTGCAATGTTGCATTCCGTGATGGGGCAGGTGCGTGTTAAATGAAATATATATATATATATATATATATATATATATATATATATATATATATATATATATATATATATATATAAATATATATATATAGATATATATATATATATATCAAATATTTTTTTTAATAAGAAGAGGAGGAGTGTTAAATAATCCAGATTCCCGAAGAGTGACGTCAAACAAAAGTCTTGATGTAAGGCCCGGGAGATCGTCAAAAGGGGGTCAAATTCTAGGATGCAACATCCCTGGTCAGTGAGTTTGAAACAATACATGGTTGAAATCCCACCCCCACACAGTAGAGATCCCTAGATGTAAAAGATCTTTCTACTCCAGTAGTATTTTCCTCGGTGCCCGGAAAACTCGTCCCGGGAAAACTCGTCTCCGGAAAACTCGTCTCCGGAAAACTCGTCCCGGGAAAACTCGTCTCCGGAAAACTCGTCTCCGGAAAACTCGTCTCGGAAAAACGTGTCCCCTTTCGCTAGGTAGGAAAACTGGTCCCTTATTGAATAAATATCGATTGAAAACACATTTTATGATCGTTCTTGAAGGAATATTGTTTTTTTGAAATAGACTATAGCCCCCCCCCCATAATATTTTTAAAAAATATTTTTACTTGTTCAATGTTTTTTTTTTTTTTTTTTTTTTTAAATAAAATCAATTTTCTAAGTGTCCGTTTTCTACCTAACTGGCTAAGTTCTTAGTGGTTTCACTTATATTAAAGCGTTTATTATGTTCATACAAAGCTAATTACAAATTTTTTTTTGTTCTTATTTTAACGATGTTTTTTGGAGTCATAAAAACAATAATTAAAAACAAAACCAAAAAATGAAAAAACAGGGAGCGATTCGATTTTTCGTTACTTTTTTGTTTTGTTTTTTAATTATGATAGTTTTTTGTTGTTATGTTTTTGTTTTCTCCCATACCAAATGCACTCATGCGTTATTTAAAATTATAATTTTATCAATTATCAACATTTATTGTTGTCCTGTCAAATTTTGCAAAAATTAACTAATAAATTAAAAACGAAATATTTTTTGGCGCGAGAGATGCCATGTGCTAACAATCTCTCGTTAACTCATTTTTAATTTTTTTTTAATTTTTACTTCAAAATTCTAAAATCAATCATTAAGAGAAAAAGTAATCACTAAATAAATTTATTAATCAATTTTCTTGAAAACCCCGCTATTGTTTATCAAGAATCTTTTTAATTTCATTTTTTGTTGGTTGTTTTTTGGAGGGAGATATAGTTTTTACCCCCCGCTCTCTCTCTCTCTCTCTCTCTCTCTCTCTCTCTCTCTCTCTCTCTCTCTCTCTCTCTCTCTCTCTCTCTCTCTAAATTATATATAAAAAAATATTAAAATTTATTATTTTCTTTTTAAAACCAAATCTCCCTCAGTAATTTCTTTAATTTTATATTTTTTAGCGATTATCAAGACCCCTAAGATGTGACATACCGGACATTATTTCTCGTTCTCACGTAACACTCGACATGTTTTTGTTTGTTTTCTGTGTTTTTTTTTTTCCTTTACCGAATAAACGATTCCAAATAAAGGGTTTGTATTACTGTACACATAGATTCGAAAAAGTTGTCAAAAAACAAATATATAACAAATAAATGTTATCAAAGGCAAGATAAATTACTTTTCTACCAAACTGGATATAATTTTCGTGTTTTTATTCAATTTAACATGTTTATTCAGCTCAAAAAGCATACACTGTTTACCGATGTATGGGAAAATTCAAAATGGCGGCCGACTCTCTCTTTTACACGGTAAGTTCGGGAAAAGGTGTTATAAATAATAAACTAGACAAAATACTATTAAAAAACCACCGAATATATGTCAAGTTATGTCACGGTAACATATATTGAGCAAATTTCTAACAGTATTTTGTCTAGTTTATTACACCTTTTGTTTTTTGACAACTTTTTCGAATCTATGTGTACAGTAATACAAACCCGCAAATTCTTTTTATATTAATATAAAAAAGCGGTCTCGTTTATGAACATAATAACCGCTTTAAAATAAGTGAAACCACTAAGAACTTAACCAGTTAAGTAGAAAACGGACACTTCGAAAATCGATTTTATTTAAAAAAAAAACAAAAAAAACATTAAACAAGTAAAAATATTTTTTTTTAAATATTATGGGGGTTATAGTCTATTTTAAAAAACGATATCTCCTTCAAGAACGATCATAAAATGTGTTTTCAATCGACATTTATTCAATAAGGGACCAGTTTTCCTACCTAGCGAAAGGGGACCAGTTTTCCGGAGACGAGTTTTCCCGGGACGAGTTTTCCTAAATTCATTTTCCTCAGAATCGTTAGACTTTGAAATTCCATTCCAGTTCCCGCTTCCCCAACTGTACTGACGTGCAGAAGTTCAAGTGTAACGTGAACCGACATCTTGCTGCCCAAATCCCTACATAGTACCCCAGTAGCTGTTGTCCCTGATAGTAGCCCCCTACACCAAAGTGGTAATGTGCCTTGTTTGGGGTGAAAATGTATTTTTAAAATATGTTGACGTAATCTGAGCCAAATAAAAATAGATACAGAGAAAGACAGGGTGTCGAAAACGCGACACGAAGGGGTACTAACAACATATTCTTCATTATCACCACTAGCACCACCACCGTCAAGCACGCCATTAGACTTGTCAAACAGTCATTCGAAAACAGAAAGGTTATGTTTACAAATAAACGAAATATTTTATAACCAAGCTGTGTGTGTTTTATTATCACCAACGAATGTATAAATCAAAGATGACAAAGATTGACATTTTTAGAAATTGAATATACTTAAAAACACATTTGACGATTGGTCATCAGCAAAATATAAAAAAAACTCGCGGATTGAGCAACGTGATATGTCGAACCAGGATGGTATTTCTAGTGTAATGTTCTTTAAATGTTCGAAATAGACTTAATCTTCAGAAAGAGGAAAACATTGTACATATGTTTGGGTTTTTTTTTTTTATTTCTGAAGATGGGGTAACTAACTAGACAGATATTGGGGAAATGAATGCCAACGATAATCACGTGATTCATTCAAAATGAATAAATGATACTCAATATATGTGTTGTTGAGCATCGTCCATTCATTGTCGTTGGCATTCGTTTCCACGATATCTTTCTAGTTACAATTCTTTCTGGAAAGATATCGACTACTTATGGGAGGGGCCACGTGAAGGGTGCCAACCTCCGCAAGTGAAAGCGTCTCTGTGGAACGAACTGGATTCGAGCTTGGAACATCCAGGTTGTCAGTCTGCATCATTAACCACTTAGCTACCACCAATACCACTAATCTCTCTCTATATATATATATGTGAGTGTGTGTGTGTGTGTGTGTGTGTGTGTGTGTGTGTGTGTGTGTGTGCGCGCGCGCGCTTTCAGTCATTTTGATTGTACATTGTTTTCTTACATCAAAATAAAAACAAGTTTTGTTTGATGATATTTAGTTTTACACAATTTGCAGTCCCCACTCCCCGAACCCACGGCTCCCCCCCCCCCGCCTCAAACCGCCGCTGCGTAAACAGATCACATTTTTGAAGATCGACTTTCATTTCTAACGCAAGGAATTTTTAGTTCTTTTATTTTTGTTGTTGTTTTTTTCTTCGTTGTATATTTTTATTATTTTTATCTTTTATCGAATGGAAAACGCTTTTTTCTTTTAACGTCAATCCGGATTGGTTTTTATTTCTTGTAGTTGTTGTTTATGCTTGTTTTAAGGATATTCTTTTTTATCATTTCGGTCCGTTTGTAGCCAATGGATGGTCCGGGTTTACGTTTCTGATGAGGCCTCGGAAGATGAGAAGATTTGCTGCCGTTATGGATAGTAGTGGAGGGGGGAGGACACTTCGATAGAGTGTAAGATGTCGGCAGTAGTGCGATCTGGGAGGGGGTAAATAGGCTTTCAAGCCCTGCTCTTAAAAGTTGTAGGCCTAGACCCCAACGATATTCAGGCGAGATAATACGACTCGCTTGTCCATTAAGGGCACACAAATCGCGCTTGTTCGCTTTGTCTCTTAATAAATTGATACTAAATACGCGGCCCCAGATGACACGATCGACAGATAGGATGGAGGGCAGAGGGTGAGTGAGAGATGAAAAGAGAGAGAAGAGGGACCACACAGAAAAAAAAAAGTTCGAATGGAAATAGAGGATTTGAGAGAATAGAGAGGGGGGGGGACACTAAATGCCAATATGATTGAACAGAGAGAGATAAGGGGAGGGGAAGAGTGAGAGAGAGAGAAGTGGGAGAGAAAAAGAGCGATGGAGCAAAGGATAAAGAGACAAGAAAGAGAGGGGGCAGATGAAAGAAATTGAAATACTAACGGCCAAGAGAACTGGAAAGATAACGTTTGCGAGAATAAAGATAGAGAGCGAAAGAGTAAGAGACAAGAAAAGAGAGGGAAACACTAAAAGTAGATTGGAAAAAGAGGATTCAAGAGAATATATATATATATATATATATATATATATATATATATATATATATATATATATATATATATATATATATATATATATATTATTTTTTAAATTTAGATTCAGCCACTCTGGTGAGTCGTAGACGATGAAACACGTGTCAGTGGATAATTATATTTTGAAAATAATAAAAATAATATACATATCGCTCCCCATGTGGGGTACCAATTTGGTTAAAGGGAAAATTATTCCCAATTCGCATTTAGGTAAAAATGCACTTTCGTATATATAATTGAATTCATTCAAAACATATCGCTAAAACCAAAACAAACAACACACACACACACACACATATACATGCATATATATATATATATATATATATATATATATATATATATATATATATATATATATATATTCAGTAAAACTCCTTTAATTTGAACTTCCTCTAAAGTTGGGCTTCCTCTCATTTGGACTTCTTCTAAACCTGGACTTTCTCTAAACTTGAACTGTCTCGTCATTGAAATTGTATCAGCATATTTGATGCGGAGTTGCAGTAAAACTCTTTACATGGTATAGTCGGATATTGCGCAGAAATGTTAATATTGGTAATATGTAATTAATGTAGATTAGCTATTGATAATTAATTTACACTAACTGTAATTTTTTTTCAGATTGCTATATTTAAAATAGTGTAAAACCACCCATAACAATGGGTCTAGAAAAAATTCTTGAAACCAAACGGTTACCGTCCAACCACGCTGTTCTTAAATCACTTAATGCAAATGATGTTGAAATGTGGGTGCAACAAGATGAGGAAACTACTGATCAATATCCTGAAGGCAGTAATGGTGATAAAATAGCGACAGCTCCCATTCTTTCGACCCAAATGTAAATAACAAAGAACACTCTGATGAAGCAATATCATGGGATGACGCAGAAAAGTCTATGGAGATGGTTATAAAATTTCTAGAAAAAAGTCCTTACTTTAGTGACAACTATGTTTTGCGAACAATGTCACTCCGAAGAGATATAATCATAAAGAAGCTACAGAACCAAGAAATTGTAGATTTTCGTGATCGCTTATGGAATACAATGGCAGCACCCGAGAGCTCAATCGATGAAAATAGAAACTGCAATGAGACTCATTCAATGAATAAATAAAAAACTGTATTTTACATAAATGTATGATTTCTGTAGATGATAACTTAGGTAATAAATACCTAACAAGTAAGAGTAGATTTAATTTATTTTCAATGTTTTTGTTCCTGGTAATACTATTTAACAATTCTTACTTGCAATATATCGAAAACTCAACTTAATATATGATTGAAGTATCATATAGCAATGAATTTCATTTACTATTTCTTAATTCTTAGAAAATTAAAGTAAACTGCAGCACATTTTTTTATCACGAAACTTGAACAGCATCCTCTAATTTTAACGAAGCGGATGTTCAAATTATAGGAGTTATACTGTATATATATATATATATATATATATATATATATATATATATATATATATATATATATATATATATATATATATATATTCATACAGTATATATATACAGTATATATATACAGTATATATATATATACAGTGTGTATATATATACAGTGTATATATATATATATATATATATATATACAGTGTATATATATATATATATATATATATATATATATATACAGTAGTGGTCATGATATAAGGATGGAAAAAAACAAAAAACACATAAATATATGTATGACAAAGTAATGTAGTTACATATTTGCTAAATAAAAATTACGATTTAATGCAATTATATTCTACAAAGGGACAAAATTTTACATAATAGTTTTCGATACTTATTCACATTGGCTCTTATAGCGATAAACAAAACCGAGGAGAAACTTTTATATTGCATTTACTATTTATAATGTCACAGAATGAAGATTTCATATTCCAAAAATCACAAAAATTGATCAAGTCGTCTATTTTTATTATTTACGAAAAACAAATTTTCCGTTTCTTTCCAATAAATGGCTGATGAGGCCATATTTCTCTAACGAGGGGAGGTAATCAGTTATTATTTTGAGTTTCCACGTTAAACAGGGTTGTATTCCTTTGTTTACCGATTCGTTGCTTTTATTTTTTCACTCTCATCGAAACGAGAGCAAAATGTGATTTTCTTGAAATGAATACTTGATCAAATTACGTGATTTTGGGAATTTTTTATCTTCATTCCGTGAGTAGTTCGTACACCATGCAGTCATTTTTATGTGCCCTTTAATTCGACATGCCGCCATAAGTGCCAATCTGCATAAACGCTTAGTTTTCTTAAAAATCAAAATCAAACGGAACTAAGGAAATAAACCACTGGATAAAAGTTAAGGAAAGTTCTTGTAACTTATAATAAAATATCAACACAATTTAATGTTTACTAGACATTCCTTTATGTTCAATGACTTCTCTGCATCGTCGATCACACTATCTTATAAATTTCTCGCAAAAATCAGCAGTAATTCCCTTCTATTCGTTTTTCAGTGTCTACCCTGGAGGATCATAGTCTTTCAGGTTTCTTTCCTGAACCAATGGTTCAATTATATTCGAAACATTTTCGGTCCTGGATATGACCTTAAGTTACACCCGATGGTGAGACCCCAGCTTGTCATTACTTTCAGGTGCACTCGGACCCGGAGTGGTAGTACCTGTTCGGGTTCCAACTATGGGTTGAATAGAAAATGACTTGAAAAAAAATACATTCTATTTAAAAAAAAAAATTTCTTAAAAAACAAATATATTCTATAAACAAATTTTTCTTGAAAATAACTGGATTTGGCATTAAATAACCTGGAAAGGGTTGATATGTCATAAAACAAAAACAACCAAAGTCTGTACATTTTCTGTTGAATTCACATCGAGGCTAGCCACTTCATTTGGTTGGTTCTTTCTTTTTTACATAAACACATAACATAAAATGGAGTGTCTATTCCGAAAGCCGTTCTTACTATGGCGAGGTTGGTCGTGTCTATTCTATACGACGTTATTAACATGACGAGGTTTGGGGTGTCTTTTCCGAAACCTGTTCTTAACATTAGGAGGTTGGGGATTGGCCACCAACAACAACCACAGTTTATTTTTTTTACGAGGAGGAGGCATGCTTCCATGGGGCAACGCCGGTTAACGGGTCCTGCTAGTAGCATGATATTGGTATCACATGTAGCGTAAGAAGACTTTTGTAGAGCTCAGCATTGATATTACCATGTATGCTGATAGTAGAACCAACTGTTGCAGGTGAAATTATTATCCTCTCCATCACACTGCCTTCACCAAATTTAACAGTTTTCTTGAAACATTGAGGAGACTTTCACCTATACTATGGCGTACGTAAATTTTGTCGTCTGAACCAAATATATTAAACTTGGACTCGTCACTAAAATGAACTGTATCCTATTGTGCTCTTTCGCATACTCCAGACGCGACCTTTGGTTTCGCTTTGAAATGAGAGGCTTCGAAGCAGGAGTACAGGCATGTAATCTTACATTTTTTTAAAACCTTTCAGTAATTGTTTTCTTTGATATCTCATTATCTGTCTCTTTTAAAATTATCGGGCAATTGATGTAGCAGTATTAAAACGGTTTTTGTAAACATTCTAACTAGTCTGCGATTTTGTCTTTTCGATGTTTTGGAGGTCTGCCGTTTTTTTGTTTTTTTTTTGTTTTCTTTTGTTTTTGGGGAGGGGGTTGTTGTTTAGTTTTGCATTTAACATTTTATCGACCTTATTCAACAATGAACGACACTTACAAACCTATGAACAATATCTGAAATTTCTGAAAATGACATTTTTCTTCATAACTAGAGATAATGAGTTTTTTTTTCTTCAAAAGAAAACGTTTTGTGTTGAGAATTTGTTGTAGAATAGGCTGATAATTGACCTCTCACACGATGACCTTCTCACTTCTATAAATATACTACAAGATGTACGCGGCGTTGCCCGGTACTAAACGTTAAATTAAATTCCTTTAAAAAAAATTAAGTAAAAAAAAAAAAAGAAACTGAGACATGTGCATGCGAGTATTATGTTTTATCTAAGCAATTCACTTATTGTAATAAAAAAAAATATTCGAGCTGGGATCGAAACCATAACGTACAGTAGCATTAGGCCAGCTAGCCATGATCTTTAAAAGTGTTTTCAAACCTACTTATTCTTAACATCTGAACGATTCATGCTTGGCCATTCGTGAAACAGTTGACAAAAAAATAAAAACCGAATAGGCTCCACGCACCAATTTTAAATTTTGATCCCTTAGCAACCCTTTTTCCGGGTGAGAACCGATTGAAAAGTTTTTCACATTTCTGAATAACCAATATACAAAACGTCAAATCTGTAGATCAAAAATTCGTTGAGTATATAGGTTGAGAAGTGTCCTCACACACACACTCTCACTTTTACAATCTATATAGATAGATAGATTTATGCATTCTATACTCTATAAAAATAGTATTGCTTATAATATACATTACCTTTTGAATTGATGCACATACTTATGTCTGTTGTTTCTGTTCTTTATATTTTGGGCGCCATTGAATATATATATATATATATATATATGTATATATATATATATATATATATATATTAGTGTTGGGACGATTAATCAGAATCGGGAAGGAATTAGAAAAATCGGAACAATTTAGGGGATCGGGATCGTATCAGAATCGGGACAAAAATGAGCCTTACTTGCGATTCCTGAAACGATTCTTTTCATTTTTTTTTCTTGACAATAACAAAAAATCTAACAACCATGTATTTAACTGATTAAAATATTGTTTCTTTACAAAATGAGATTAAGGGCCACATGACTGCACACGAGGAATCCAATTTCTTGAGGTATAATTAACCCTCAGAGATTAATCAAATTTTTATTCGTTACTGATGGGAAACAAAATAAATATTCTATAATTTACATATCTATTCTTAGCAGTAGTAGCAGTAGTAGTAGTAGAAGTAGTAGTAGTTGTAGTAGTTGTAGTAGTAGTAGTGTCTATAGTAGTAGTAGTTGTTGTTGTTGTAGTGTCTGTAGTAGTAGTAGTTGTAGTAGTAGTGTCTGTAGTAGTAGTAGTTGTAGTAGTGTCCGTAGTAGTAGTAGTAGTTGTAGTAGTAGTTGTAGTAGTGGTAGTAGTAGTGTCTATAGTAGTAGTAGTTGTTGTTGTAGTGTCTGTAGTAGTAGTAGTTGTAGTAGTGTCTGTAGTAGTAGTTGTAGTAGTGTCTGTAGTAGTAGTAGTAGTAGTAGTAGTTGTAGTAGTGTCTGTTGTAGTAGTAGTAGTAGTAGAGTCTATAGTAGTAGTAGTGTCAATAGTAGTAGTAGTGTCAATAGTAGTAGTAGTAGTGTCTATAGTAGTAGTAGTGGTAGTGGTATTAGTAGTAGTAGTAGTAGTAGTAGTAGTAGTAGTAGTAGTAGTGTCTATAGTAGTAGTGTCTATAGTAGTAGTAGTAGTAGTAGTTGCTGTTGTAGTTGTAGTAGTAGTAGAAGTAGTAGTAGTAGTAGTGTCTATTGTAATAGTAGTAGTAGTTGTAGTAGTAGTGTCTATAGTAGTAGTAGTAGGAGTAGGAGTAGTAGCTGTAAATTGAGAGGAGAGTAAAAGGATAATGTTAATATAGACATTATTAGTAGTGGATTAATGTGTCAGGGGCCGTTTAGCAGAGAGAAAAATGTGCATTAATTTGCACCAGACTTATAATAATTTTTCATTCATAGGTCCTCGATTTTTAAGCTTATATCCATATCGATCTGCACCTTTATCATGATCAATGTAATCCGCCGCCATGAAATAAACAGAAACAGATGCTTTTTGTTTGTTTTGTTTTATCCGTGTATTTGCTTTCGGCAATAACATAACTAATCGCATGAGAATATCAATAAGAAGCAATTTTCTTAAGATGCGTTCTTTCTGGGGTTTTTTGTGTTTTTTTTAATTTTCTTATTGTTTTCTTTTTGCTGGAGATGGGCTATCCTACCGGATGCCGGGAATTCACCTGCTATCTCAACCGAAATATCCTTTTAAGATTCTGATCGCCCCTTTAAATGCAATTGTTTGTATTTCTATTGTTCTTGGTTTACCGCTTATATTCGCCAGATAGTTTTTGAAATTCTTTCTCATGAGTCCGGTTCCTCCTATAATTACTGGAATGATGGAGATCTTCCTAAGATTCCAATTTCTTTTCTTCTCGTACATAAGATTTCGTTAGTATTTCGTTATCTTTTCCTTCTCACGTCTGTTTAATCCAGCAACGTTAAGGACATTAGCTTCTACTAAGGTTGCTTCTTTCTCCTTGTCTCATATCACTACATCAGGTGTAATAGTTCCTTTTTCAATGGTACGTAGCTGAAGGGATTGCATAGTCATAGTGAATGGTGTATGATTTATTCCCAACTGTTCTTGCTGGTAAACATGTATTGCAGAACCTGCTCTTGATATCATTGTCTGCGCACAATGAGATATTTTAATGCTGTTTCTAAATTCAGTGTGACAGCTGAACTGACAAATGAGTTCATGATGCATCTGAAAATGGTACAAAAAAAAAACAACAACGAGTGACTTCCCCTTCAATTCCATAACTATCCAGCATCGTTTGTTTTAACATTGTTCTTCAATAATGAGATACTCTAAATGGGCACATCTGGATGCGACGTGCAAACTTGCCGACAAGTCTAATACATTCTTGTCTTGGCATTGTCACGATTTGAGCTGTGGTGACCGTTATCGTTTCAAAAGTAGTCTGCAAAGAACAGCACAGATATAAATTGGCGATGTTAAGGTCCCATGGCTGTGAGGCATATTCAGATCGCTTACTAATGAGACGATCGCCAAAGTATCTCCAAGCAATTTTTAAAAAGTACTAAACTGAAGAGGAGTTATCACAGTCCAAAATCAGTGCAATGGACTGGAGAAGCTAGCCAGTGTTAATGACAATCTTACACGATGTATCCCGAAACATGTTTACAGGGTGGAACAATAAACTTGTCACCCTAAAGAAAACAACACTACAGTTTTATTTTATTGAAAAAAAATTCATGTAACTTGATCATGTGGTAGAGTTGACATCTATTCAATGTAACCGCCTTCAGCCTCAATCACCACCTCGATACGGGTCCGCAACTGGGAGTATGCCTTTTTCCACAAGCGCTGACGGGAGCTTGACAAATACTTGGCGGATGAAAGCAATCAGGCTGGCTTTGGTGCTGTAGGAGGTCATGTTGGTGATTTTCTTTATCGTATGACGAAACGAAGTAGTCCAGCGGGTTCAGGTCGAGGGGCTCAGCGAAAGAAGAGTACAAAGTCGTAGCACTCCTTCTGAAGCCAGGTCTGGGTCTATTTGGACTTGTAAACAGGCACCGAATTCTGCTGCCACACCCAGTGTCTGTCAGAAACCACCTGATTGCATCAAGGAGATCACCACACTCTTCAGCATAACCAGGTACACTTTGGTTTTGACTTTCAAGTCAACTTCGAAGATGTGAGGTGACATGATGTGGCCCTCACTTAAAACCACGCAAAAAACGTAACTGTGGCCGTAAACTTCGTTAAGCTATTCCTTCCAGCTCTGAACCGTCCAGATTTGAATTTTGAGGGTGCTGGCAATCGTCCTGTTGTCATAACTTGGGTCAGTAGAGAGCATAAGTTGAACAGCGCCGCATACTCGATCTCACTCGTTGAACATTGTGTCACTTCCAGACATGATAAAAGGCTCCTACCGCTCTTGGAATTTGTGCACAACTGGCTAACTAGTAGATGGTTTGCAAAAAAAAAAAAAAAAAAAAAAAAAAACAAAGCCGGTTATAATCCAACGGAAATGTAATGTCGTCTTTTCTAGTGCGACAATTTTATCGTTCCACTCTATATGTATATGTATGTATATATATATACATATATATATATATATGCATATATATGTATATGTATGCATATATATGCATATCTATATATGCATATATATATATATATATATATATATATATATATATATAGAGAGAGAGAGAGAGAGAGAGAGAGACAGAGACAGAGAGAGAAAGAGGGATAAATATATATACACTTGTGCCCGATATTATTCATACCCCTCCTTGAAAATTGAGTTTATTAGGTGTAACTTTGTAAGAATTTATTGTTTACGTCCATATTGATACATATTCTTAATAAACCTCTTCTGATCATTTTCGTCATTTTAAAATCTCGGGATACTTGTAATAAAAGAAATATACAGCTATTTATAAAATCTGCAATGTTCAAAAATAATCATACCCCCTTATTTTTTCAGTATTAATCGAGTTTCTGACTGTTTGTTTCCTGTTTGATTCTTATTTTGAATGCTTTTATACAACCTTTGATTAATTTCATTTCGTTTTTTGCATTTTTCAGAAATTAAAATGATATCAACTGAAAACCAATAAAAGAATAAAAATTATTAGAATGGGGAAGAAAAAAGAGCTTAGTAATGATCTTAGGACTAAAATTGTGAATTCACATAAGGATGGTTTAGGTTACAAGTCAATTTCCAAGAAATTTGAGGTCCCTACAGCAACAGTACAGAGCATCATCAAAAAATTCCAGAGCCACCACACAACAAACAACTTGATTGGTAGAGGAAGGAAAAGGAAACTGTCTGCTAGAGCCACCAGGGATATTGTAAGCAGTGTTAATGCAAATCCAACCACCACTACTAAGGACATTTTAGAAAATCTGGAGTCTTCTGGCATAAAAATATCAAGGCAAACATTGCAAAGGACTCTGCATGAAAATGGTCTGAAAGGAAGAAGACCAAGAAGGACTCCATTGCACACCGGAAAACACCTTGCAGCACGTCTAAAGTTTGCTAGGACCCATGTGAATTCTTCAGAGTCCGTTTTCTCAAGTATTTTGTGGACTGACGAAACAAAAATTGAATTGTTTGGCCATATGGATGCTTCTTACGTTTGGAGGAAGAAAGGAGAAGCTTACAACCCAAAGAACACCATACCCACGGTGAAACATGGTGGTGGTAGCCTAATGTTTTGGGGCTCCTTTTCGGCTAGTGGTCCAGGTAGTTTGGTCAAGATAGATGGAACCATGAAGAAGGAGCAATATTTGGAGATACTCCAGAAAAACATTAGACAGGATGCGGAGAAGCTCCATTTAGGACCAAACTGGGTCCTTCAACACGATAATGATCCAAAACATACTGCCAAAATAGTCAAGAAATGGTTTGAGGATAATCAAATTAATATTTTGGAATGGCCTAGCCAGAGTCCTCACCTGAACCCTATCGAAAACCTCTGGCACATATTGAAAACTAAGGTTAAAAAGCGGAAACCTAGAAATTTGAGGCCTTTGGAGAACTACTGCATTGAAGAATGGTAAAAAATCAGTGTTGATGCTTGTAAAAACCTTGTTGATAAATATCCAAAACGGTTACAGGCAGTTATTAAGAATAAAGGGCATGCTATTGACTATTAGTAAGAGAGGTATGAATAATTTTGAACTAGTGCCATTATTGTTTTTCTTTGTATACTGTTTCAAACTTGCATAATTTATTTATTTGTTGAGTTTAAATTAAATGCTTATGCTTGATTTATTGTTTGAAATCCCTTTAATATTGTCTACCTTCTGGTTTGAGCAATATTCTTATAGAAATCTCAAAGATCCGAGGGGTATGAATAATATCGGGCACACGTGTATATATGTGTGGGGGTTGGTATTTCTCTAAGTCTGACTGACTGTTTGTCCGTTCCACTTTTTTCTCTGATTTGGCTAAAATTCTCTATCAATCTGTTTTATAATAAGGTGCAGCGAACTATGATGGTATTGATGCACAATTACAGATTAATAAAATTAATAGAGATTAATAAAATTAATAGAGATTAATATTTAATGGAAAAGGAGCACAAATCCAACCATATTTAACTATATATTTGGTATGAAGCACTCATTTTATGTTAAAGATGTATAAGTTTTGGCTTTTGCGAAAGAAATCAATAAAAATATTGTTTTTATGCCGATGTGTTGTTCAGGGCACAAACATAAATCTATTATGTATCACATCGATTTTCAAAAGGCTTTTATTGCGTTGTACTTTGACATATTAAATAATCACTGGAGTGTTCAATCAATTTTGGAACACAGCTGCTATGAGTGAAAGCTTATAATGTAGGCTATATTTGTATAGACAGAAGTTTATAGAAGCTAGAAGTAATTGTAAGAGAGAAATAGCGACAGATAAGACAGAATATACTGAAACTACCAGAAAACACATCGAAGCACAGAAATTAGGGACCCATAATTTTTGTAAAATCTACAACAGTGCAGTAAATAATGGGCAGTCAACGATTCCCCCACTATCAAATAATTATGAGGTTGTTTGCACGGCAACCGAGAAGGCTAACATGCTTGCCAGTCGGTTTGCCTCAAACTCCACATTGGACCCGGCAAACCACTCCCTCCCTGACTTTCCTTTGCGGACAGACGCTACACTAGATGATCTGAAAATCACCCCTTCTCAGGTGCACGGTATCATAAAAAAAAAACTAGATACCTCGAAAGCATATGGACCCGATCTCATCCCGTCTGTGCTGTTAAAATAAATGCTCCGCTGAGGTTGCCCAGTTCTCTCCAAACTTTACAACAAATGCCTTAACGAATCTTGCTTTCCTGACTACTGAAAACTGCTTCTGTGGTACCAGTTTTCAAGAATTCTGACGAAAGAACTAAACCATTAAATTATCACCCCATTAGCCTCCTCCGGATTTTCGCCAAAATATTTGAGTCCATAATTAATCAAGTTCTAGTTCATCATCTCAGTTCAGCTGCTAAACTTCTGACCGGCAATCAATATGAATTCAGGTAAGCCCGTTCCACAGCAGATATTCTAACTGTAATCTCTCAACATATATACCGTTCACTGGACGAAGCAAGCGAGAGTAGAGCGATAGCCATCGATATATCTAAGGTTTTTGACAGGGTTTGGCACGATGGTTTTCTAAGGAAAATCAGATCATATGGTATCACTGGAAGAATACATGATGTAATTAAATCCTTCTTAAGTAAGAGAAGAATCCAGGTTTTCATCGACGGTCGCACATCTAAGCAATATGGTATAAATGCGGGAGTACCTCAGGGGTCTATTCTTGGACCTTTATTATTCCTGAGATTCATAAATGACCTCCCTGATAAAATTGTTTAGACACGAGGGGAAAACAAATGAACACATATCTAAGGAAATTGCAGAAACACTAGATGAAGACCTCCGATCTGCGGTTAAATGGGGACAAAAATGAATAGTCACATTCAATGTCGCCAAGACTAAGCTTGTTTCCTTCAATAATTACAAGAAACCTACTCTGCCACCAATAGCAATGGCCAAAAACACATTGCCTGAAATTACTTTCTTTTAAAATCCTCAGCCTAACGTTTACAGGGAACATGAACTGGAATAGATACATTGAGAGCATTGCCAAGGCTGCTACAAAGAAGGTGGGCTCTTTCTCTACCGTGCTGGAAAGATACTTACGCCTGTAATACATAATCGATTTATGTTTATGCACTGAACAAGACATCAGCACAAAAACAGTTTCAATGTTTCCAGACATTTTTGTACAGGCATTTAAATTGTTGTAGACTCTTTAAAATTCAGTATGTTATTGCTAAAAAAAAAATCTTATGAGACGACTGACTAATTTTCATGGTTTCAGGTCCAAAGGAACAGCTACAGCAGGAATTGGAATACATCCCACTAAAGCCTGATTGTCACAGCTGGTGAATTTCAAAAATGCACTCTGGATTTGTAGAACACTTTAGAAGAATGATATGCAATAAAATTATGTTTTAAACGTGGACAAAGTTCCAGAAATATGTCGATTTTGAATTGAACGGTGTCATCATGATTCAGGAAATGAAATATCTTAATTAAACAAAATGGAATGAAATGGATTCTGGCTATTATTTATTCGCGGTATTTCAGCAATCAGTCCGCGGCTCACTAATGTGCCGATGCATAGTGGTTAGGAACGACTGCTTTAGTTAGATGATTTTTATCGGTAAATATTATCTACTAACAGGCCCCGTGAAAATTCCACGAAATAAGAAATATATTTAATCAATAAAAATGTTTTGATAAAGTTGATGTTTTTCTAGGTAGCGCAAAAAAATAGTTTTAGAGAGGGAACCCCCAATAATACGCAGTTTATTACCATTTCTACGAAAATAGTGTCCATTGTACGTTAAATATAGAACTAACACAAATGAGGTGAATTAATAAATACTCAGAAAGTAATATTGTGCTACATAGTTCAATACAAATAGTAAAATCACATTGTAAGAGACAATCTTTAATTTACTCCTTCAGTCCTACTCCTCTTGGCAGACAATGCTTTTTTTTTTACCTTGTTTCTTCGGAATGTCATTTTTCTTACGTAACGTTTCGCTGACTTCTTTCTCCGATGAAGAACCATTGCACGTCGAAATTAGTACGAGTTACCTTTCTCACCTCATTACAACAGTGATTATTAGGGATATGACAATATCATATTCTTTTCATTGTTTTGACTCTCGAGTATATATCCGACACAGTTAGACACAGTTAATCAACCGAGAATCACATCACTCTATATAAAAGCATATAAGATAATAACGAATACACACTCGAGAGTAAAAACAATGAAAAGAATACGCTGTTGTCCTAATCCTAGTTATCATCTATATAGTAATACGATAGCGTGTGTGTTCTTTTGTGTGTCACGCTTACATCCGGGTCGTTAAATTGTTATGTTCTTCTATTTCTTGTTATACATAATTTTACCAAGAATTCTTCATAAGTTTTGGTTTCGGTTTCGATTATGACTGAAGTGAATTTAGCCCTTTTTATGCAGTTTGAGCTTCAAAAACTGCATTATGCCTTTTTCAAAACGTTACGAACGGAATGCCTAAGGAAGGAACAAGCAGATTATCTCAATGTATAGTTTGCCAATTCATGTTATGACGTTAAGGTCATAAGATGACTTTAAATGAATAAATAGTCTTATAAACATTAGACATTGATTTGTGTATATTACATTAGTCATTGCTCACTATGCCTGCATTTTGGAAGAAGAAACGATAAGCAGGGTAAATAATCAATTTGGAAACTTACAAATAATAAAATATTTTTAACAAGCGGGGAGTGTGGCCCGGCCTTGCCCAGACGTAAAACATGCTTAAATATATACTATATATATCCATGCAGATATCATTTTTATTATTACATAACCAATTCTCTATTGAATAGTATATTGTATCTATTATATAATACTGATTTTAAAAAATTTTTTAATGACTTAGGTACCATCAGCTAGAATCGAAACCAAAACATTCAGCGATCTAGCCTCGTTCTCTGCGGTTTGAGCTATCGACAGATAGATACGAAATAATTAAAATTAAACCACTTAAAGCTGTGAATGAATATGCGTATGCGTAAAAGTAACAGAAATATGTCGGCATATTGAAATGTATATTTTGCATTTCAACTTCCCGGCATATTTCTGTACACGTTATTCATCCATCCAAACAAAGATTTTACTCGTTATAGACTATTCTTGGTGTATGATTATTATTTCCTGTTTATTTTAATGTTATGTGACCAGTAGTTTAAGAGTTTATCAATATTTGTGCACAGACACACACATGCATACACGCATCTAATGTTTTATTCGTATGGATTATAAAAATATGAGTGCAAACGGAATGGAAAGCACGAAGGAAAGCGTTAACATAAAATAAACTTGCCTCGGTGAAGGAAAGCTAATAAAACAATATTGAAGGAATAAAACAATAAATATAAAAGAGAAAGAAACAAAATATTAAAAAAGAAAAAAAGAAAGAAAAAAAAAGAAAAGAAATGAAATTCAAAATGCAAAATCGTTTCCCATTTTCCATTTTCTCCTACGCATCACTTTTCGTCAAGGAACGTTAATTTTTTAATCTCATTTTTTTTTTTTTTATGGTCATCACTTTCTTCTTTCTTTTACCAAAATTTAAACTTTTCTGTAACCGAAACCTGATTCGCAAGGATCAGGATCAAAGTAAGTCATTGTTTTCTTTTACTTTGTTTCAAGTCTATCCACCCAAACCACCATACTCTGGCAGGGGTCGGGATTGCGGCCAAAACAAAAAAATCCGCCGTTAAAGGCTCATTAGCCCCCAAATTGACACAGCCCGACACATTGCGTTGCGTTGTCTTTTCACTTGAGAGAAACGGCTGTCGTTCGCCGCATTTGATTTGATTTTTCAGCTCAAATTCGATGACCTTCTCTTTATGCGCTCAAAATACGTGTCTCGTTTGACCCAACGATAAAAAATTACCACAAAGACGTTTTAATAAGGCTTCCTGGCGTAATTAGAAAACAAAAGAAAACAAAAACAAAAGAAAACGTACAAATATAAAACAGAAAAACAAACGAACCGTGTTAATTATTATTTTTATTTTATTTTATTTTATTATTATTTCTTCTTTTTTTTTTTAATTGATTTTCTGGAGCCTCACCTGCTAATCCCTGGCTCCGATTGGTTAAAAGTTAGTTAACAACTGCATAGACTGTCAGCCAATGAACGCGTATAGTTTTGTTTACGTGGTACACTCCTTCCTTCCCCGCTTCCATTAGCAGCACGATTGTCTGGATAGCAAATAGTTTGTTGTATATATTTTTTTATTTTGTTTCTCTATGGGTGCGTTTTGCTAGTAAGGGTTTTTAAAGCAAAGTGGGATTGGGAGTTTCAGATGCACAAGTAAACGTTTTGGCATTTCCAAGGCGGAAAATCAGCCGGAACTCTCGGACATTTTATATTTTGATATATATATATATATATATATATATATATATATATATATATATATATATATATATATATATATATATATATATATATATATATATATATATATATTCATATCAAAATATAAAATAATAATAATAATATATATATATATATATATATATATATATACACACACACACACACACACACACACACACACACACACACGTGCATATTCGTGTTGACACACCGGTTCTTGTCAGATCACCGAAGTTAAGCAACGTTGACCCTGGTTAATACCAGATGGGTGACCATTTGGGAATTCTAGGCGCTGTATGTGCTCTCCGCTTATCTCTACATTTGTTTCCAGTCGTCCTGTACATACACTTCACTTGCCACTGGTATTTAACAATATCGAATCAGGTATGATTAGAGATTGCGCGCCTCCTTCCACAAAAAATTTCACGCGCATATATATATATATATATATATATATATATATATATATATATATATATATATATAGTCATCCACACACAGTACTGTTTCGCAGCTCATCAGTACGGCTAGACAGGTAACTGCCTCAAGCCAGGATCGAAACTCGGCCGCCCAAATGACAGTCAAGGCTTCTTACCATTGCACTATACGGCTGATACTGTGTGGGTAATGAATTAACGATGTTTTGACATTGATATATATACTAGCAGGGAGATTTCACGCGCATATATATATATATATATATATATATATATATATATATATATATATATATATATATATATATATAGTCATCCACACACAGTACTGTTTCGCAGCTCATCAGTACGGCTAGACAGGTAACTGCCTCAAGCCAGGATCGAAACTCGGCCGCCCAAATGACAGTCAAGGCTTCTTACCATTGCACTATACGGCTGATACTGTGCGGGTAATGAATTAACGATGTTTTGACATTGATATATATACTAGCAGGGAGATCTGACGTTGCCTAAGACTGAATGTGTTACGCCATATTTTATTGTCATCGAAATCGGTGAAATCGCCCATTTTCCAATCAAATCGACTGATTGCCTGCTCTACTTGGGGACCGTCTACGGAGTACCATAAGGAAGCTTCACATGCCTTCCGCTATGACTTAATCCATAATACATTGTAATTAACATTACACTGTAGAGAATCTACTGTTGGTTTTATAAAATTATTTTTTATATATATAATTACTTGAATTAAAGTTTAAAATACAAAACTCAAGTATCATGGTTTAATTGTGCCCTAAACAGAAACATTAATTTCGAACGCGCCCCTGTTTTATCAAAGAACTTACTTTTGATTTTATACATCTGGCTTTTCTGCTTGTGCGGTGATAAAACTTCTCAAATACACTTTAGGCTGTATCAGAGTGCTGACTTTGGTCAACATCTGACTGTTCCGTCTTCAAACGGATTTTTCGATTACCGATTAATTTTTTGTTGCTTGGTTGGTTGTTTTTGTTTTACGGCATATCAACCCTTTTCAGGTTATTTAATGCCGAATCCAGTTATTTTGAAGAAAAAATTTTTTTAATAGAATATATATATATTTTTTTTCAAGTCGGATTATATTTAACTCATAGTTGGAATACTAACACGTACTACCACTCCGGGTCAGAGTGGACCTGAGAGCAATAGCAATTAAAGGGTGGTTTCACACTCCTCAAAGGCCGCAAGTTGGGGGCCTCACCATCGGATAGAGTTCAAGGTCATATCCGGGACCGATTAAGGATTTGCGATACTTATCAGATACATTCCGGTACAAAACCTATATAAGAATGCTCCAAGACACATAAAGTGTATTTGTGTGAGATTCCATAAAAAATCGGCTCAGCGGTTTCGGAGTCCATAGAGAACGAATTTACACACGTCTTATATTTTTATACGCTTATTTAACGACACCGTCGATTCTATCTGATTAAATCTATGTGTAATATGATACGCATTTTCTGTTTGTCTGTATTTTGAATTGTTGGTAAACGAATATCAATTTTTTTACAAATAAAAAATATGGCGGTAATCTGTATAATTATGAAACTCAAATGACCTTGTAACGAGTGACATAACCCATTTTCAGGTTTACGACATCCGGTTGCGCATGCGCGCATAAACATTAAACGTAAACAAATAAACACAAATCGCTTCTTTTGCCGATTTTGACCTGCGCACTGAAATATTAACGTTATTATTTCGAAATTATTATTTAACATGGGAAGAGTGGGGGTGTTTTGCAACTATTCTTTATTACAACTATACTGTCGCTATTTTCTTACAACTAAAGAACTTTATTTATGTTAAGAGTGAAGATAAAAAAAAAGGTTCTAAGTTTATTAAAAAATGGAGAAGAACAAAAAATTGCGTTAAAATAACTTAAACGTAATACAAAAATGAACGATGTAAAAAAAAAAAAACAGGCAGTATTAACAATTGTTTATTTGGATAATTTAAACGCGAAAAAAAAACCGACAAAAAAACAAAAGAACAATTGTGACGCTGAAAACGTATAAGTATGACCAACCACTTATAATTCAGTAACTGTATTTTTTTTTCAAAAATAATCAATTATAATAAACAGAACGATTCATAGAAATCTATCTATATTCTTTTTTTCATTTTAATATACTTTCATAGAAATGTTTCTGTTGTGTCAAAAAAAAAACTATTTTCTTTACATCAAAAGTGTCATGGTCATACATAAATTCCATAGCTAATATAACATACTGACCCAACGGGTCACGGGTAGTCTAGTAATAAATAAATCTAAACGAATAAATGGTAATGCACCTTTTCTTTTCAAAACATCGATTCTTAAACTATCTCAAACACCACAAGAGCTGACGTCATTGGTTTTGGGTGGCCTTGTGCCTAAGTTTTTGTTCATTTCTGTTTTGGTTGTAAACCTTTAGAGTGAATAAAAAATATATATAACTCAAAGTGTAGTAACTGTTCTTCAGATGCTGCACTTTAATTTCTTGTTCGCTCTCAGTGGAGAAGAAATCCTTCACGACTGAGACAATTTTGATTTTTGTTCCTTTTCTCCGCGTTAAAAAAAAGACCCCAGTGTCTAACTCTGTCCCGTGAGGAGGCATTGTAAGTAGAAACTATCTCAAACCGAACTTCATTCGGCTCATTTGCATATGTACGTCATTAACAGTTTTTAATAAATTAATATCATGCAATATGCATTTATAATTAGTATTAACAAATAGTATTTTATATCCGCAATGATTTAATCTATCGTATAACCATTATTACGTTTCTTATGAGTTTGTTGTATCATTACGTAGCTATATAGTTTTATATAGTTTAATATAGCTTTATATAGTCACGCCAAAATGTGAAAGAGAAACCAAGTGGGGTTTTTTGGTTTTATTTTAAACGAATTAAAATCAATTAAAATCCATTTTCCTTGAGCAACTTTTTTTTTCCAGAAAGATAAAAGCTTGAATTTTATCATAGGAAAATCAGAATAATATAAATTCTTTTCTACTATTTTTGGTAGATTTTTAAATTTTGAATTTTAATTTTTTTTTTAAATAAGCAAAAACATTATTCACCGCGATTTTTATGCATCAAGAGAAAAAAACAATTAAATATTTTTTAAAAGCTTTTTGAATCAATTAATTTTTATTTTGTCTAAATAAGATTTAGGATGATTTGCTATATAAGAATATGCAAAAATATTATAACATAAATGAATTTCAAATAATTTCATCTTTCATCTTAATCTATATATCTATAAAAGTGAAAGTGTGTGTGTGTGTGTGTGTGTGTTTGTCTTTGTACATTTCCCTACACAATAACTCTGTCAATTTTCAGTCTACAGACTCGAAATTTCATATACAGGGTATTGAGATTTGGGAAAATCTTTGTGCCCCGGTTTCGGCTAGAAGTTTGGTTGTTAAGGGATCAAAGTTCAACGATTTTACCTTTGAGAACTCTACCAAACTCCTCCCACAATTTGGGGGTTTTGAAATTTTAGATATAGGTTCCTTGGACATGGATCTAACTTAATAACTTGATTTGAGCGCAAAATAATAAATGTTAAGGGTCATAATAGGGGCCAAAGTTTAAAAAATTAACCTCTGCGGTCTCTACCAAACTACTCAGACAATTCCTGGTCTAAATATTTGAAATTTTACTTAAACGGTATTCAGAGATAAGGCAAACTTTTTAATCGATTTGGGTCGAGAATTTGAGCTACCAATATATAAATATATGTATGTATGTTTGCATGTCTGCCTAAATTTTCTATACTATGACATAAGTACCTGAATTTCAAATAATTTCATCTTTTATCTCAATATGTAGAAACCCTGTGTTGAAATTGAAAAATCTAAAATGTAATGTTCTTTTTCAAGAAACTACGAAAGACATAATTCGTAATTTTGGAAAGGGGGGGGGGTAGCAACTGCTTGTAAATACAGAACAACTATTTTAGCGCGTATAGGCGACCATAGGTGAATTGATATCAAGTGACTGGAAATTGCCGAAAGGAATTATTGTATTTTTAGCAAAATGGGCAATTATTTATCGATTTTGTTTTCTTTTCTTTTTTTTTCTATTGATTCTTCAACGCATTTCCTATTTATTAGCAATATTGGGCTCATTAGGAAAAAATTATTAATTTATTTTTCAAAGATTTTAAAGTACTGTTTTTCGCAAAAAGAATGAAAATATAGAATTTTTTTGTTTTTTGTTGTTGTTTTTTTTTTTTCTTGCTAATCTGAAGGATAATTATTATTAACATATTCAACGAATTTCACAGTTCAAAACAAAAGATGAAAAAATTGAACACATTCAAAATTCGGATTTTCAACCTTAAAATTTGATTCGTGCGCAGTTGTTTTTTATTTATTTATTCATTTATTTATTTATTTACAATCCTCGCCCTCCCAACAATACAATATATTTTGTTCAGTTTCGGCTGATTATTTTTTTTTTTTTTTTTACACAGTGATCACCACTTATCAAGGCCCGGAAGCCACTCAGGGATAAGGGTTATTGCAAGTACATTACGTTAGTGTGGAGATTTGATGAAGTGTTTACTTAAGGGGGCGGTTCATTAGGAATTTGTTAACATTAGACTTGAAGACATCCAAGTTGTAGTCCGGAGGGAAGCAGGCAGACGGAACAGAGTTTTAAGCATATTTGTACCCATAAATAAAGAAAGGGGCTGTAAACAATATATATATATATATATATATATATATATATATATATATATATATATATAGTGAGAGAGAGAGAGAGAGAGAGAGGGGGGAGAGAGAGAGAGAAAATAAAAAAGGAACAAACCGTATTATGTGTTCACCAACGTTTCGTCTTTATTTCGAGACTTCCTCTGGGTGAAATAAAGACGAAACGTTGGTGAACACATAATACGGTTTGTTCCTTTTTTATTTTCTCTATTTTGTCGGAATACTATTTCCATTATTTTCATCATATATATATATATATATATATATATATATATATATATATATATATATATATATATATATATATATATGTCGATTATGAGAAAAAAACACCATTATAAAGTTCATTCTTCACTTAATAATCGGTGAAAATATCGTATTGATTGGATAATTGATTTTTGATACATTTTTAAAGAGGGACTCCATCAAAAAATACTTACTCTCTCCTTCCGTTTTTTGGCCGTGCCTAGTTTTAACAAATTAATCGAAGCCGCAAAGTAACTTCTCAAAGTAATTAATAAAATAACAAGAGGCAAACTTCAGGATGGACCAACACGCTAACACGTTCTCAGTGGAAAACCCTTCTCATTTTACTAAAAAGTTCATTAACGGGGAGGGGGGCTTTGCCCGGTTGTAAAATAAGCTTAAATATAATATTTTAATTTGTCCAAATTTCGCATATATCATTATAGAGTCGTGAAAAAATGTGCTTATGTGCCATCAACTAGAATCGAAACCGAAATCAAAGCTGTAGTTACCACCATCCTAATTTGATATGCATATGAACTGATTAAAAATAAAAAATAAAAAATAAAAAATACTCTAAGATGAATGTAAAAATGTATGACGAATTTTGTTTTTTTAATTTTGACTTCTAAAAACTATTTTAACCGCATAAAGATCTATAAAAGAACGGTCCATAAAAAATCCAATCATTTGAGGACCCTAACGCCGCTCTGCGAATTTTAGTTTCAGCGGAGAAAGACTTTGATAATATGGAGACAGACAGACAGACAGACAGACAAACATAGTGGGATTTATACATTAGATATGTACTAACGGGGGATGGGTTAGGGTTTAGCCCGGTCGTAAAATACGCTTAAGTATGATATTTTAATTTGTACAGATTTTGTCTATATTATTATAGAGCCGTGATTTCAAAAGTAAAATAAAAAAGTACTTAGGTGCCATCAGCTAGAATCGAAACCAAAACATGCGAAGCTGATAACGTTGCCATACTACCAACGTGATATGCACACGAATCAATTAAAAATTAAAAATTAAAAACAAACTACGACGAATGTAAAAATATATAACATTTTTATTCAGTTTTGGTCCATTTTTTTCATCCTTTCGAAACTATTTTAAACGGTTAAAGACCCATAAAATAACGGTCCATGACTGCGACTTTTAGTTTTGGGAGAGAAAGTTTGAAAATATGGACACAGGCAGGCAGACAGATATATAGCCTTTATAAAATCACATTGTAAGAGACAATCTTTAATTTACTCCTTCAGTCCAGCACCTGTTGGTAGACGATGTTTGTTTGTTTTTTTGCCTTGTTTCTTTCGAATGTTCCCTTTTTACGTAACATTTTTCTGACTTCACACACACACCCCACACACACACATACACATACGCACAGTAGCAGAGGGGGCGCCCGGCTCTGCCCGGGCGTAAAATACGCTTAAATATGATATTTTAATTTGTCCAGATTTCGAATATGTTATTATAGAGTTGTGACTTCAAAAGGAAAAATAAACTATTTGGGTGCCAGCAGTTAGAATCGAAACCGACGTTTGTAACGTTCAAAGCTGGTGACGCTACCACTGTACCAACGTGACACGCACATGAACTGATTAAAAATTAAAAATCAAGTAACATGAATGTACAAAACGTATAATGATTTTTTTACTCACTTTTGACCCCTTAAAAACTATTTTGTGACCTTAAAAACTATTTTAACCCCTTAAAAACTATTTTGACCCCTTAAAAACTATTTTAACCTCTTAAAAACTATTTTAACTACTTAAAAACTATTTTAACCGGCTAAAGATCCATAAAAGAACGACCCGTAAAAAATCCAATCCTAACGCCGCTCTGCAACTTTTAGTTTCGGAGGAGATTGCGTTTGAAAATATGGAAACAGACCGACAGACATATAGCCTTTTATATATTAGATGAGATCGAAGTCAGCAAAACCTTACGTAAAAACGGGAACATTCGAAAGAAACAAAGCAAAAAAGAGAATCGTTTGTGAAAAGGTGCTGGACTAAAAGAGTAAATTAAAAATTATTTTTTACAACGCAATTTTATTATTTGTATTGAACCATGTAGCACAATATTACTTTCTGAATATTTATTAGTATTTATTAATTAATTTCATTTGGATCAGTTCTATATTTAAAATACAATGGCCATTATTTTCATGGAAATGTTAATAAACTCATATTTGCTGCGTGTTATATTTTTGGGGGAGGGAGTTCTATCCAAAATAATAATTTTTATGCTATCCAGAAAAATGCCAGTGTTATCAAAACACATTTGTTGGTTCAATATATTTCTCTTTCTGCGGAATTTCCACGGATCCTCCTACTACTACTGCTGCTGCTACTACTACTACTACTACTACTACTACTACTACTATTGATAATAATAATAAGAAGAAGAAGAAGAAGAAGAAGAAGAAGAAGAAAAGAAGAAGAAGAAGAAGAAGAAGAACGAGGAGCAGGAGGAGGAGGAGAAGGAGGAGGAGGCTACTCAATTTTTAATCAAATTTTCCACTCTTTCAGATAACGCGACTGCGAAAGGTGACGGGAAAGAAAGAAAGAGGGAGAAAGAGAAAGAAAGAAAGAAAGAAAGAAAGAAAGAGGGAGAAAGAGAAAGAGAAAGAAAGAAAGAAAGAACGAAAGAAGGAGAGAGAGAGAGAGAGAGAGAGAGAGAGAGAGAGAGAGCTGAGCACCTAATCCTTCGTTAGCCCATAAGCCTCTTCTATCTGTTAACGTGCAAATTTTCATGTTAAGACGGGCGATAAAGAGATTACGAATGCATTGTTGGTGAACGTTGTTGCATATCTTCTGCTCGAAATGAATAAAAAAAAATGTTTTGTTTTTCTTTTCCTTCTCGCACGTTTGTTTGCCTTCATTTCGCTGGATTTCCAAGTATTTCACTGGCTTCCAGAAGAGGCGGCAATCCGCTTCAGGGGACAAGTGGTTCCGATGTGTCTGGTGAACGGGTGTAAAAACTAAATACATTTACCGTTAGCACTCACTCGATGATATTCAAGCAAAAATGGAAATTGATTAACCGTTCAGCGCAGTGTTCGTACTTTCCTAATGATTATCCAGTTTTTACTTCAGCATAGCTTTTACGACACTACACTATACCTTTTACGACACTGCACTATACATTTTACGACACTGCACTATACATTTAACGACACTGCACTATACATTTTACGACACTGCATTGTACATTTTACGACACTACACTATACCTTTTACAATACTGCACTGTACATTTTGCGACACTACACTATACCTTTTACGACACTGCACTATACATTTTACAACACTGCACTATGCATTTAACGACACTGCACTATACATCTTACGACATTGCACTGTACATTTTACGACTAATTATCGTGTCTTTTACGGTTCATGCATTGTAGCAATACAAATACTAATACTTGACTTAAATGATTAATACTGATTGGATCAAATACTCCATTTTGATCGAGCGCATTGCTGTTTCTATTACATTCAACATTTTATAATATTAATAGAATTTCAGCCCGTCGTTGCCCGGGTGTGTGGACGTGTCTGTGGAACAAAAAAAAAGCAACAAAAAAAATGCAGGAAGGCAGGCTCGAACCCGTACCGCGAAGGAGGAAAAAAAACGTGGTAAAGACCTAACGTCTATGCTGTTACGACCACTGCCAAAACGGAAGTGACATTTTTTTTAAATTAAGGCTAGATAATCTAAAGGAGAGGATAATTTTCAAAAATATCGGCGAAAAAATGACCCCCCCCCCTGTAGAAAAGTGCCTAGTTGAAGGGGAAGATATTAATGTTTTTAACCAATTTTTCGATATTTGTCGTATGAAAGATCGAACTTTAAAACGATACTTATCTTAATAAAATCCGTCGCCTCTATTGAAAGTTTTAGGCAGACATGCATACATACATACATTTATATATTGGTAACTAAACATTTTCGACCCAAACCGATGAAAAAGCTTGCCCTATATCTGAATACCCTTTATGTAAAATTTCAAATATTTATACCAGAAATTGTCTGAGTAATTTGGAAGAGACCGCAGAGGTCAATTTTTTAAAACTTTGACCCTTATTATGACCCCTTAACATTTATTGTTTTGGGCTCAAATAAAGTTATTAAGTTAATTCCATATCCAAGGAACCTATATCTAAAATTTCAAGAGCGTAGACCCCAAATTGTGGGAGGAGTTTGGTAGAGTTCTCAAAGGTCAAATCGTTGAACTTTGACCCCTTAATCGTGAAATTTCTGGCTAAAAACAAATCACGTCGATTTTCCCAAATCTCAGTACCCCGTATATCAAATTTCGAGTCTGTAGACTAAAAATTGACAGAGTTATTGCGTAGTCAATTTTAAGTCTGCAGACTCAAAATTTGATATACAGGGTACTGAGATTTGGAAAAATCTTTGTAATCCGTTTTCGGCCAGACATTTGTCTGATAAGGGGTCAAAGTTCAACGATTTGATCTTTGAGAACTCTACCAAACCCCTCCGACAATTGTAGGTCTAAACATTTGAAATTTTAGATATAGATTCTTTGGACATGGATCTAATTTAATAACTTGATTTGAGCCCCAAACAATAAATGTTAAGGTGTCATCATAGAGGTAAAAAAATTTTAAAAATTGACCGCTTTTTTTTTTTTTTTTTTTTTTTTTTTGCTCAACATACATCTCCAAACACGCCGGGCTGAAATGCTAGTATATACGGTTTCCCAAAATGGTTAACAGATAAAAAAAATTATAACTTTCTTATTTTTTAATGTTTTTATTTTATTTTTTCAGTGTATCTAGAATAACCCTATTTAAGTCATCCGGATTCATTACACCGCCGGGTAGATTATTATAACTACTTCAGGAATAATAGACTTACCAGTGACCATAAATATAGTAACATTTAATACATTATAGTATAACGATTTGTGGAAGATATGACTACTAGAAACATGACGTGTACTTCTGTAATATACTTTTGCTAATACACTTTTTGTAAACTATACCACTGCGTTACACTTGATTGTTACCGGACTGCAAGAATATAACACTGGTGACGAGGAATTCAAAATTTACACCTCTGCAAGCGAGGTTAATTCATATTTTTACCTGAACAATATATAAGAGGTTTTGCCTCCCTTATAGCTAAAATTTTATATATAAATACATACGTATTTATCTAAGGGATACCAGTTATTCATATTCAGTTCATAGCACCTTCTCATGACAATAGTTCGTAGATTTTTTTTTTACCTGATGATTCAATGAAAAAAAAACCGAAAAAAATGATCATGCTGTCTAAAGATATTGGCTTCCTGAGACGAAATGCACCAAACATCGATGCTTTTTGTTTTTCTACTTCCTTTTGCAAAACTTAATTATGTTCTGCAAAACCAAAAATAACAATCCACCTTCTCCCCTTTTCCTTCTTCCCATTTCCCTTTTCTCTTTCTATCTCTCCCACTCCCTGACTGGTTACTTAACTTAAAATGTACCAAACATTAATACTGTAACCCTTTCCCCTCCCCCATTGCAAAACTCATTCATGTTCTGCATGACAGGGAACAAAAACGACACAATTCACTATAAAACAACCAAACCAAACCAAACACTACAAACTAGCAATTGAAGATACAAAGTGTTCGAAGAATAAAAACCTTCTACAAAATAACTGGATGCAACATGAGCACTATTTCTAAAATAACTGGATTCGGCATTAAATAATCCGAAAAGGGTTGATATGCCGTAAAACAACCAAACCAAACTTATTTATTCACAAGCTAAACCATATCAAGGCTCAACAGAAGCTGGGTGGTGGCGGTAACTAAATAATTAACAACAAGGACATACAACCTGGGTTTGCCACGTTCGAATCCAGTTCGTTTCGCAGACATTTTTACCTAGAGATGTTGGCAACCTTCACGTGGTCCCTCCTGTTAATATATGATGCCTTTCCAGACAGAATTCTAACTAGAAAAATATCGAGAATACGAATGAAACAATAATCATTTGATTCATACGAAATGAATGAATGATGCTTAACAACAATCAGCAGAAGCTGACATGAAGTATTAGCCTATTTTTGTTTGACTTCTTTTAAGTGAGTTGAATTATAAAAGCTGCAGATTAAAGTAGGAAACGATGAAAAAAAGTATCTCACCATTTTCGTATTGACTCGATTATGTCATTTGTTATGTAATGTCGAAACAGTCTACCGCACGCGTCGATGCGATAAAGAAAAAAAAATGTTTACCGTTGATCAACCGACGATAACCATTGATTTGAAATTGGTTAATATATTCCTCCTTCAATCTTTTGTCATTTGATTTCTTTCTCTCTTTATTTTATCTCTTTGTCTTTCTTGCTCTTCTTCGTCTCTCTCTCTCTCTCTCTCTCTCTCTCTCTCTCTCTATATATATATATATATATATATATATATATATATATATATATATATATATATATATATATATATACATATATATACATATATATACATATATATATACATATATATATGTATATATATATCTGTGTGTGTGTATGTGTATATGTTTTCTTTCTTTCCTTTTCTTTTTTTTTGTTTCCTGTTTTCTTTTATTTATTTATTTATTTATTTATTCATGAAATTTTTTATAATTTCTTTTTTTTCTTTTTTTTTGTATTTTTTTTTGTATTTTTTTTTTTTGTATTTTTCGTTTCAATAATTTTTCTAAGATGCGCCCTTTGTTGCTAAGATGTCGGTCGGTCGGGTGGTCTTTTACATCCGATTTTTTTTTTTTTTTTTTGCTGTTGTTTTGTTTTTGTCTTTTAAAAAGTTATAAATTGTTTAAAATGGCTTCTTTTCTCGAACTGATATCATTTGAATTACTCCTTGCTCCTTGTTTCGCTGGCTGTGGTAACATGCAGAAGTTCAACTATAATGTGAACAAGCATTTCGCTGCACAACTCCCTACTTAGAATACCCCTATGAATGTGCTTCCAAATTTACAGTAAGCCTCTTCCCTCTCATTGCCAATTAATCTTGTTTGGGGTGAACCAAAGTAATAAGAAAAAAGTAAAACTAACACTGATTTAAAAATGGTTTTAAAATTATATTTTAAAAATCTTTTTCATCGCTTTGTCACGCTTAATCTGAATTAGCATTTTCGTTGGTGTGTCAACTTTTAATCTGAAATAGCATTCTCGATGGTCTGTCACGTTTAAATGTGAAGTAGCAATTTTGTTAGTCTATAACACTTAAAATTGAAATAGCAATTTTGTAGTTCGGTCGCGCTTATATTTGAAATA
>NC_136507.1:65531237-65588737 GCF_053919585.1 Euprymna scolopes
TATCCATTAAAAGCGTTTAGTGAAATTTGAAAATTAAATAAGATACGTGTTGAATTGTACACTTTGAAGCCAAATAACTGCAACGCGAATCTTATTTTTCCTTTATAAAATAAACGAGTGTTTATTTTTAAAGAGAGTGATATATTTCGGAGATATACTCCTTTTTCAATCTATATATATTTGTTTTTCTTATTCTTCGCCATGGTGTCGAGTGGAAGAATGTGAATTTATAAAGGAAAAAATTCGCGTTGTAGTTATTAGGCTTCAAAGTGTTGAATTCAACACGTATCTTATTTAATATATATATATATAAATATATATATATATATATATATATATATATATATATATATATATATATATATATATATATATACACGAGGGGCTTACAATAAGTAATGCCCCTGGCCCACTTTCCATAGCAGTAGCGCAACGAAACTTGACACAGTTATTAGTCTTTCTCTACATAGGAAGCACCTACAGTTATGCATTTCTCCCATCGTTTGATGCAGCTCTGGAGACCGTTTTTGTAGAACACCTGCATCATCTGGGAAACGCTTTCCTTTCAAAAACAACTTCATGGCTGAGAAGAGGTGAAAGTCAGAGGATGCAAGGTCAGGAGAGTAGGGACGATGGGGAAGGATTTCATAACCACACGTCCGTGATTCTGATTAGGCGACATACGAGTTGTGGACCGGAGCATTGTCCTGCAGGTGGGGGGTAACTTTGCTGATCTTGCCCCGCCTCTTGATTTTGATAGCTTCCCTTAATTTCCTCAAAAGTGAAGCATAATAAGCTCCTGTAATTGTGGTACCCTTTGCCAGGAAATCTCCCATCACTACTCCGTCCTGGTCCCAGAAGACTGTGAGCATGATCTTGCCAGCGGAGGACTGCACCCTTGCCTTCTTTGGAGGTGATGATCCAAGTGCTTCCACTGCATTGACTGGCCTTTGGTCTCTGGATCATACTGATGGACCCAGGTTTCATCCTTTGTAATCAGTTTTTTGAAAAACTGACTCATCTTCTTGGCACATCTCCAAATTCATCCTCGAGCACTCGACACGTTCTCGCTTCTGGAATGGTGTGAGCAACCTTGGAATCCATCTGGCAGACATCGTATGCATATGCAAATGGTCATGAATGATAGTTTCCACAGACCCTGTACTAATCTTGACAACTTGGGTTATTTGGCGATTAGTAATGAGCCGATCTTCCAAAATGGCAGCTTCAACTTGACGGACAGATGCCTCATCAATGGCAGAAGGGGGCGACCAGGTCTGGGAGCTGTTTCCACAGACTTCCGGCCATGTTTTAATTCATGATGCCAGCGTTTTACAAGGTCATCTGACGAGGCATTATCACCATCAAAAGTCTCCTGTGGTGTGCGTCCTTTACAATACAAATACCGGATCACTGCTCGACATTGAACAGGCTCCATTTCACTCCTGACTCAGTTCAAACATAAAACAGAAACCACAATTAGTTCAGAGCTGTAATCTGCCACATAACCCGTAGAGATATAAATCATTGCACATGCAAAATTTCAGCTAGATCAGACAACTGGAAGTGGGTCAGAGGCAGTACTTATTGCACGCGCCTCGTATATATATACATGCATTACATAATACAAACTATACTTCTCATATATCATACAAACCATTATAGCTCCCCCAAACAACGTCAATAATTTATTTAACTTTTAATGTAACTATCGTTAGGCGTCGAATCTCTATTATGTAACTTAGCACCTTCTTCACTCTTCTGATGAGAAGCATTATGGTACGAAATGCCATGACATAAAGAGTCCTCACTTACCCAACACCCCGAATTGATGTATAATCTTATTGAATAAATGAATAAATCTATATATATTAATATATAGTTTTTATATCTTTATTTTCCATTCTTATTAACTTCCTATTTACTTATATCTTTATCTATATCTATCTATCTATCTATCTCTCTCTCTCTCTCTCTCTATATATATATATATATATATATATATATATATATATATATATATATATATATATATATACAATCACTTGAAAGCTGTTTCATAGTTTCACGACTCATGGTTGTGGCGATTCCCCGTAACAATTAAGAATTCAATAAACAATAAAACATAAAATACAGATATGGAGAGAAAAAAAGAGATTTTGATGGCAACCCCAAGCATATGTACCCATTTCGATTATATGATCACTGGGAATAAATATAAAAGCTGAGTTGAAATAAATACTGTGCGGTTGCAGACACGAAATTCTCTTGGCGATTCTTCACCATTAATACGGAACAATTATTTTTAAAAGGGCAAAATTAGTAAAAACGAAAAAAAAATATGGATAAAGCAGATGCAAACAATGGAAGTGTTAAAAGGCGATTGGATGATGTAGCAATCGTTTTTATCCGTTTCATCCTTTCAATTAAACGAGATTAGACGAAACGAGACTACGTGGCCACGTGACTCGATTGCGAGATTTTAAAAAGAAGTTATTTTTATCTCGCAAACGAATAACTTCATTTTCAGTTGGCTTGTTTCTGTTTTGTTTTGTTTTTTGGTAAAGGAGAGTCGTTATTTCTGTTTTGTTTATTTTGTTGTTTTTTATTGGGGGTGGGGGATGATTTGTGGCTTAAAACGAAAATGCGTCCGGTGTTTTTATCTTACCGGAATCATTTCGACCTATCACTGATCTCTTTCATCTTCTCTCAATTCTCATCTCTCTCTCTCTCTCTCTCTCTCTCTCTCTCTCTCTCTCTCTCTCTTCTCCCATCCCTCTCTCTTTCTTTTCCTTTACCTCTTCCTCTATCTCTCATTCTTCTCCTCCTCCCTTTAACTCTCTTAAACACCCCCCATAAATACTCGATTTTATCTTCCATCTCACTTAAGCCAAATTCTTTATTTCATTCACCTTTGAGATGCGTTTCCACGTTATTTTCCCGATCAGTTCATTATGAAGTTTACTTCTGTAAATCTTAATCTTTATTCACTTATGAGACACGCGTGCGTGCGTGCGTGTGTGTGTGTGTGTGCGTGCACGCGCGCACGTACGCACGCGCTCGATGTGTATGTTACTCCTATCAACGTAACGAAGTTCTTTCCTAGAACTACTCGTCTTCGGAACACAACCCCGTTGGACTACTTCCCAGCGGACTATAACATGGCCGTTTTCAAGTCTAATGTAAACAAGTTCTTGCTGAGCCGTCCTCTTAAATAATCAAATTCTACCCAATTTCCAACATTACCTATCATCATGGTGTTGTTTCAGTTCTGTTTTTTGTTTGTTTGTTTGTTTGTTTGTTTTTCATTTATAGCCAATAATAATAAAAAATGATTTATAGTACATGAAAGCGGTGCCTAATCTAGAAGACATGTGATTTTTTTTTTCGTAAAACGAATGGCCGCATCGCATGAATAATCAGAAATTTTTCAGTTAAGAAAACAAAACGAAAAATTGTAATATATATATATATATATATATATATATATATATATATATATATATATATATATAATACATATATATATATATATATATATATATGTTACATAAATATTTAAAAATGCACGAGAGGTTACTTTTCTACCTACATGAATAAGTTCGCTTGCGTTTAAACTTATTCGGAACTTATTTTAAAGCGTTTATTAAAGTAGTGTCGAGTTTTAGATTAAATCAAAAAATAAATGGCTTACATCAGATGGTCATCTGGGGAGTCTTAATAATCGATAAAAATCGAAAATTAAATAAACCCACCCAATAAATATCATCAGTTGTGCTAAATGTAACGTTCTACCAGTATTTTGTTTAATTTTCGAATTATAAACGAGTATCGAGACTCCCCAGATGACCGTTTAATGTGAGCCATTTTTCTTGTTCTAATTCAGGCTCGATACTACTTTTCTTTCAAAGTGAATAAACACTTTAAAATAAGTATAAACACAAAAAGGCATAAAAGTAGATAGATGAGTAATTTATCTTGCATTTGGTAACATTTATTTGTTATGCAAGGGTAATACCTAAAGTAAACGCTCGTATTTTTTACGTAAAAAAAAAAATTAAAGAGACACGAAGACGGGAATGGTCCCATTAAAACGAGAGGCCTTTTGGGCTCCAAAATTTATTTTTCTACATGGCCACCACTACTCTCAATGCACTTTTGTCGGGAATCCAATGACGCATATCTGCTTCTGACGCACGGCCATGACGGGTTGCTTTATTAGAGACTCGCATCATTTCTATCTGCAACAGGGAGATGAAACTTCCAGGTCATGACTGCATATGTTCAGTCATCATAACAATACTATTTGCAATCCCCTCAGTTCCATTCGCGTGGAATAAAAAAATATGAGGCATTACTTTTGAAATCCGTCTTGTATACTTGTTTTTCATTACCACTTTTCCGTTTTGTTGACGTAACTGCTACGTAACCGTTTCATTCTCCCAAAACAACCGAAGCCTGTCTTTGCCACCTTGCTCTAGCTTTGTATAATCATACATAATTTAGAACAAGCTTTAATTCAGTGTTTACTGTTTCTCTATAACTAAAGACTCGGCCATATTTAGACGCATGCACACTTATGCAATGTTATGTAACCATCTACGCATCGACGCTGACATGCACATACACATTGATACAGTCGCATATAATCACACTCATCGCCTTTCTATCCTCGTTCGATTGTGTTTGTTCTTTTCTTTTTCCTTTTTTTCTGTCCATATTATTGTTTTTCTTCTCCTTTTACCCTCTTTTAATAATTCTTTATTCTCTTCCCCTCTCTATCTTTTTTCTCTTTCGATGTCTTCGTCCGATTTTTTTTTTATTTCTTTGCTATTTTTTTCTTTTCACGATCCTTTTTTTCTACGTTCACTGTCTTTTAATGATTCTTTTTTTCTATTTCTCCTTATCTATCTATCTATCTATCTATTTATCTATCTCTTAAATTCTTCCTCATCTTTGTTTAAACCCGCTCTCTCTCTCTCTCTCTCTCTCTCTCACACACACACACACACACATACACACACACATACACACACACACTCTATCTCTATCTCTCATCCGATGTTTTTACTTGTTTTTTCTTTTAACGATATTTCCTTTATGTTCTTTCACGCTTTTTAAATATTTATTCTCTCTCTTCTCTCTCTTCTCTCTCTTCTCTCTTTATCTCTGTCTCTCTTTCTATCTATCTATCTATCTATCTATGTTTCTATCTATCTATCTATCTCTTAATTTTTTACTCATTTTCTTCGTTTAATGTTCTTCTCACTTAACCTTCATTTCCATATTCGTTGCATATGCATAAACACACGTGCGCATGCGTAAACACTGGTTCTTTCACTAACTGATCTCCATCCGCCACGCTTTCAATTCTTGTTGAATTTTTTTCTTTCTTCTTCTTCTTCTTCTTCTTCTTCTTCTTCTTCTTCTTATTATTATTATTATTATTATTATTATTATTATTATTATTATTATTATTCTCCTCCTTCTTCTTCTTCTTCTTCCTCCTCCTCTTCTTCTTCTTCTTGGAACTCTTTTTCCCGTATTTTTCACTAGCTGTCTTTTCACTCTTTCTCTCTATCACTCTCTTTTAATTTCTCTCTTTTTCTCCCCTCTGTATTGGACCTTTCCATCACCTCTTACTTCCATCCCGGCCTGCTCTGCTCTCCTATCTATTCGATAGCGTCCCTTCTTTGGTTGGCCAGTCCGAGGGTGAACTAATATTTCTCTTCCTCCAAAACCCTTAACGTCTCATCTCGCCCTCCTCTCGGTATCTCCTCATCAAAAACCTTAAAACCGTAGCCCTCCCCTAAAAAAAAAAGCATTCTTTACTTCCGACTCTCTAACGCAGCCGTTCGTCAGTCGACGCTTGCCCATGCGTCGAAAGATTTTTTATTCTCTTTTTTTTTCTTTTTTTTTTTTTTTTTTTTTTGTTAGGTGGCGAGTGTTTGTTTTGTTTGTGTGGAGAAAGTGGAGGTGAGGTGTTTTTCGATGGATCAAAGCGACGCATCCGACGATGGACGGGCTGCCGTTTCAGCGAAGTCGACCAATCAACGAGCGGACACTTATCGCCTTCTTTACACTATTTTTTTTTTTTATTCTACACCGTTTTTGTTTGTCCTCGTGCGCATGTCCACGCGAACGGGTAAAGATCCAATCACAATTTGACGGCGAATGACCCTCCTTCACCCGCCCTCCCCGCCACCACTATTTCCTTTTCTTTTTCCTTTTACTTTAGTCTGTCAACAACGCTCGGTTCCCACCTTTTCGACGAAGAAGGGACGAGCCGTGACGTTAGTGTGTCCATTCTCTTTCTCTGCACCCCACCCACCCATACGTTCCGTTGTTCCTGGCAGCGTTTGTTATTGCGATTTTAAAGAAAAATGGAGGAAGGGGAGGAGTCAATCGCCCCCTCCCCCTGCGGAAGAATGCTGTGGGTCGTAATATTGAAGGGGGGGGGAGGTAATATCGATATTGACGGAACGGAAGGGGGGGGGGGGGTAAAAGATATCAATATTAATGGCGTTGATGGTTGTGGGGGGGGGGTATGAGGGGCGATTTATTAAACGACCAAAAAAAAGTTATCACCCTTAAATGAAAGGGAAGAAGTGAGGTGGTTGTGGTTGTTATTTTACTAAAAACAACAAAAACAACAACGATTCCATTCCTAAGATGCGTCCACGTTCAATCGACGCGTTTAAAGATGAAAATGATATTTCAATCTTAAAAGTGACAGAATAACGAAAATAGCATTTTTTAAAAGTCTCTATATTGTAATGTGTAAAGATCGAGGCCGTGAAAGAACGCAAAGAAAAAAAATCTGTGCAGCAAAAGTAGTTTTATCTTGTTTTTGTTAAATATTACTAAATACGGTACAATCATCTTGACACGCCGGTTCTTGCCAGATCACCGACATTAAGCAAAGATGAGCTTGGCCCCTGAATAAACTCGTCTGTTGGGTAGGCGACAAGGTGGTACTCTACGTAATGGTGTACCGGCAATCTGCTGCAAGATGCCTTCCTGAGCCTGCATGTCAGGCACATATTTGCCGCAGCGAATGATGACATTTGAAGTATGTGACACGAAGTTGCGCCTCGTGGATGACCTAAAAACATTCCGTAGCTAGGGCTGGCTCAATCCTAAAGAAAAAAAAAATTATACTCGTAGCCGAGTTCTGCGATCGACGACGATGACTAAATGAAGAATCATTTCCAATAAAATCCAGTTGGTATTATGCATCTAAAATTGAGAAATTTACGCTTGAAAATTGTCAAATTTGTGTGAATAAGCGAAATCAGACGATAACAAGTAAAATACGTTCGCCATCTTGTTTTTTTTTTTTGTTTTTGTTTTTTTGTTTTTGTTTGTTTGTTTTTTAGACATTTTTGATCACATGTGTAACCAAAATATATGCAGTGTTTTTTTTTTATTTTAGGATACATGCTTTGGGGTTGTGGGACCTGGAGATAGGGGATTGGTAAACGCCTTCATAATATAACAAAGAAAAATTATCGAAAACTATAAGTATCGATGGGAGACATTTGACCAGATAAAAATAGTACAAGTTATTTAAGTCGAAAATTAGAGAAGTTTGTGACGTTTTTATTATAAAGGAGTGAGATACTTCGCTATTTGTCATCTGAAAAATGTTGAACTTTTCACAAAAGTATCCAAAATATTTATATATATAGACGTTGTTTTGTTTTGGTTTTCGCGATATGTTTTGAATGAATTCAATTATTTACGAAAGCGCATTTTTTACCTAAATGCGAGTTGGGAATAATTTTCCCTTTTAACCAATTTGGTACCCCCACATGAGGAACGGTATATATATTATTTTTAAAATGTAATTATCCACTGACACGTGTCTCGTCGTCTACGACTCATCAGAGTGGCTGTATCTAGCGATATTCGAAATCGTGACCCAACGGTAATGAGCCTAAACCCTTCCCCCTGAACCATCTCGCTAACTGTCTGGATATATCGCGATTTACTTAGACGTTGTTTTGTTTTAGTTTTAGCGATATGTTTTGAATTAATTTTATTTACGAAAGCGCATTTTTTACCTAGACATACACATGCGGCTAGACATACACCTTTTCCCAGCCGTGGATATATATATATATATATATATATATATATATATATATATATACTAGCAAAAGTACCGGTCGTTTACTGGGTTCAAAAACAGCCTACAGAAAATGGACTCTGATTTATGAAAGTATGATAGGTTATGAAAAGGAAGGTTTGTAAAGAGATAGCTTCGAATTTGGGGGTATCAAAACCAAAGCAAAATATCATGAAAGTAAAAATAAAATAGATACACCCCATAATTTATTATACCATACCTGTTCACACTGGAACACTTATCACAATATTATGTGTATCTATATTAAAAAAACCTTGTTAAACTTTGTGACATATTTCCGTTCTATGGAGGTCAGGCGCGAACGAACACCCCATAATTTTATTATACCATATTTCTTCAAACTGAAACATAATTATCAAAGTATACTTACGTAGATAGATATGAAAAGTCTTTCTCAACGTTTGTGCCTATTTCCATTCTATGGAGGCCAGGCGCGAACGCAAACCCCACAATTCCACAATTTTATTATACCGTTCCTATTTAAGTTAAAACATACTTATCAAAGTATTATTACGTACATCTATATCAAAAACACTTGTAAATGTTTTTTCTTTTTAATTTTTAAATATTTTATTTCCATACTTTGTGGACCAGGCGCGTACGTAGACCCCACAATTTTAATGAATCATCATTACGCCAGATCAAACATACCCATTCCTGTATCTCGATACATTTTCTATCATTATATGTAATCAGTTTTCTATAATAGTCAACCATATAGGAGCTTATTCATGACCACACACACACACACACACACACACACACGCACACACACCCATACGTTCAGCTTTATATTATAGAAGAAGATATATAATTTTTGTCTGTGTGTCTGTAATGGACTCCTAAACGGCTGGGCCGAATTTTATAAAAATTCATGTGAAGGAACGTCAAGTGTCATGCAGGGTCCAAGATAGGTTTTGTATTGGAATGTCTTCGATAAGTATCGATAATCGATAATCGAAATAATCCGATGAAAGAAGAAACAGGCGATTTTGACCAAAGTTAACATCTTATACATCACAAGTGTATTGAAGAAGTTTTTGTACCACACAAGTCGAAAGGCCCGAAATATTAAATCAACAGTAGATTCTTTGATATGACAAGAGCGCGTTCGAAATGAATCTTTCTGTTTAAATTGCATTAAAACGAGCGATTTCACCGATTTCGTTGATCATCATTCAATTCCGGGTAATTCGGGTCACCATGCTAGAATATATATATATATATATATATATATATATATATATATATATATATATACATGCCTACTTATATATACAAAGCACTTTGTGTGCATGTGTTCGTTCCCCATGGGTGCGAAAACGGCTGGGCCGATTCTTTTGAGATTTAACTTCCTGACTCCTCCCACACCTCTTATCATCCCTCCCAAACTCCTTGCCTTCCTTGAATCTCTTATGCCACCCAAAAACTGATGATCGATTCATGCAAGATGGCCCAAAGCAATCTGAAGCATTCCATACGTTTCTGTGGCCTTTTTTTAAAGTTTAAAACAGAATTTTATTGCATATCGTTCTTCTAAACAGTCCTCACGTCTAGATTGCATTTTGGAAATTAACCAGCTGTGACGATTGGCCTTTAGTAAGGTGTATTCTAATTCCTGCTGTAGCTGTTCTTTTCGACCTGAAACCATAAAAATTTGTCAATCATCTCATAACATTTATAACAATAACATACTGAATTTTCAAGAATCTACGACAATTTTAAATGCGTGTACAAAAAAAAAGTCTTTTAATTATTGGCACCTCGTATTTAGTTATTCTGACCTTACATGGAACTTTTCGTTTTGACCAATATTTTTACGCATCCACATCCGATAGCCTTATATGAGGTCCGTCAGATATAACTGCTTGTGACACGTTGAACATTGCGATGACCCCATTAGAAATTTGGCGTGGGAATGTTGATGTTTTATTATAGCAAAGTTTATTGGGTTCTTCCATTATCCATTCGAAAGAAATATTCGAAAAATCGGAAATATTTCGGAATAGTCTACATGGAAGTTAATGTTCCGTGAACCAAATTTATGCTTCGATGTTTTCAAACTCTTTTGGCCATTTTCTTCTATTTTTTTTTTTTTTTTTGTGATTCTTTATTATCATCATTGTCGTCCTCCACCTCCCTCTTTTCATTCCTCCACCTCATTAATGGAAACGATGGTAGTCACAATCTTCATCATTGCTATCAATAACAGCATCATCATCATTATCATCATCAAGTAATAATCAGTAACACTACTATCACTATAATCACTAATACCATTACCTTCATCACCATGATGTGGCAGATTACAGCTCTGAACTAATTGGGGTTTCTGTTTTACAGGTGTTTGAACTGAGTCAGGTGTGAAATGGGACCTGTTCAATGTCGAGCAGTGATCCGGTTTTTGTATTTGAAAGGACGAACACTACAGGAGACTTTTGATGAAATGAAAGAAACTTATGGTGATAATGGCCCATTATATGACCTTGTAAAACGCTGGCATCGTGAATTCAAACATGGCCGAAAGTTTGTGGAAACAGCTCCCAGACCTGGTTGCCCCCCCTTCTGCCATTGATGAGGCATCTGTCCGTCAAGTTGAAGCTGCCATTTTGGAAGATCGGCGCATTACTATTCTCCAAATAGCCCAAGATATCAAGATTAGTACAGGGTCTTTGGAAACTATCATTCCTGATCATGCATAATGTACCTGTCAGATGCATTCCCAGGTTGCTCACACCATTCCAGAAGCGAGAACGCGTCGAGTGCTCGAGGATGAATTTGGAGATGTGACAAGAAGATGAGTCAGTTTTTCAAAAAACTGATTACACAGGATGAAACCTGGGTCCATCAGTATGATCCAGAGACCAAAGGCCAGTCAATGCCGTGGAAGCACTTGGACTCACCACTTCTAAAGAAGGCAAGGGTTCAGTCCTCCGCTGGCAAGGTCATGCTCACAGTCTTCTGGGACCAGGACGGAGTAGTGCTGGGAGATTTCCTGGCAAAGGGTACCACAATTAAAGGAGCCTATGATGCTTCACTTTGGAGGAAATTAACGGAAGCTATCAAAATCAAGAGGCGGGACAAGATCAGCAAAGGTACTCTCCTCCTGCAGGACAACGCTCCGGTCCACAACTCGCATGTCGCCTAATCAGAAGCACGTGTGGTTATGAAATCCTTCCCCTCCTCCCTACTCTCCTGACCTTGCACCCTCTGACTTTCACCTCTTCCCAGCCATGAAGTTGTTTTTGAAAGGAAATCGTTTCCCAGATAATGCAGCCTTGATTTCTGAAGTCACGTCGTGGTTGGAGGACCAACCTGGGGTGTTCTACAAAAACGGTCTCCAGAGCTGCATCAAACGATGGGAGAAATGCATAACTCTGGGTGGTTCCTATATAGAGTAAGACTAATAACTGTGCCAAGATTTGTTGCTCTACTCCTATGGTAAGTGGGTCAGGGACATTACTTATTGCCCGCCCCTCATATGTGAAACCAGATCATATACTTTTCGGTAATCTATCCATGACACGGATAGATTTGTAAGTCTTCTCTTACAATCCTTAAGTATTGTTTTATCAATAAGCAAATGGTCTTTGGCCCCTCCTTTACATCTTTGGATCTTTTTTCTTTCTCGGATAAGTCTTTTGCTGTTCCTGATATTTGTAAATCTTATCTGGCAAAATGCCTGTCAGAAGTTTCCACATTAATGAAAAGCAGATAATGGGCCGATAGTTATCGACCGTAATACCCTTTGATGTATTATTCTGGCCGAGCACTGTTCAGTTATGCATGGTCCATTCAGGAATTATATACCTTGTCAAAATTCTGTCCATTTTAGATTAAATCTTTTCATGCAAGTTGAAATGTTATCCCTTAGCACCATCTTGTTTTCCAATTCGGAATTTTCATTGTTTTCATAACGTTTTTACTTATTCACTTTCATCGGATCTTGGATTTGCTAAAATTTACTTTTCATTTCATTCTTCAAATCTTTCAGCCACAAAACACTTCCATAGTGTTCGTTTTTAACACTCCAAATATCACCCAAAATCCGTGTGAATTCTTCTGAATTTGGTATTGTCTTTAAGCAATTTGACCCTTTATTTAATTCTTTGTAGAATTTCCTTGGATCCAAACCAAACAATCTGTCTTTCCAAAAACTCTTCAATTCCATCTTTGTATCTTTTCACTTTTGCACATTTTGGTACCATTTTTTGCTTTATTTCCTCGAAGGCAGTTTTATTCCCTTCCTTTTCACTCTATACTTTTCATTCAGTTTTTTACTTCCGGTATTTTCTTCGCACCCAATCCTCATTTCAACACTTTTTGCAAGCAAGTTTACTTCCTGTCTAAATTTCTTCATATTTTCTTCTATTATTCATGTAGTGGAGTCGAGAAAGGTGAAAGTAGGCAAACACGACGACTGGTGAGAATACGAAGAACATTTATATCCAGAACAGGGTTAGTGATACAGGAAGATTAGTAAGTCCGTAGGGAGTCGTCTCTGTATGACATCCGGATAGCTGTCATTGAGCGGTCTATACTTGCTGCTTATATGACTAATCGATAAGTCCATTTTAGTGATTATAAGGGTGTGTATGTTCCCACAACCATTCATTTCCACCTTGGATAATTTCTTATGCCGTACATTCTGAATTTTCTGCGACTTAAACACTGCTACGATCAAATTATTTGATTCTGTGATGATTTTGCATTTCACATACTTCATTACTTCATTTATTTTGTCTACCTGAATCTTCAGAGTTTTTTTTTCTGTCCAGTTTCTTAAATGTGATTCCTCCACATCTCTTTTCACCATCATCTCTTTCAGTCTTTCAACAATTCATCTCGCTCCCTAATTTTCTTCCATCGCCTCATCATCAGTCTCCTCATCCCTTGCTTCGACTCAATTCCCTACCACTTCAGCCACATCTTCCACTTCATTCTCTGCCATTTCCTTCGTTTCTCATGTTATTCCTCCATTACTTCTGTGTTCGTCTGATTTTTTATCACCTTTAATTCCAGTTCTGATAACTTTTTTATTTTTCCTTGTTGCCCTGGCCCCAACAAGCATGCGCTATTGTGTTGATTTAAAAGTTTCTCGTTCTCTCCATCCTCCACTTGTAGTTCCAATCCTACTTATGTTGCATAGTGTTGGGGTCATATTTAAGGAGATATGATGGGGGCATTCATATTGACTAGAGAGACGGCGGACATATATATATATATATATATAACAGTGATAGGGGGGAGAGAGAGAAGTGACATTCATAACATTTTACTATTCAGTGAATTCTTATAACATATATTAGCGACTGAGAGAGGGTGATCAGTTCTTACAACACAGAAGAGGGGAGGACAGAGATACATTTTTTGTAAGAGTTACATAAAGTTCATAATAACGATGAGGGAGACAAAGTTCATATTAAGGATGTTTCACACATTACCTTTTGCTGTTGAATGATGACACGGCGCAGTTTTACAAAAACATGATGACTTCTTTATTATCAGATCGACCGGTCGAATGATAATGACGTCAAGGAATTCAAAGTCGTACTACATGATTAAACGTTCTCCCTTCGCTTCTAAAGGGACCCTCCTCTGATCATGTCATCTCTGTCCGACCAACTCTGCTGGCTGGTCGATCCGGACTCAACTGCCTCTGATCTTCGACTCCTAGCTCATATATTGAGAATTCATTTTTGCTATGACGTCAGACGTGTGGGTTCAAAACGTGATCGACTCACATGGCTTAAACATACATTTCCAAAACACACTTCTGCAACAAAGAATTCTCACTAAGCTATTTTTCAACCTAACTTATTTTTCAATATGTTTTTAAATTGTATTTTTCATTATTTTTTAGCTGACCTTTTTAATTCACTTTCCATTAAAGAATGCACAATTAAATTCTTTCTACAAACAAACAATATCTAAACTATTTCATATGAAATTAAACAATGCGAAATTCTAACATTCCATTTTCTGAATCTATTTCTGAACCTTGCTTACAAGGTTTGAGTCTCGGCTTATCCTAATCTCATTTTCCACTTAGCTAATGTTATTCTTACTTACAGGAAAAGGGGGCAGCATTTTTTTTTTCTGTAACACTTACGCCGTTATTCTAAATACTTTGATTTAACATTTTATTCATAAAAAAGTTTATTGAATTTTAGGTTACCTAACTACCGACGTGTTTTTGTTTTTGTTTTCGAGACACAGTTTCTAGTGGTTTGAAATCGAAGTTTTCCTTCTCTTTCTTCTAGACGTTCGGTCATGCTGGACTGTTGAGTACTACCTACCCAGAGCTACTGGTTTTAAGGAGCCAGTTACTCGCCTCATGTCCCTCCTCCTGTCAGTAAGAATAAGGCACATGATACATGAAATTTAAAAATCGCGAGCCAGTAGACGAAAACATGAGGAAATATTACCTAGTATCTTAATCGATCACAATGAAAATATTTATAATGACGACAATTTTTATAGTAACTTTGGAAGCTTCTGATTGGTTGTTTATAATAACTTGTGGTTATAAAAATGATTGTTGAAATCATTGATGGCATACCCCATTAGTGCCCCTCCTTTAAGGGAGCCTGCTTTAGATACCCATTTTCCCGGCCTTGTGCCAAATATTGCTAATATGGGCAGCAATTTAAATAACTACACCATTAGGCGTCAAAAATGACACTTGCAGTAGAACTAGTGACGTAAATATTAACCAGATACGTCGATACCCGATAAGAGACCGAAAAAGGCAGACTTCTTAAAAATTTAAAAGGTACAAGACTACGTAATGGATTACTAAGCGTACCGAGAAGTTATAATGAGGCGGTTAATTCAGAAAATCACCAAGAATGGGAACAAGCTATGATATAAGAATTGAAAGCTTTATCTGAAAATAACACATACGAAATAGTGGCAAAACCAAAAGATAAGAATATAATTTCTTCACGCTGGGGTTTTTTTTCCAAAAAAAATCACAGCTTCTGACAATGAAACTTTAAAAGAAAGATTTGTTGCAAAAGGTTTTTCACACATTTCTGGAATGGAATATTTTGCCACATTTTCACCAACGACAAATTTAACGACAAGGCCAGGCCATGAGTATCACTATAAATTTGAACATGTTTTGGAAACACTTTATAGGAGAGAAGTATTAGGTAGTTCGACGTAATTTACGAATTTCAAGGTTTTTATGTGCTTCTTATTTGCTATTATTATGTCTGGTTTTATTGCTTGGGTCTGTTAGTCTGTCTATATGTCCACGTCATAGTGGATTTTATGATTTGCTTTTTCCAATAATGTCTTCGGTTTATGCCTGTACCATATGTCTGCATGTTCAAAATGCAGACGTTTGAATATTCACTATAATACTACTACTACTACTAATAATAATAATAATAATAATAATAATAATTATTATTATTATTATTATTATTATTATTATTATTATTATTATTATTATTAGCTCACAGGGAGCTTTCACATAGGTCGTCAGAGATCTCTCCTTGATAATAACCTGTGATCTTTCTTGGAAGTTGAGTGAAAACAAGACCCCCCCCCCCAGATTTTCACTACTCTTCACATCTTTCGGTAAACTTTGCAAATGAATTTGCATTATCTCAACAGCTGCTTACGATTGATTTCTCGCTCGCAGCAGCCATTGGTCTCAACTGAAATTTGAGTGGCAATAAGTCTCCTCAAGATCCTAGTTCTCTTCGCGCTTGTCCAGCGGAGGTCTAGTCAGTGCTCTCTCCTCAGTCTTTCCATCCTTCTTGGACCTTTCTTGGCTATTTGGTATCACTCTTTGGGAGGGGGAGACAATGGAAGGAAATGGGGAAGGGGATAGCAAACTTATAAGTATGCAGCTTTAATGTTCTTGGTTCCATGTAACGCTTCTTCACGTTTTGCCTCTGAAGCAGTTTGTCTGGCTCATGTGTTTTAGTTTCCGCATTCAAGGGTTTTCCTTAATATCTCAGCTGTTTTCATTATTGTCATTCGTTGTATCTTTCAGGACATTCCTCTGATTCTAATTTCTGCCATTCTTTTTTTTCAAAGCTTTTCGGAATTGTTCCTAGTCCTGAAACTGTTATTATTATTATTATTATTATTATTATTATTATTATTATTATTATTGTTGTTGTTGTTGTTTTTGTTGTTGTTGAAGAAGAAGAAGTCGTAATTTTCTTTAATTGTTATAAAAATATTTGTCTTCTTTTGTTATTATTGTTGTTTGCTCTTTTCGGTTACTTGTTTTGCCGCTTATCTTCTTTGAACTCTGATACTCTTGTTGTTGTTGTTGTTGTTGTTGTTGTTGTTGTTGTCGCTACTGCTGCTGCTGCTGCTGCTGCTGCTGCTGGCCGTGGTGGATTTGTTGGTCTGTATATTTGCCGCAATTATCACCAACACTTTATATTGAGATAGAATGCCAATAGAAATGAGAGCGAGAAAAAAAAATGCGGAGGAAGCAACGAGGAGGCCGAAAGAGAGAAGCGCAATAGAGAAGAAATTTAAGAGAAGAGTTAACAATATCAAAGGGGTCCTCACTCTTTTTCTCTCACTGGTAGGGAGACCCAACGTGGCCCGGGATTGAATGAGGATCAACAAATGTTCCACCCTCCCATACCTTTAATTATCTGTAAAGAATGGCTTCACTTTAAGTGTACCAGGAGGGACCCTCATATGCCTCCCCGCAGTTACTTAGTCTGCAATACACTGTAGAGAATCTACTGTTTATTTTATAAAATTATCTATGAATAATGGCTTCACTTAAAGTTTAAAACTAAAAAATCAAGTATCATGGTTTAAGTGTGTTCTGAAGAGAAACATTCATTTCGAACGCGCCCCTGTCTTATCAAAGAACCAAATGTTGATTTTAGAAAATCATTTTTACATAATCACTTGAATTAAAGTTAAACGTACAAAAGTCAAGTAGTATGTTTGAATTGTGCTCTAAAAAGACGCATTCATTTTGAACTCTGTCTTATAAAAGAGTGTGCAGTTGGTCCTATAGGCCGAGACTTTCTGCGTATTTTGTGATGAAATTTCTGAAATGCACTTTTGACGTTAGGTTGTATAAAAGTGTTAACTTTGGTCAAAATCGGACTTTCTTCTTTAATCGGATTGTTTTTGGTTATCGTTTTTCAATACTTATCGGACTCATTCTGATACAAAACCTACGTAAGAAGATCCTTAGATACATCAAGTACCTTCGTGTGAAATTTAAAAATAATGGATCTAGCCATTTCCGAGTCTATAGGGAACGAACTCTCACACACACACACAAACAGACAATGTTTCTTTGATATAATAATAGATGTGTATATATATATATAAATATATATATATATATATATATATATATATATGTATATATACACCTATTATTTCTATTATATATATATATATATTATATTATACTATATTATATTATATATATTATGTAAAATTTATCGGGAAAGATGATGGAAGTTTTCTTGAATCTCTAAGTGTATCACTAAAATTTTAAATATGTTCCAATAGCACCTCCTTATTTGACCTGATGAGTTGGTCTCTTTGAACTGAGATTCCACTAAAACATATACGCACATATGTAACCAATAATGTTTGTATAATAAATAAAGTATATATATATATATATATATATATATATATATATATATATATATATATATATATATATATATATAGAAGATAATTACATGTTAAAAATAATATATATATATACCGCTCCCCATATGGGGGTACCAAATTGGTTAAAAAGGGAAAATTATTCTCAACTCGCATTTAGGTAAAAATGCACTTTCGTAAATAATTGAATTCATTCAAAACATATCGCTAAAACCAAAACAAAACAACATATATATATATATATATATATATATATATATATATATATATATATATATATATATACAGTATATATATATATTGTTACTTCATTTATATATATATATGTGTGTGTGTGTGTGTGTGTGTGTGTGTGTGTGTGTGTGTGTGTGTGTGTGTGTGACACGGAGGTAATTTATGTGCCTGCGAGGGTTGTTAGATAGATTTTGTATCGGAATGTCTTCGATAAGTATCGATAATAGATAATCGATATAATCCAATGAAAGAAGGAACAGGCGATTTTGACCAAAGTTAACATCTTACACAGCCTTAAATCACAAGTACATTTGAGAAGTTTTATTACAAAACAAGCTTAAAGGCTCGACATATAACATCTACAATAGGTTTTTTCATATGAAAGGGACGCGTTCGAAATTAATGTTTTTCTTCAGAGCACATTTGAAGTGGGATCCTTGACTTTTACGGGTTAAACTTTAATTCAATAGGTTATATATTAAAAAAAAATTATAAAATCAACAGTAGGTCTTCTACAGTGCAATGTGGACTACAATATATTTATTATGAACTAATTCATTGCTAGAGGCATGTGAGCTTTCTCTTGGTACATCGCGATTGGGCCCCAACTAGAGCAGGCAAGCAACCGATTTGATTGAAAAATGAGCGATTTCACTGACTTCGATGACAATAAAAATATGGGAGTGTGAAACATTCGTCGTCGATCATCATTTAGTCCCGGCCAACGTCGGGTTACTCTGCTAGTGTCAAATAAAACAACCTTTTCTTTATATTTTATTCAGTGAAATTTAAACAAAAAAAAAAAATAGAGAGGTCCCTCTCCTGGCTCTCATACTTGACTTAAATTCATATCCCAACACGTTTTTCTTAAAATATATGTTGTCCCTTTCAAAGCTACTATCTGTATTTCCACATTTTGCTCCAAGGATTGTATCTAAGAATTTCTAAGATTCAACATAATAAGATATATATATATATATATATATATATATATATATATATATATATATATATATATATATATATATATATATATATAAAATAACCTGGGTGCTCGGCGTTGCTTACGTGTTTAGAGATGTGTGTTGAGCAAAAAAAAAAAAAAAAAAGTGGTAGTAGGCAGGCGGGCTCGAACCCATGACGCGAAGGCGGAAGAGAAAGTTTTTAAAAAATACGACGTCTTACTGCTACTACATGACACGACCGGAAGTTCGGAACGTTGAAATTAAGTAAAGTCATTCCAACCGATACAATGACTTGCAAAAATGGCGGCGCAAAAAAACGACTCCCTAGTAGAAAAGTGCCCAGTTGAGGGTAAAGAAATTAATGTTTTGGGCCATTTTTTCGAAGGGTCGAGTGTCAAAAGGATACCGATCTCGTGAAAATCCACCGCCTTTGTCGAAAGTTTTAGGCGTACACACATACATACATGCATACATACATACATACATACATACATACATACATACATACATACAAATACGTACATACATACATTTAAACAGACAGGTGGGATTTATATTATAGATGGTGTGCAGCCAATGGGAAGAAGAGATGCGTGCACTTGACTAATCTATACAAACTACCTCTTTCTGACCTATTCCTACATGTTGACACCTGTGCACACAGAGACACAAGAGTTAACAATGCAAAGAAGTATCGGTGACATTTTCGAATAAATACAATATTCTACCTGTTCCTTCTTTCTTTAATCCTTACGTTACGCTTTCAAAAAGGCCAAATAAAATTTCTGAAGGCCAGATTGCTTCAAAAAGGACCAATTCCACGAAATTTGGCTTAAAAAAGACCAATCTGGCAACCCTAGACAAGAATATGAAAGCGACCTTCGTTTGATGTACCCTTGTTTTCGCATATCATTATAATAATATGTGATCGTTGTTTTAATAGTGTGAGAAAGGAAGTCATAGTTATTTCGACGGACAGAGTTTCTTCTGCAACGTTATGAGTCAGCAAAACTTTATATAAAGAGGGGAACATTCGAAAGAAACAGGGCAAAAGTAAAGGAAAGCATTGTCTGATAAGAGGTGCTGGACTTAAGGAGTAAATTAAAGATTGCCCCTTACAATGTAGTTTTATTATTTGTATTGAACCATGTAGCACAATATTACTTTTTGATTATTTATTAATTTATCTCATTTGGGTCAGTTCTTTATTTAAAATACAATGGACACCAATTTTTTTCATAGAAATGTTAATAAACTCATATTTGCTGTGTGTTATTTATTTATTTTTTTTTTGTCCAAAAAGTGAATTTGGACACTATCCAGAAAAATATCAGCTGTTTTAAAACATATTTGTTGATTAAGTATAGTTCTTATTCCATGGAATTTCCACGGGTCTTGCTAGTTTTGTAACATAATAATTTAGTGTCCTCCCACTGCAAGAACTTAGACACTAGGAAAATGGGATTGAGAAATCAGCGCCCGCGAGGAAGGGCACTCAGATTTACATAAAGCGCCTGGGCAGCCATGTCGGCATTCCCCGGTAAAGGCGACTCAGGCGATTAGCAAGAAACTCACCCTTCCTCAAAGAGAGAATGCAAAGCCTGGGAGGTTGAGCCGCCTAAAATCGCACAGAACTAAACTAAAATCAACAGGAACCGGATAATTACTGAAATGGTCTCTGTTGATTTGGAGGGGGGGCAGGATGGAAATCTTGCCTTTATTTATAAGCTTTTTAAGCGTTCTCTTCCTTAGGAGGAGGCTTTAAATTGTATAGCCGGCTCCCACATTCGAAAGCCAAATGCCGGATCACTTACCAAACGTAACTAATCGTGTCGAATTTCTTATCATCTGAACGAATGAATCGATATGGTGCAGTGTGAAAAACATATACATATGTTTTGTCAACCTTTTGCATCCATTCTGTCTTCCTTTATTCCTGTATATCGACTCGTTATCTATCTTCCTTTCTCTCTCACTCTCTCTCTCTCTTCCTCTCTTGCGTGTTCCATACATAGCTTGCCATTCTTTATCGTTACTTCTCCTTTCTCTTATTTACTTTTTTGTTCTCTCTTGCCCAATTTCTCTCCTCTCCCGTCTGTATCTATCTATCTATCTATCTATCTATCTATATATATATATATATATATATATATATATATATATATATATATATATATATATATCCAATACTTTCTTCCTCTATAACAACAAAATGAACAAAAAAAAACTACGAACTGACTAACTACTCTGATGAAGCTATTTTTTAGCGAAATATTGGACTTACAACACCAACAAAAGGACATAAAAATGATTTTATCATTTTTCTGACAACTAAAGTTTTCAAAATATTAAAATTTCTATTCCAAACAAGTGTCTTCAAATAGTGTGCAACTATTTTCTTTTATATATATATATATATATATATATATATATATATATATATATGTGTGTGTGTGTGTGTGTATATTTACATATATATATATATACATACATATATATATAAGAAAATAGTTGCACACTATATGTATATATTTACATATATATATAAATATACATATATATATACATATATATATATATATATATATATATATATATATATATATATATATATATATATGTTACCTTCCTGTATATATCTTATAATCTATCCTTTTATGCTTAACTCTATACTGTACTCTTTTCTCTGTATCTTTCTGTTTCGTTATCTATTCTCTTTTCCTTCTCTCGTTCTGTGTTGCACCTGTTTTTCTGTATCTATCTATCTGTTTTTCTGTATCTATCTATCTATCTATCTATCTATCCATCAGATGATGAGAGTAGCGTACATGCACAGTAATAGCGTCAGCGTTAAACAAATCTAGCTCCGCTCGCCCAACTCCAAACTTAACCCTCAACCTAACCCTTACCCTAACCTCTATTTCCCAGAGTTATATGCATTAAAAATATGCGAGTCTTTTGATCAAGGAGACGGGCGTTTGGCCACCCTGGTAGAGCAACAGCCACCGCCCATCCCAAGAGATGCGTAACAGGCATTTCCAACAACCCAAGTAACGAGAAGGAGGCGTACCTTGTTCGCTTTTGATATTGGCCGACACCTGCAAATTCCTCGTTAGCACACCTCAAGAGCAACAAACGAAGACGAAACCCGAACCGACAGATTGGTTGCAACTCATCATTTGCCCGTCTCATCAAGGAAACGCAGAAATGCTCGATTTACGCGCCATGTAAATCGAACTGCACAACAAAACGCTTTTGCCGCGTTAAAGGGTCATTTTCGCGCGCATGCTATTTCAAAATGACGTGTAACATTCCAATGGAAATATTTACAAACGCAAATGGCACCGAAGACGATATTTCAAAATTAATCGTGCCAAACCAATTGAAATAATATTTCAAATGTAGACATAATAGATGAATGAAAGTTATTTAAAATTTAAGAGTGGGCATCCAATTGAAATAATATTGAAAATGTAAGCATGTCAGACTAAGGTAAACGCTACTTCAAAATTAAATGTGACAGACTATTCGAAAATAATATTTAAAACGCAAGTATAACATTACATTTTCATACGATTGTTAACTTTTATTGAATGCGTTTCTATCAGTATTTTGTTTAAATTTTTTTTATTTTTGAGCGATTCCTATTGTGGGGACTAAGACATGGACTCTTCCGAACTGTATAAATTAACCGAGAGTAATGACTATCGGTGTAGTCAATGTATTTTTGTAGTCCGCCATCTTGGCGCTACTTACTACGACGGTTGCTCTTTGTATATGTTATATTTTGTTTCAATATACTTTACCTTTTCTAACTCATCTCCGTATCTGTGTTCTCCTTAGTTAACCTTCCAAGGCCACATCAACTACTGAGGCTCAAAACGTTATGTAAGGACACCGGAATCTTTTTGTTACGTTTTAACTCGACAGACTATTCATTCGTAAAATAAAAATTGCGTAAAAATAAACTAAAATAGAAGAAAAAATAGCTTACCTTTGGTAATATTCATTTCCTGTATATTTACTTTTGCATTCCTTTCTGTTTTGTAGGCTATTGTGGTAAATGCCCGAAAAACCTGTGATCTTTTTTATAAATAGGTCTCATACGAGACTGAAACAAAGTATGAAGTGCGTGTAGTCACAATGAGAAATTCTTTGTTTGAGATTACGGATAAATGTTGCCTGTATATTAACGTGTGAACTTACTTCAGCGATTCGGCAAAACAAAACTGGAAATAAATAAACAAATTCGGGTGGACATCTTTTCTTTTTACAACCCGTTTTTATTCCCGTTACTTTCGACACCACTTACAAACAGTATCCCGCTGCCAAATGTTCATTTTACCAGGTTCCCTTTTCTCCTTCCTCCGATCGCATGCCGGTCACAACTGACTCATTCACGTCCATTTTCTCTGGCGTTGACTTTCTTTCTTTGACCTCACGCCGACCGTGTGCCGACCATTTCTCGCCTACGTCTTCACACGTCCGTTTTCCTCAACACCGACTTGGTCTCTTTCCGAGAACGTGTTTCATTTTTTTGTCTTTTTCTTCCCCTCCTCTAATCGCGCACACTTTCTCATTTGCATATGGGCCTTTTTCTGCGACTTCTACTCATGCTGCTAATCTCTTTACAAGCCATTTTTCGCATATGCACCCTATTACAAACGGACATCAGACAGCTTTATTGATCAATGTGAAAATTGTAACCAAACTGCAACTTTCGAGTTTTTCATTTTATGACGTCATACGTGAGAATAAGAAATCCTTCTATATTGTTGTGCAAACTTCGACAAAACGTCAGGCGGAAGACTAAAGTAATCCTTGTCCACCACCACCCCCATAATCTTACCAGAAAAATGTTATTTATCACGATCCCACAGCAGGAGGATGTAGCACAAAAGTCAGAAAGTGGGATTTGAAAAGTCATCGACCTGGAGGAAAAGCACTGTGGCCTGCTAAAATGTCTGAACAATTCCTTCAAAGAGAGATGGCAAAACCTTGGGGAATGAATCTCCTAGAACTGCACAGTACCAAAAACATATCGCAGTCAACACGGGAAAAGTCATTTCAAGAATGGCATAGATTCTGTTGAGCTTAGAACAGGGAGAAAAAGTTCCTCGACTAAACGAATAAATGATAAACAGAACAGAAGCTCCCTTATTTCGTTTGTGTCTTCGAACCCTAAGACGTCGTAGAAAGTTTTTCTCGCTGTTCTGCCTACCAGCATCTAGAATGTTGAGATTAATAGATATACAAAGAAGTTCTGATAAATAATGTGGGTGCAAAAGCAGTTCGAAGTGCAATTGATGTACGTTTGTCATCGTTGTGATCGACTTGTGGCATGATGTATTGTCTTGGCGAAACAACACCTTTTCTTCTTCATATATGATCACTTCCGACGATTTATCCCTTCAAATGCACCAATAATGCCGTATAATATTCGTGAGTGATGATTCGTCCTTTCTCAAACTAATCGACGAAACATATATCCTTGCTCAGCCTAAAATACGTAAGCCAAAACTTTGTCTGCTGATGTTTTGACAGCTATCACGTGCTGCTGTCTATTTCGTATTATTTGAATTATTCGAACTGCTGTTCTCCCCTTGAGTGTTTTTTCACAAAATTTCGGCCCATTTGACCTCCGACCATCTTTAGGCGTATCTTGTCGAATCCGGGAATCTTTCTGTCGAAGTCTACATTAAATAAAGGTTTCCATTCGAAATTCTGTGTAGATTCCCGAGTTTGACAGAAAAATTCCCGAGTTCAACCAGATACATCTGAAGGAGTTCGGAGATTTTATCGGCCAAAATGTAGCGAAAATAACACTCAAGATGAGAACAATAGTTTGAAAAATCCAAATAATACGAACTGGTGGGACCTGTGGAAATTCCACAGGGGACTCATTCATATGTAATATATTGATGTTGGCATTCTGCAGATGTTCAGTGTAAATGGAGACGCCCTGATATCATTGTAGCTCTTTTGTTAAAATTGCACAAGTATTTATCCAAGCTAGCAGGGATGCCCAGCATAGCCAGGTTGTAAATTACGCTTAAATATGATATTTTAATTCTTGCAGATTTTGTATATATTATTATAAAGTATATGTTCTATCGATTTTTATATGTTATAAATTAGCGATTTCAAAAATTTCAAAACTATATCTATAGGACTTGGGTTCATCAGCTTGAATCGAAACCGAATCCTAAATTTTTATCTATATATATATATATATATATATATATATATATATATATATATATATATATATATATATATATATAAATTAATACAACTTGAGTTCCTTCAGCTATAATCGAAACGAAAACCAAAATTTATGAAGAATTCTTGAATAAATTATTTATTAAAAAAATATATTAGTAAGGTGCCATCAGCTAAAATCGAAACCGAAACCAAGACTTATGAAGAATTTTTGATAAAATTATTTTTTAAAAAAAATAGATTATTGGAGTGCCATTAGCTATAATCAAAACCGAAACCAAAATTATGAAGAATTCTTAGTAAAATTGTTTATAAATAAATTAAATGACTTGAGTACCATCAACTATAATCGAAACCGAAACCAAAACTTATGAAGAATTCTTGGTAAAATTATTTATTACAAGAAATGGAAGTATATAACAATTAAACGACCCGGATATAAGTGTGACACAGAAAGATAACACACACGATATTGTTTTAATAATATGACTTACCAATCTTCATCTAAAAAAAAAAATTTAGAAAAATCAACTCGATTTTTGTTGCGTTGACACAATTGCTAACAACGATTTGACTGCATCCATTTTGAACAGAGTTTTCTTACTGACAAATGTTCATGCAAATGTGCGAATACACTGTTCTTTTTTATGTCTTTGTCTTTGGCAACTTCAATTTACGATCGGCCAAAACGAGTTTATATTTTTTTTTCCTGAAACAACTGTCGAATTTGATTGGTCTGAATGTTCATCATCATTTATATCAGAATAACAGCGTTTAAAGAGATTAAAACGTATTTACAGTAAATTCTGAGTGAGACTGTCATTGGTATGTCAATTTTTATTGATAGCTTTAAGATTTCAGCTTAATCTAAGTTTACCTTGAAGCCCGATCCCAAGATCACCATGGACATGAAATTTGTACCTACATCGGGGACGGTTTTCCATGTGAAATGAACGTACCTCAATGAGTTGCTTGAGCTGTCCTATATATGTTTCCGTTCATCCCTTCTTCACGGTACCTCTTATACATTTGCACTGTGTTCTTCCTGCAGTTTGGGCCTGGATATGACCTTAAACTATATCCAGTGGTGAGGCCCCATCTTGCGGGCTTTGGGGAGTGTGGAGCCACCCTTTAATTGCCATTGCTCCCAGGTCCACTCTGACCCGGAGTGGTAGTACCTGTTAGGGTCCTAACTATGGGTTAAATAGAAACCGACTTGAAAACAACAAATATGTTCTATTAAAAAATGTTCTTCAAAATCTTTTGATTCGGCATTAAATAACCTGAAAAGGGTTGATATGCCGTAAAACAAAAACAACCAACCAACTCCCTGCAGTCATTGAGAGTATCTTGACAAGACAAGATTCTATTTGAGTATCCTTCCGTCAACGTTCATATATTTCAATGACCGCATTGTTGAATGACAAGATTATTCTAATAAGACGGATGATGAAAGGAGTTTTTCGCATGATTTTCCTTTGGCTAGGAGCTGACCCGACCCACTCATGTACCTTCTGCTGACGCACACTTCTTGATCTTTTCGTGATAACTTGTCCTAAACTGTGCACATGTACTGTTCTACCCACCGTGAAATCTTCCGATTACTTGTTTCTCATCACCAAAATCAAATCGCTGGTGTTCCTTTCCAACAATTTTTCACATCTGAAAATATTCTTTATCTTTACAAATCTACTATCAGACGATGTATCTAGTACTCCTGTCATATTTTTAATGGCGAATCTCTGTCCCATTTTAGGGATTTTGATAATGGTGTAGAAACGTTTCTGTAATTTAATTGGCCTCACTCCCTTTTACTTCTCTGCAACTTCCCTCTCACAGCCGTGATGTTGCTAGACTCAATCTTTTATATAAATACTAGTATGACATGTGTATTGCCTGGTTTATTTCCTGCTTCTTTTGTTCCAGTTCGTTTAACTCATTGGTCTAGTAGTCTTTTTCCATTTGCTGTTTTGATAACTCATTGTAATACAGCTTCCTGTTCTGGTAGCTTCTTTCCAAAATCCGCAGACTTGTTTCCCCCTTACTTATAATGTTGGTCTTTTCAATACTGAGATCAATTGGCATCTACTATCTTTGCGATAATCATCTTTCAGTCTTGTTAGTTCTTTATATCAAGTGGCTTCACGCCTTGTCCGGAATACTTTCCATAAAAATAGTTTGTATCGATTGAGATAGTTTTACAGCTCGAGTTTCTGAACTTTTGAGATGAGGATTGGTTATTCGTATTATTTGGATTCATCGGACTACTGTTCTCATCTTGAGTGTCATTTTCACAACACTTCGGTCGATATAATCTCCGACTCTCTTCGGATCTTGTCAAACTCAGGAATGTTTCTGTCAAACTCTGGAATTTGGATGGAATTTCGAACGGAACTTTTTATTTACTTCACGAAGGTAGCTTGCTCTTGTTCCATCAGCCATGACTGGATAGAGGTCATAAATAATTCACAATTGTATTTTTCGGTCATCCACATTAAGAATTGAACCTTCAACAGAATATCACTTTTACAATTGATTTTTCCAAGTACTCTAACCATATATATATCTATCTATCTATCTATCTATTTATATATATATATATATATATATGAACAAATGATTAATAAAATATAATATATATATATATATATATATATATATATATATGAGAATAATGGAAATAGTATTCCGATGAAACAGAGAAATAAAAAGGAAAAAATCGAGTTAGGTGCTCATCAACGTTTCGTCTTATTTCATCCAAGTAAGTTTTGAAATAAAGACGAAACGTTAACAACACATAACTCGGTTTATTCCTATTTATCTCTCTCTCTCTCTCTCTCTCTCTATATATATATATATATATATATATATATATATATATATATATTGTTTTTTACTTTTTACTATGTATACTATTATGAGTAATATTAATTAAAGGTTCCCGTGTATTAAATTTCATACTAGGTCTACTTAGTAATTGGTTATCTTTCAGCATATGTGCTGTTTCTTTCAATCGTCTTACTCTCCCCCGTTCTTCTCTGTCTATAATTTTTACTTCATCCCATAATGGTAGATGGTTTCTCTTTTCCTTCCACTTATGGTCAACTATACCCGATTTTTCAATCTCTCCACGTATTACGGCTTTTCGATGTTCTTCTAACCGTACTTTTAGTGAACATTTAGTTTACATTGTAAAATTCCCTCTGCATTCCATATGCATCCGTGTCGCACTCTGATATATTCGATTGTTTAACAGTTGGTATCGAGAGTTAAAAAATTCCAACAGAGACAAAATGGTGCACACTTAATATGCATCTACTATTACTTACTGTCTTCAAGTCCAACATAAACAAATTCCTGATGAACCGCCCCCTAAAGTAAGACACTTTATCAAATCTCCAATACTAACGATTACTACGATACTACCCCCTTGATTACTGTACACGCAATAACCCTTATCCGCGAGTGGCTTCCGGGCCTTGATAAGTGGTGACTTCCATGTAAAAAAAAGGACCTTCGTGTAGACAACGTCTGACGAGCCAAATGCTATCACGTCTAATGCACAAATGACACTGCGCCTGCGTGATGGTATAGGAAATCCGGTTTGTACTGATTTGCATGAGTTTGAGCTCCTGCGGAGATAAAAGACGTCAGATTTTTTTTGTGTGGGCAGCATTCTTTCATTTGCTTCGCTCGGTGAAAGAGATTGCATGTTGTTCGTTTCAAAAAAAGGGTGACGAAGGGAAAAGATTCAGTATCGTGAATCGAAAGAGACAGTAAGAAAGGGACAGTAAGAAGAAAGAACTACAAATAGAACGTTCTGCTTCACTTCGTTATTTTAAAAAAATCTTCCTAGTCATGTTCTGAGATCATTTGTTGATATATACGCAGAGGACATCGAAGAGCACCGGGCGTCAAACCCTCGCTGTGTAACAGAACCGCTGACACTGGATTAGCAGCAGCAGCAGCAGCAACCATATGCAAATGATCAAGCTGACTACGCGATGTGACGTCACGGCATAGATAAAATAAAACACGAGTGTTCGGAGAAGTGGTGTTCGAGACGCGTGTGATGCCATACTTTAGACGAAAAATTACACGCGGCCGGAAAATGAGAAATGAACTGTTTAAATATTTAGAAAAAAAAATGCGTTGTTGGAAATACTAGATATAAAGGCTTTTGTTAACAAAGAAAGTGAATCCAGTTTTTCCTTTCCTCTCTCCTTGCGACGAAGTCTGCAACGTATTGGCTCCGTTAAAATCCAACGTATGCGTTATAGATGGTTTCGTCTGTTCTGATTTGGAGCACATAGTGCAATGGGGCAAAATGGCTTGCTATTTTCAACACTTCTAAAACTTCATTTCCCTCCTTCCATCACTAACGCCTGGATCCTTCTTTTTCTCCCAGTCGAAATGAATGTCTCTATTCTGGGAGAAGCTCTTTTTTTATAGGATTGCTTTCTACATAAATGTGATTGCTTGCCTCTAATCTGCTGCAGGATCAGTGGACAACATTTTTGCGCATTCTAACACTCTAAGAAGTACCTGAGTCGTGATACAATCCTTTAACTAACTAGTAAGGATACGTCTCAAGAGTACTGTTATCAGATCTGAGGAGGTGTCGCTAAGGACAATCTTCAGTGTTTCGACACAATTCAGAATCGACTTCCAATTCTAGTCAGCGATGATTTCCAATTTTCTTTACGACTTGTTTTATAGCTAGTCACTCCTCGTTTTACCATTATTCTAATAAGAGGTGCTTTATTGAGCTCAAATCTCTGGTCCCTCCTGGTAAGGCATTCACAGCAAGAACTCGTATCTCTATCACAACAAAGAAATATTTTCCTTTCTTTATAAGTTTGTCTCGTGTCAGGCGAAATTTCCACGAACAAAGTGTTTCGCAAAGGGGTCCAATCTATGGAACACATTGCCAGGGGACTGGTTACCCACAGATTGCTACTTTATCGTCTACAAAGCGACTGTCTGCAGATTCCTGTCAAGAATCATCCCGCTAAGTATTCAAACTTGGTTCTGACAATCATTCATTTTCATTAACCCTTATCCTCTAGTGGTATCTGTCCTTCATAAATGGTAACCGTTTAGTTTAAACAAAAAGTCTATAGTAACTGTGATTTCTAACGGATAGAGTCCAAATGATACTTAGCAAGTCATTGCTTTGCGTGAACCGTATTTATACCATCAAAAATAATCGTTTATAAAGATACGAAATTCAGTTATTTTTTTTTCATTGTCTTGAAAATTTGCGACAGAATTTTTTTTATTTTTTAGTTATGTTCACCCCCCCCCACACACACACACACACAACCACGGCATATTACCACTTGAACGTAAGGGACAACTATTTGGGACCATGATTAGGGGAGGTGGGCGATATGTTGTTTTACGTTACATTTAAACTCCTGCGTGTCAGTGAAGTCAGGGAAACAGGTAACAGGGACGAACTTCCAAAGTCTAGTAGCCCAAGGGAAGAAGCTATTAGAATAAAAGGCATCTCTCCATCTAGAGACCTCCACAGTGAAAGGGTGAGATTCTGTTGCTAAACAGATTTTTCGGGGGTATGTATGTCGAATGGGCACAAGTTCGATGAGAGCAGATTCCATTAAGATACATGTAAAACAGGCAACATTGAAGCGATGAAACAGGGGTTGGAGCTTAGTTGACAGTGCTGGACCTATAAGATTTAAGACTTTCGGGGGGGGGCTGTCCAAAAGTGAGAGACTGGTGGTAAATACGCTAGCCCAGAGATGTGGCAACAATACTCCATGCATGGGTGAATACTGGCTTTGTAAACGCACAGGATACTCTCAGGTGTGAATAATTTTCCAGCACGGTAAAGGGAACGGACTTTCTTGGTAGCAGTGTTGTCAATGTATTTGTTCTAATTCACGTCGCCTGTAAACGTTAGGCTGAGGAGTTTGAAAGAAAATCTATCGCGCAGGGTGTTATCAACTCAATGGCTATTGGTTGTTAAAGGAAAGCATATAGCAATAAATGTTACTAACATTACTCTTGTTACTAGTTGTTACATTATGTTACTAGTGGTATTAAGTGTTACTATCGATTTACGGCATCATTCTACTAAGTGTTCTGCAATTGTCTCAGATATGTGTGCATCTGGGGGGGGGTCCTCATGCTATGATAGAGCGTTTTATCATTAGCAAATATACCTATTTCTAACACAAGGTTATCAGGGAGGGAAGTCTTTTATGAATATCAGGAATAATAGAAGTCCAAGGATCGACCCATAAACAATTAGTGTGCAATATTATACTGTTTGGCAAGGATAACCCGGATTGTTCTGTTGTTTAGAAGGATCTAATTATATTTAGCATTCGTCCGGGAATACCGTACGATATCATTTTTATAAGAAGCTCTTCATGCTAAACTTTCTCTATGGCTTGAATATATCAAGAGCTACAGCCTTGGATTTGCTCACCTCATCCAGAGCATAGTTGTAGTGCTTGATTGATTAATGACTCAAAGAATTTATCGAAGAGGAGTGAAGACTGAAGACGATAATTGACCGGGTCAGTTCTTACTACAAGTTGGAAACTAATAATTAAATTGGGCGCTCACTTTTTAAACGTGTAATTAGAAGGTTAGTACTTTGTAAAAATCGTATGGATTTTTTGTTATAAATGCGCTACCTATCAGAAGGATATTGTAGTTTGCTTGAAGCATTGTGCGTAGTGTGAAAGGAGATGTGTTTGAAGGCTATATCAATGCAGTTCGTGGGAAACACAGCATAGAAAAGAATGATTAATTGTAGGCATAGACCGATTCATACCATCTAAAAAATTCCAACAAAAACCTAACAGTCAGCCATGGTTCTCCCCAGAATGTGCTGCTGCCATCGCGCACAGAAATCGCTTTTTCCATAGCTACCAATATATAGATGTACGGAGACTTTCAGGAACGCCAGCAACCACTGTAAAAGAGTAATAAAAAATGTAAGAGAGCTAAATGCTCAGTCCGTTAAATCCAAAGTAGCTGATCAGCGGCTTGGTTCCCACCAGTTTTGGCAAATAACAAATAGGATCCTGAGCAGAAGTGTGTGGTCCATCCTAACCATTATCAATGGACCAGAGGTCATCTTGTCAGCATCAGACAAGGCCAAACTATTTGCCAAGAACTTTGCAGCTAATTTTACCCTATGCGACGAAGGTCATCAGCTCCCTATATTTCCTCCTATAACACACAACACGCTAGGTAACATATATCTGTGCGCGAGGTCGCCAAGCTAATCAAGAACCTTGATTCCAGTAAAGCAACTGGCCCTGATGGCATCCCAATTATAGTGTTAAAAAAGCTTCAACCAGAACTTGCTCCCATACTTACGAAAATCGAAAATATTTAACACCCTGGAAAACCTCATCAGTATGCCCTGTATTTAAGAATTCAGGTGATAAGTCATCTCCCTCTCAGTACAGACCAATAAATCTCCTGTGTGTCATGAGTAAGTTGCTGGAATCCATATTAAATAGAGAAATGGTCAACCACCTCAGTAGGAATAACCTTCTTAGTGACACGCAATATGGTTTCCGTTCTGCAAGGTCTACCGCAGACGTGCTAAGGGTTATATCTCATAGGATTAGCGAATCTCTTGACAAAGGCTTCCTTTGTAGGGCAATTGCTCTTGACATATAAAAGGCCTTCGACAAGGTATGGCATAAAGGCCTACTTCACAAGATTTTCAGCTACGGTATAACTGGAAATGTTTTCTCAATCATTAAATCATTTCTCTCTGATAGGCTCATAAGAGTAGTGGTCGATGGACAAAAATCGGAGGCCCGCAGTATTAATGCTGGGGTCCCTCAGGGGTGCATCCTGGGCCCAACTCTCTTCCTGATCTACATCAATGATCTCCCTAAACACATACTTAAATCATTCGTTGACATCTATGCTGATGACACGACCATCTACGGCAACACATCAAAGGCTGTAAATGACAAAGTTCTCTCTGATTCTCTCTCCTCTGATCTCGAGCGCGTGGTACAGTGGGTGAAGACGTGGCTGGTTACCTTTAATGCATCTAAAACCAAGCTCCTATCTTTACATCATCAACGCTCTGATCCCCATCTGGCATTAATTGAAATGGATGGCTCTCGTCTAGGAGAAGCCCCATGTTTTGACAAGCTTCTGGGCTTGACCTTTACTCCTGATCTGAAATGGAACACGTACATCAAGTCTGGTGCCAAGGTCGCTGGAAAGATGGTGGGATCCTCTTACCGCTCCAGAAGATATCTCACCACTGATGCAATTCTCTATCTATATAAAAGCCAAGTACGTCCAAGGATGGAATACTGCTGCCATATCTGGGCAGGAGCTGCTAAAAACAGCCTATCCTGCCTTGACAGAGTACAAAATAGACTTCGTGGCTTAGTGGAGGATGTCCTTTTCTCTTCCCTGCAACCTCTCCCCCACAGAAGAGACGTTACGAGCTTATCTTTGTTTTATCGTTATTTCTATGGCAGGTGCTCGTCTGAGCTCCAATCTCTGGTCCCCCCACGCCAATCTTTCACGAAAAACACCCGTCTTGCTGAAACCACTGTAACGAATTTTCCCCACTCTTTATCTGTGCCTAAATCAAAACGTAGATTCCATGAACAAAGCTTCTTTCTTAGAACTGCACGCCTGTGGAACTCTGTACCGTCTGCCAGTTTTCCACCTGACTACAACTTGGATGTCTTCAAGTCCAACGTAAACAAACTCTTGATGAACCATCCCCTTAAGTGGACACTTTATTAAATCTCAACAGTAACCCTTATCCTTGAGTGGCTTCCGGGCCTTGATAAGTGGTGACCACCTTGTAAAAAAAAAAGAAGAAATTTTCCATAAATTTCAATAAACGTAATATAATTCAAAACTATTGAAAATTTCTTCTAATATTACCATTACTCTTTTATATACTAACTCGTGTCCACGATGTTTTCTACAAACTGCATTGATACAGCCTTCAAACGCAACTTTTTTGGTGCTGCTTATGTATAACAATAGGAACTAAGTCATATATATATATATATATATATATATATATATATATATATATATATATATATATAAATATATATATATATATATAGTAGTAAGTATATATAGCACTTCAGCTACACAGTATATTCCGCGTTTCATCCACGCTAGGATTCATGAAGCCTGATGAATCCTAGCGTGGATGAAACGCGGAATATACTGTGTAGCTTAAGTGCTATATATATTTTACGGTTGTCTTCTTTTTGTCTGTCTTTCTGTGTCTCTGTCTCTCTGTCTGTCTCTCTCTCCTTCTTTCTGTCTCTCCTTATATATATATATATATATATATATATATATATATATATATATATATATATATATATAAGTGAAAGTGTCTGTCTGTTTGTCTGTCTGTGTATTTCTCTACACAATAATTCTGTCAATTTTAAATCTGCAGACTTGAAATTTGATATAGAGGGTAGTGAGATGTGGTAAAATCTTTTTAATTCGTTTTCGGCCAGATATTTGGCTGTTAAGGGGTCAAAGTGTAACGATTTGACCTTTGAGAACTCTACCAAACTCCTCCGCTAATTTGGGTCAAAACATTTGAAATGTTAGATATAGTTTTCTTGGATATGGATCTAACTTTATAAATTGATTTGAGCCCAAAACAATAAATGTTAACGGGTCATAATAGGAGTCAAAGTTTTTTAAAAAAAATGACCTCTGTGGTCTCTACCAAATTACTAAAGATAATTTCTGGTCTAAACATTTGAAATTTTACATAAAGGGTATTCAGAGATAGGGCAAGCTTTTTAATCGGTTTGGGTCGAAAATTTGAGCTAGAAATATATAAATCTATGTATGTATGTTTGCATGTCTGCCTAAAACTTTCGACAGAGGCGACGGATTTTCACAAGATCAGTATCGTTTTGAAGCGCGACGCTTCAGACGACAAATACCGAAAAATCAGCTAAGAACATTAATTTTTTCACCCTCAACTAGGCACTTTTCTACCCCTGTAGAAAAGTGCCTAGTTGAGGGTGAAAAAATTAATGTTCTTAGCTAATTGCTTTTTTCGCCGATATTTTCGAAAGTCATCTCCCCTTTTCTATTGTCTAGCTTTAATTAAAACCTACGTCACTTCCGGTTTGGCGGTGGTCATAACAGCAAAGACGTCACGTTTTTTTTACATTGTATTCCTTCGTCGCGTTACGGTTTCGAGCCTGCCTTCCTACTACCACTTTTGTTTTTTTGTTTTCTTGCTCAACACACACCTTCAAACACCCGGCCAACGCCGGGCACCTATTCTAGTATATATATATATATATATATAAATGAATTTTGAATTCAAAATGGCGTAATGGAAACATGAAATGTATTTGCAGTTTCTCTTCCGATTTTCGGATTTTAATCATATCAAATCACACTTCATTTCCTTTTGACAGATTGATTGTTGCTATTTCTTCTGATGAGTTAAGGACATAATAGATTCACTGATTGATATAATAATTAAGTGATTGATTTTGCGCTACGAAACAGATACTGTCAAGAATTGTAACAGTCAACTGAATTAAAGGAATAAATTATAAGATGGTTGACATCATGAATTTTGGAATATAGTTTTTTGTCATATATTCTCTCTCTCTCTCTCTCTCTCTCTCTCTCGATATATATATATATATATATATATATATATATATATATATATATATATATATAATCTGTTACTGTCCATCTCTCCTGGTCGTTTGTATGCTTTTTTTTCTTTTTCTTTCTCCTTATTTCTTCTATTCACCCCTCTCTTTTCTCCCCTTCTCTCTCTCTCTCTCTCTCTCTCTCTCTCTTTATTTCACTATGTTTCCTTTTCCTTTGCCCTACTCCCTGAAACCCTTTTGCCTTCTGCTGCAACGACCCATTCAAAAACCGGACTGGCTCAGATATCCGAAACATTAACCGGAACGAACACCCTTACAACTCCAACCGCTGAAACTAATTTTTAAATAACTCAATTCAAATCAGATTTTAATGTTCAAATATCTTTTTTAAATTCTCTTTTACGCAAATGACCGCACACAATACCAATTCTCTATTCGCCTTCACCGCCATCCCCATCTCCACTTCCAGACCGTTTCCTTTGTCTTTATTATTTACACTTTATTCAAAGCAATTTAAATGACTTTGTCGGTTTCCGTGGTCATTGTGTGAAAACTAAACAACAAAAAGAAAAAGACCAAAATTTATTTAATAGCCTCATTTCCAAAATTACCCTCATTCAATAATGTCTGCCCTGTGGCAAAAAGAAATATCAACTAAAAGCAAAAAGCAAAAAAAGGAAAAAAAAAAAAAAAGCAATCAAAAGTCACAAACGGTGTCTTTCACGTTTCAAAGATTTCTTCTTTTTTAACTAAAAAAAAAAATACGGGGACTTTTTTCTTTATTTCAAACGGTGCCTTTGTTGTTGTTGTTGTTGTTGTTGTCGTTGTCGTTGTCGTTGTTGTTGTTGTTGTTGTTGTTGTTGTTCCCCCTTGAAAAATAAAGAAATACGAAAATACGGGAGAAAACAGCGAAATAAAAAATATTAGTCAATCAAACCTGCATTTTTAAATTTTGAATTTAATTCATCATTAAACTCGCATTCAAAAGGCGACATTTTCAGATCCGGTGTTTTTTGTTGGTATTGCGGTTTGTTTGTTTTTTTAATTTAAAAAAAAGAAGAAGAAATTAAACTCTGACCCTGGAAAAGATCAAACAAAAATTACATTGCTTAGTCAATTGGAGATTGGTGGGTATTGAATGAAAGACGAGAGAAAAAGGGGGGGGGGTAAAGGATTTAACGAAGGTAGTAAAGATGCAAAACTACAAAAACAAAAAGAAAGGACGAAAACTGTTAGGAGAAGTATTAAGGTGAGACGGAGCAAAAAAGTAACCTTATAAAAATAAAGAGTGATAATTGTAATCTGCTTATCGAAATAGATGGATAGATAGATAGAATGACAAATAAGTGAATAGATATGACAGATAGATAGACAGATTAAAATGACAGATAGATAGATAGATAGATAGATAGATAGATAGATAGATAGATAGATAGACCGACAGGCAGGTAGATAGATAGATAGATAGATAGATAGATAGATAGAATGAAAATAAATAGATATCAAAGATTGATAGACAGATTAAAATGAAAGATAGATAGAACAACCGATAGATAGATAGATAGATAGATAGATAGATAGAACAACCGATAGATAGATAGAATGACGGACAGATAGATAGATAGATACATACATACATACATACATACATGCATACATGCATACATACATGCATACATGCATACATACATGCATACATACATGCATATATGCATACATGCATACATACATACATACATACAAACATCCATCCATACATACATACATACATACATGCATACATACATATATAAATGCATACATACATACATACATACATGCATATATACATACATCCATACATACACACATGCATACATACATACATGTATACATAAATACATGCATACATACATACATACATACATACATACATAGAATGCACATAGATAGATACATAGATATAATGACAGATAGATAGATAGATAGATAGATAGATAGATAGATAGATAGATAGGGAAATGGGAAAGATGGAGGAAATAAGGGGAAGAGAATAACCACTGAGAGATAAAAAGTAAAAGAGAGAAAACGAAAGAGAAATAAAGTCGACAAAAAAGAAAAGAAGGAAGGATAAAGCAACAAAAAAAATTAAATAAAGAGAAAAACAAGATAAAACCAAGAAAGAAAAAAGAAAAGTGATAGAAAAGAAAACAATGTGAGAGAAGAAGAGAGACGGAGAAAATGAGAGAAAGAACGAGATGAAACTATAAGCATAGAGATTGTGTGTTGGTTGGGGAAATGCCATTTGAACAGAGAGATGGGAGAATAAGAGAGAGGGGGAGGGGAAAGAGGCAGAGAAGAAAGAGAGAGAAAGGGAAGAGGGAAAAAAGATGATTTTTAACATGTATATATGACATGTATATCGTTAGTGATCGGAATCGGAATCGGGAATCGGAGAAAGTCGTGTCTATTTTCCGATGCCAAAAACGATTCCTTTGATTATAACTTTTTTATTTGATTTTCGTTTAAGATAATTCTTCACGTGTTGATAGTAATAAAAAAAGTAATAAATATTTACTGATTTAAACTTCCAGTAAAATTAAAACTTATAGATCACATCCTGGCAAGTGTGTTTTTACGTTTAAGAAAATATATGTAAGATGTGTTTTTTCTACGGTAGTCAATAACCATTTTTATAGTTCAATATTTACAGATTTATAAAGAATACACAGAATTTTCCGTGTTTCATCCTTGTGAGGACTTGTCAGGCTTCTAACTAGCGCTGTTGAATAAATATTGAAAATCGATACATCAAATATATCTCCTCATAAAATTTTATGAGGAGATATATACACACACACAAATTTTATGAGGAGATATATACACACACACAAATTTTATGAGGATATATATATATATACACACACACAAATTTTATGAGGATATATATATATATACACACACACAAATTTTATGAGGATATATATATATATACACACACACAAATTTTATGAGGATATATATATATATACACACACACAAATTTTATGAGGATATATATATATATATACACACACACAAATTTTATGAGGATATATATATATATACACACACACAAATTTTATGAGGATATATATATATATGCACACATAGACTCATTCAGAGAACTTGAATGCCTACTAGACACTGTCCTCGAGTATCTAAGGTCTCTCTGTACAGGGGTTTGTCAAAACAACCTGACATGAGGATACTTTTCCTTAGAAGTAAACCCTGACCAAATATTCAAAATCACATAGTATTCGCTGCCCAAATAAGATCTCCTCACCAAGGCTAACTTATATTAGCTTTTATGAGGAATGATGCATCTTCTCCTAGTGATGTTTCCTCAAGTAACAACATGAAGCTGGATACTCCACTAGACTAGATAAATGCTTGTCCTGGAATCCAGTAAGATCAAAAGACCAAAATGAAAGATATTCTACAACATATGAAGATGGTTAATTGGGGAGAGGAAATTTATGTTCTCAATTTCTTTACTAACTCAGTGTTTGAGAGATAAAGAACTTAAATGGAACATTCGAATATCTATGTATTTCATATAGAGTTCAAGTGTTAGCCCCAGGTTGTGGGCCCCTTGATTTCTGAGAACTTCGACTGAAGTAAAATAAAACATAAGTGAGAAATCTTTGACAGACTATGGATACCCACGTAGGGGTGCCTGCGTGGGAAATTTTTGTGGCAAGAGGTGCGCAATCTTCAACAACACCTCTCCTGAGTCGACATTGTTATATGCAGTGTATGTATAGGACGACTGGAAAGAAATGCCGAGATAAGCGGAGTGCACATAAAGCGCCTACAATTCCCAAATGGTCACCCATCTGTAATGATTATATCTATCTATCTATATATATATATATATATATATATATATATATATATATATATATATATATATATATAGAGAGAGAGAGAGAGAGAGAGAGATAGATAGATAGATAGATATAAAGTGAGAGAGAGAGAGAAAGAGACAGACAGATAGAGAGAAATGTAGAGAAAAAGAGAGAGAAGGATGTTATAAAGAAGGGAAAGAAAAAGTGTAAGTGATGGTGAGAAGGGGGCAAAATTGAAAAGTAATTAAAGAACGAGAAACATAAAAAGAGAGACCGATAGAGGGAGAAACAATAAAAGGATCAAATTCAATAATACTTTCGAATAGTCATTTCAAAATGAATCAAGTCACTCGACTTTCGGGACTGCAGTTCACACCAAACGCACTGACTTAGCTGAAACCCCTTTTTTAAGTACTTTTACTCCATTGAAAATTTTCGATGAAAAACTTTTCATCTCTTTGTCGTATAACAATGTCCGTTCTTTATAGTAGCTTTTTTATTTTGCTCTTTTTTTATTATTATTATTATTATTATTATTATTATTATTATTATTATTATTATTATTATTATTGCAGTTGTAATTAGTCCAGCATTGATTTAGTAGTCAAGAATCGAATGGTTAGATGCTAGTGTGAAACGAGGCGTCTTATTATTTCAAAAGCAAAAACTACCAAATAAAAAGAAAGAAAATAGACGCCGAATCCTAGGAGACGCCATTTTCTTTCCTCAATTGATTCACCCCTTAAAAATGGTTCTAAGATCCGATTCTTGTTGTTGTTGTTGTTGTTGTTGTTGTTGTTGTTGTTGTTGTTGTTGTTTTTAAGTTTATTTAAATCGAATTTCTATTGACCTCTTTTTTATTGTGTTTGTGTCTTCATTCGAAAGATACATCGGAAGTGGACGTGCTGGTCACCGACGTCTGTCTCTTTGTTTTGTCTTACAGCGCGGCGTTCCTTCTCCTTTGAACCGGACTCTATTCAGGATTCTTACAACCAGACAATGAACACAACTGCCGTCATAATCATGGAGGTGGGGTGAAGGGAGAGGGGGAGAAAGGGGAAGATTAGTCACTCTGGCGAAAGCTCGTGAAACCGCAATGCTTGGGATTTTAATTTTTTTTTTCGGTATCGAACCATATAAATAGTCGCCCCTTACCTTTTTATGCATTTTTTTTTCATCTTAAGAAAGGTAGAACAAAAAAAGAAAAGAAAACTTATTTTATTTGGCACGACCACCATAGTTACCATGGATATAATACCCAACTAACAAAAGGTACTACGAATGTTGTGCGAATCAACTCCTATGATACTAATTTAAGCCACGTCACTTTGATTTTTAAATTCTATTTTAATCTCAAACAAGGCACAGTGCCAATTTGATGAAGGTTACTATCGGAGACATAATTTGCAGGGACACTATGTAGGGAGTTGTGCAGCAAGATGCATGTTTGCATTACACTTGGGCTTGTGCATGTCATCAAAGGTGGGAAAAACAGGAACCCAAAAGTGAGTTTCAAAATCTAGCAGTCCTAGTGAAAAAGCATCTGAAGATCTGTGTAGGGGTGAGACTTTGCTGCTTGTCGGGTTTGTCGGAGGTATTTACGTCGAGGTGTATAAGGGTTTGTACTTCGTCAAAGCATCCCCCATTAAAATACTTGTAGAACAGGCAGAGGGATGAAACATTTCGTCGATGGGACAGAGGTTGAAGCCTAGATGACAGTTCAGGATGTATTAGGTTGGCGACTCTCTTTTGAACCTTGTCTAGGAGCGAGAGACTAGTAGCAGATGCACCAGCCCAAATATGACAATAACACTCCATACATGGGCGAATGGATTAAGTTTAACCTAATTTTAATTTTAACAAAAAACTAGTACTCATAGAATATTATCATTTTTTTTCTGGAAATCGCTCTAGACAAGGCGTGTAGTCGCTTAATGTAAGGAGTTAACCAGAACGAAAGATACTTATCGCAAACAAAGGATATGCCTATTATTTTTTGTCTTAAAGGGATCAAGGCTGTGGGTAGGAGGGAAAAATCAGTAAGAAGAGAGTTCCATAAACTTGCAGTCCTTGAAAAAAAAGCTACTGAAATATGAAAATCTATTACAATGGGGTATAAAAACAACGATGGAAATCACTAGACTAACGATTCAAACGTTAATGTGTTGTGACTTACACCGATGTTAAGCTGTTGTCATTTAAACCTCCTCTAAAAATTTGAATATATATATATATATATATATATATATATATATATATATATATATATATATATATATATACTAGCAGAAGCACCCGTCGTTGATTGGGTTCGAAACAGCATACAGAAAATGGAATGTGATTGATGAAAGTATGATAGGTTATGAAAAGGAGAGAGTTGTAAAGAGATAGGTTTTGATACTCAAAAATTTTACCCTAAGCAAAATAAGATGAAAGTAAAGATAATTTTCGAGAAAATATATTTTTTTATATCAACTTTGTTTCCATTCGTAGCCAAGAGTGACCAACAAAATGATGTTTCTTTACAAAGAGAAAATGTTATATATATAGTAAAATTAATATACAAGAAATAAATGTTACCATAGTCAATAAAAGTTACTTTTATGGTAGAAAAGTTCATTGGTTTGTATTTTTAAGTAGTTTGTAAAAAAATTTTTTTATTCACGAACCAGTTTTTAAAAAAAAATCAAAATGGCAGCGACTTTGAAATGGAGAGCCCCGTTTTCAATTTGAAGGAGGGGCACCTGAGCATTCTGTGTTAACAATTTAAGAGAGTTCTGTCAACTTAAGAAATATTTATAAACATATTTTAATTTTTTCCGTTATTTTGTGCTTGAGGTACATTCGATTATGGCATGTGTAGTTTATATAAAAATTCATTTAAGTAGTTATCGCCTCAAATTTCGTTTTGATTTCGGTTCGCTCAAATTATTTCAAGTAAAAAGCATTAAAAACTATTTCAAAACAAAAAAAAACATGAACTGAACTTTTATTGACTATGGTAACATTTATTTCTTGTGTATTTATTTTTTCGAGTAGTCGTTTGTTGGCTTTTCTACTAAACACTCTTACTAAATAATATCGACGAAATATCGAAAAACAAAGAAACAAAAACAGTTTTGAAAAATAATGAAGCTTTACTTACTTTAGTAAAATAATTGGAAACAGCAAAATGGGATATTAAAAAAGTAAACACATAATTACTTTAGTTTTTTAAAGCAAAGAATCGATATGAATATGAATAAGAAGAAAATGTCGCCCTTTTCAAGCAGAACAGCTTCGTTTCAGTTTTACATTATTGAACGGTGTAGTATTGCGCCGTTGTATTCAGGGTTGTACTATTGTAATGTAAAGAACACGCAGAAAGAGTTGTAATCAACTGAATTCCTTCTGGTACACTGGAAAAAAAGCTTAAACAGATATATAAATAAAAATAAAAGGTTATGTAAATGTTTTTTAAAAGACACGTAATCACGCGAATAGGATTTTTTCCTTCTTTTGACACGATAACAAGTAACGTTCCTATTTTTTATTATTTATCTATTTTCGAAAGAGTGTCACGTGCAAGTGGAGAAGCAAAATTTGTGTCGAGAATTGTCTAAAGTTCCGACCTTTTTTTTTTTTGTTGCTGTCACTTTAATAAGAACGTGAATTTATGAGGTGATTTTATTCGACACAATATGATTACACTCAAAAAATAAATAAATAAATGAAAGCTAACGTGAATCAAGATTAAAGTTAAGGTGTTATTGTGGACCCTCACCCCTTTTAAAAAAAACCTTGTTAAACTTTATGACATATTTACATTCTATGGAGGCCAGGCGCGAACGAACGCCCAATAATTTTATCATACCATATTTCTTCAAACTGAAACATAATTATCAAAGTATACTTACACGAATAGATACGAAAAGTCTTTGTTAAAGTTTGTGCCATATTTCCATGGAGTACAGGTGCGAACGCAGACCCCACAATTTTATTATACCATCCCTATTTAAGTTGAACCATACTTATCAAAGTATTCTTATGTACATCTATATTAAAAACCCTTGTAAACGTTTTTTTTTCATTTTTTTCCATACTTTGGGGACCAGGCGCGAACGCAGACCCCACAATTTTTATGAACCACCGTTCTGGCAGCTCAAACATACCAATTCCTGATCCTCGATACATCATTATATGTCATCAGTTTTTTTAAAATAGTCAACCATATAGGAGCCTAATCGTGACCAGACACACACACACACACACACACACACACACACAAAGACGTTCAGCTTTATTATATATACTAGCAAAAGTACCCGTCGTTGACTGGGTTCAAAAACAGCCTACAGAAAATGGGCTTTGATTTATGAAAGTATGATAGGTTTTGAAAACGAAGGATTGTAAAGAGATAGCTTCGAATTTGGGGGTATCAAAACCAAAGCAAAATATGATGAAAGTAAATATAGAATACATAAACACCATAATATATTATACCATACCTGTTCACACTGAAACACTTATCACAATATTCTGTCGATCTATATAAAAAAAACCTTGTTAAACTTTGTGACATATTTCCATTCGATGGAGGTCAGGTGCGAACGAACACCCCATAATTTTATTATACCATATTTCTTCAAACTGAAACATAATTATCTAAGTATACTTACGCAGATAGATATGAAAAGTCTTTATTAAAGTTTGTGCCTATTTCCATTTCATGGAGGCCAGGCGCGAACGAAGACCGCACAATTTTATTATACCATCCCTATTTAAGTTAAAACATACTTATCAAGACATTCTTATGTACATCTATATCAAAACACTTGTAAACGTTTTCTTTTTTTCATTTTAATTTTTTTATTTTCATACTTTGTGGACAAGGCGCGTACGCAGACCCCACAATTTTAATGAATCATCATTATGCCAGATCAAACATACACATTCCTGTGTCTCGATACATCTTCTATCATTATATGTTATCAGTTTTCTATAATAGTAAACCGTATAGGAGCCTATTCGTGACCAGACACACACACAGACGTTCAGCTTTATATTATAGATATATGCTTTTAATTTGTTTTTATGTAAGCAGTAATGTGTTGCTACACAGTCATGAGTATGTTTCGGTCATCTAACTAGTAACTAGACCTCTTCAGGCAATCGCGCTTACAATAAATGAATCACGAGTGCCTGAAGAAGTATCTAGTTTCTAAATACTAATGACCGAAACATGCTCATGACTGTGTAGCAACACAAATTAAAAACAAACTAAAAGTATACTCTGCTCTCCTTCGGTATTGAGCACTCCTCTATTAACCTCGTTATACTTCACTAGTTACCTTACCTTTGGAAATTTTACCGTCATTGGATACTTTACCCTTCACCAAACTATCCAATCATGTGAAATCAACTTTTTTCTTCACCCTATTCCCTCTGTTTCACTTTTTGTTAGCAAATAAGATCTTTGACTTGCTTGCAGTTTCATCAAATACTTTTGCAAGCAAAATTCCATCCCAGATTTTGCTAATTCCTACCCTCTGATGAGAAGGAAAGTGTTTCTTCGAAACTCCGCGGATTAAGGACTATCCACTCATTTAATGTTTCCTTTTAAAATTAAATATGTTTTTAACTCTTTTTCAAAGTGTTTTTAACATGTTTTATTAACTATCTGCTCTTATATATATATATATATATATATATATATATATATATATATATATATATATATATATATATATATATACAGTGATGATCATATTTATTGGCACGGTAAAATAAAAGTTAAATTTTGTCTAATAAATTCTAAAAAAGGGATTAAATTAAAGAAAATAACTAAGTATATTATGTATTTTTAACTGGCCTTTCCGATGCAGCAATCGGATTTTAGAAAAAATAAATAACAAAGGAACAACAAACATAATTGCAAAAAACCTTTGTTCAAAATTATTGGCACGGCTTTGTTTTTCTTTTAGTATCAGTATAATATCAATCAATTTCCGGTTTACGTGCTTTCTGAACTTTTTTATAGCCATATTATGCTTGTTTAACGCTAATTCAGTGAATAATTTTTTTCAGATAATTTTTAGATAGCGATTTATTTAAACTATTATAAGTGACTAAATTATAATTTTCAATCGCCATGGTTAAAACTAAGGAACACAGCGAAGACGTCAGGAAGCTTGTTGTAGCATGCCATACCAATGGGGAGGGCTATGATAAGATTTCAAAGAAGCTAAACCTTCCCAAATCCACTGTTAGAGCCATAATAAACAAGTTCAAATCGCAAGGCCACGTTATGAGTTTAGAGGGTAGAGGGAGAAAAAGGATTCTTTCCCCAAGAGATGAACGGAAAATTGTTCGACAAGTAAAACAAAACCCAAGGATCTCTGTTGGGGAGATTGTTGATGAACAGAGCACCTCTGGAGTGAATGTATCTCGACATACAGTTGGTAGAGTTTTGAAGAGAGCTGGTTTAAAAGCATGTCGTCCGAGAAAGACTCCCTTATTGAAGCCTATGCACCTGAAAGCAAGGCTAGCCTTTGCAAAACGTCATATTGATAAAGATGTTGCATTCTGGAAACGTGTTCTATGGACTGACGAAACGAAAATAGAGTTATTTGGCCATAATAAAGTGTCTTATATTTACAGAAAATCTGGCGAAGCTTTCCTGCCTAAGAACACCATACCCACAGTGAAGCACGGTGGAGGCAGTTTGATGTTTTGGGGATCCTTTGCTGCCTCTGGACCAGGGCGACTTGTTAAGGTCACAGGTAGCATAAAAAAGGAAGATTATGTTAAAATATTGGATGAAAACCTGAAAGATTCTGCTAAAGAGCTCTCACTTGGTCGTCGTTGGTGGTTCATGCAAGATAATGACCCAAAGCATTCGGCTAAACTGACTAAGAAATGGCTTGAGGACAATCATATTAATGTTTTGGAGTGGCCATCACAAAGCCCAGACCTTAATCCAATTGAAAATTTATGGAGAACATTAAAATTGAGGGTAATGCAAAGGAAGCCTAAGAATCTTATTCAATTGGAGGATTATTGTCAGGAAGAGTGGGCTAAAATTACTACTGAAGAGTGCAACAACTTGGTTGTAAACTATGAAAAGCGACTGAGGAAGGTAATCAATGCCAAAGGCTATACAATTGATTATTAAATAAATCGTGCCAATAATTTTGAACAAGGGTTTTTTGCAATTATGTTTGTTATTCCTTTGTTATTTATTTTTTTCTAAAATCCGATTGCTGCATCGGAAAGGCCAGTTAAAAATACATAATATACTTTGTTATTTTCTTTAATTTAATACCTTTTTTAGAATTTATTGGACAAAATTTAACTTTTATTTTACCGTGCCAATAAATATGATCATCACTGTATATATATATATATATATTATTTATGCTAGAATTATCTACTTGGACATTTGACGTAACAGATAACGTTGAAAATTTTTAAACTTAATATTAAGAATAACAAAAGAAAATGAATACGTCTATTGGCGAAATCAGAAAAAAATCTATTCATACGTATTTTAAAAAAAAGGTTCAGTATGATTTATATTTATGCTATATATTTATAGGAAATCTACATTTAAGAAGTAATCTCATTAGCATATCATATTACAGAAAATCTCTTTTAATAATTAACTGTTATTAATTGTTTGTTGCAATAGAATTGTTTTAACTGTTCTATTTAGAAATATTTTATGAAATTGATCTATTTAATTTATTTTTAATTTAATTTATATCGATTTTTATATATTTTCAATGATCATTCTCGGCTGCGATTAAAAATGGAAATAAGCTTATTTATTTAAGCTATGAGAGTTATTTGCCCTTTAAGCTATGAGTTATTTCCCATTTAATTTTCATAGACGAAGATAACTGTGTTTTATGCTTCCATAAATAAAAAATGTGGTTCATTTTCAGAAAAATTGTAAGAACTTAGGATATCTTAAATAGTATGTAACTTAACCCTCAGCCCAGTAATATGTTTTACTCTGGCAACGCCCGGTATACACAGCCAGTTTACAGTTAAAAATGTTAAAAATGTGTAAAATTTTCGAAGTCAGTCCCAAATAGCATTTAAACTGATAGATTAGACTTTGTTTCTGATGAGTCAATTTCATTTATTATTTGTGTACAATTTTTTTTATTAACAATATATCTTACTTAGCTACAATTTATTTTTTTAAAAAATGACAGACGATCCCATACGACTCCTAATACGAATATAGAGTATATTTATCTTAGTCTGTCAATCGGTTTTCGGTTATTTCTATTAGCACTCATTCTAAGTCAACGCTATTAACATAATATTTGGCATCTGTGATTCGTGTTTTTTTTTTCTTTTTCTTCTTCTTCTCCTTTACAAATTGTAAGTTTATACGTCATCTCAAACGGAAAAATATGTTTCTTTTTCGAGTTAACAATGGCTATGCATGGTTAGCTTTCTGTTTGATCTTACGAGTAAAAGTGTTGGTGGGCCGGGTAGAAATTAATAAAACATCTATAATTAACTTAATTATGAATAATCGTTAAATTAGTCTCATTCAGAAGGCATGGAGTGGCGAACAGTTGGAAACGGCGGCGGAGGCGGCGGCAGCGGCGATGGCTTGTCAGGGACACATACAAACATTCTGCAATTAACTTGGCGCCAATCTCTGAAATACACTACCTATTTCACAAGTTCTATGACCCCCCCCCCCCGAACCCAATACCAGGCTTGCTTTCTCTCTTTGAGAAAGGGTTGGTGTACTGCTAATCGCCTAAGGCACTTCTGCCGGGGAATACCGACGGAGCCTGATTAAGCACTTTTTGCGAGGTCAGAGTGCTCCTCATCTAGAGAGCTTACTTTTCAATCCCACTTTCTGACCCTAATATCAAATTTCTCGCAGTTGCAAAGAAATAAATACCAAGTAGAATATTCATTTTAAAAAGTATTTAAAAATGTTGTTTGAAATCAGAAAGAAAACATTTATAGTTAAACTAGAAAAATATCCATCCTAGTACGCGTATATATATATATATATTGTTTTTAAAATATAATTATCCACTGACACGTGTTTCGTCGTCTACAACTCATCAGAGTGGCTGAATCTGATGAGTGGTTAGACGACGAAACACGTGTTAGTGAATACTTATATTTTAAAAACAATATATATGCCGCTCTCTATTTGGGGGTACCAAATTGGTCAAAGGGAAAATTATTCCCAACTCGTATTTAGGTAAAAATGCACTTTCGTATAAATAATTGATTTTTTTTTTTTTTAATTTTCACCCCAAACAAGGCACATTGCCACTTTGGTGTAGGGGACTACTATCAGGGGCAATAACTACTGGGGTACTATGTTGGGATTTGAGCAGCAAGATGTCGCTTCACGTAACACTTGAACTTCTGCATGTCAGTACAGTTGGGGAAGCAGGGACCTGGAATCGAATTCCAGAGTCTAGCAGTTCTGGGGAAGAAACTACTGGAGTAGAAAGATCTTTTACATCTAGGGATCTCTACTGTGTGGGGGTGGGATTTAGCTGCCTGTCGAGTTTGTTGAGGGTGTCTACGTCGTGGGGGCACAAGTGCTTGCAGTTCGTCAGAGCATTCACCATTAAAATACTTGTAGAACAGGCAGAGGGATGCAAAATTTCGTCGATGGGACAGAGGCTGAAGCTTAGATGCCAGTTTAGGGCCTATCAGATTGGCAGCTCTCTTTTGAACCTTGTATAGGGGCGAGAGACTAGTAGTAGATGCACCAGACCAAATGTGACAGCAATACTCAATACATGTGCGAATGGTGGCCTTATAGAGGTACAGGATACTTTCGGGTGTTAGTAGTTTTCTAGCACGGTAGAGAGATCTTACCTTCTTCGCAGCGGCCCTGGCAATGCTAAACATATCGCAAAAAAACAAAAACAAATAAAATAACACACACACACACATACACACACACACACACACACACACACACACACATATATATATATATATATATATATATATATATATATATATATATATATATATATATACGAAGGGCTTATTTAGTTAGCCGGTCTGGGAATATACAAAAAAAACTACCACGAAGTGAGAAATGTGACACGCGCCAAAGTAATGCCTGTACGAGTTTAATTATTAATTTGTTGTATCGCAGATTAATTTAAACCATTTTTAGTGATAGTAATCACGAAATTATTATCATTAGCATACTGCAGCATAATCTGGGGTACTATTTGATTGCACACTTGAAGAAATGTTTCGGTCAATGTTATAAATAACCAAACCTCTTTGGACCAAAATCTTTTTGCTGTGGCTGCATGAAGTTGAGTAAAATAATATTTCCTAGCGAAACTGAACACGTGATCAACTACAATAATTAATCATTATGACTAGTCAATTAGCTTAGGAGTGAATCGAGTAAATATAAATATATAAACATAAATACAAACCTAACATTATATACATACACATATATATATATGCATATATATGTATGTATATATATATATATATATATATATCTATATGTATGTATATTTATATGTATATATATATATATATATATATATATATATATATATATATATATATATATATCACTTCTTAGGAAGAGCATTTATTCTCGAAATTGTACTTGCAAACCGTCTTTTTCCACAAGATTTCTGAAGAGGACGTAAAAAAAATCGTAAAAAAAACATCGTCCGAAATGCGTTTAACTTATTTCAACTATTGGAAAAATTTTAAATATATAATAATAAAACATAAAAATATAAAAATATGAAATAAAATTTTGAAAAATATAAAAAAAAAACAACAATTGTTGGTGATCCCACTCATTTCAATATATATATATATATATATATATATATATATATATATATATATATATATATATATATATAGTAATTTATAAAATATATATGGCGATTAAGCTACACTGAATATTCTGCGTTTCATCCAACTATAGGATTCGTCAGGCTTATAAGCCTGACGAACCCTATAGTTGGATGAAACGCAGAATATTCAGTGTAGCTTAATCGCCATATATATTTTATAAATTACTAACTCGCTCTACCTACGTATTGAGCACTTTTGAAGTAAATACTTAAAGTTTACGCATAAATCTATACTTTCGTATATTAAATTTATGCGAATAAATGAAGTAGTTATATATATATATATATATATATACATGATTGCTTCACATTTATAGAAGATCGCCATCAGCTCTAGGAAGAAAACATTTTAGAATATTTTTAACTTAACTAATAATTAGACTTGAATGTATGATTAATTAGCTTCTTTATTTTAATTTCTCAAAAGTATGGGGCGTGTACTATTTTTACACGTTATGTTCTAATGTTTTCATTTCGGGTTTTAAAACCGGGATGTTTATGTAAAGATAATGTTCTAAGTTTATTTGTGTCTGTGAAAGTTTTTACTTCTAATAAAGTTACTTTAAATATTTTGATACATACACTTTGAAAAGTAAAATAGAATTTTATAAAACTGTTGTGGTTTAAATGTTGAAAGAACGAGAAGCCTTGGAAGCAGTGAAATGAAATATACATTAACAGAACATACAGAAATGTATATTGGTTGAGTGGGACTCTGCATAACTGGATAGACACTTTCTCTGTGTTTTAGGTACAGATTGCTTGGTCGCAGAAATTGGTTACCGGAAGTGACGTCAGGAATAGTGCATCGTCACAATCTGTAGGGGTTCCACCCCAACACCTCTCCTCCCAAGCTTTGTCTTCGTAAAAGCTGTTACATCTCTTACGTTTAGGATCGATCATTAGTGGATCGGTGACTTTCCTTTCCGAACCGACCGTCGTGGTTCTGGTGTTTATCGAGGAGGGTCGAGATCGAATGTCTCTAAAATGGACTCCAACGGTGGTGTGGAAAGCTTCATATAGCGGTGTACCTCAAGTCTTCTTCAGTGCTCTTTTGAGTGTATCCACAAATCGTTCCGTCTGTCCATTTAATCTAGGATGGTATTAGGGTGTGGTGATGTGTTTGATCTGGAACGAATCGTAAAAACCTTTGAACTCTGCATATGTGAACTGGGTTCCATTATCGCTGACAATGCAGTACTACACCGAAACGTGCAAGCAGTCCATGTAAAAAAATGTATTGTTGTTCGTGATGTGAGTCTTTTGCATCTTAACATCTCTGGCCACTTGGTGTAGCCATCGACTACGATTAAGTAATAGTGGTCTTCGAGAGGACCTGCAAAATCGATGCGGATTCTTGACCATGGCTGGTCAGTTTTCAGCCAAGATTTAATTGTGATAGGTGGTGCTTTTACAGCTAGGGCGCAACCTTTGCAAGAGTCGATCGCCTCCATTACGTCTTTGTCCATGTTAGACCAGTAGACGTAGCTTTTCATTAAACCTTTCATCGAGTTTTTTTCTGGGGACTTTTCCGAATCACCACTCTTTCGCTATATAGTAATGTTATATTGCACCAAATTGTGTTTGTTATATATTGGTTTTCTTATTATTGTTTTTGTTATTCTTGTTGTTTGTTATTAGGAGAGTATTATTATAAGTGATGCTTAGAGAGTCTTAGAGAGAGGGATGTTGTATAAGAGATTGTTGTAAGAGAGAGATTGTTCGTTTTATAAAGAATGTCGTTATTTCTGTTATGAAGAGATTGTTATATATTAAAATTGTTCATACTTAGATTTGTAATATGAAGCTCTTTGAGTGAGTTGATAGTGTTCAGACAGTCTTAGTGTAGATATGAGATGTGTATGTCAAGACATTTTATAACACAGATATATAGACATATAATAACAATTTTCACTTTACCTTTTGGTAGAATCACAACACAAAGACGACGTTTATAAAAACACATGATGGGTTTATTTCTTCTCACGACCGGCTGTGGTTTTCATCATTAAGGATTCAAAGCTTCACATTCTAAGTTTCAAAAGTGACCGTCTCGCTTCTAGACGTTCGAATCCCAACTGGACTGTCGTCTCCTCAAACTCTCTCTCTCTGTTTCTCCCCAGTTTCTCCTTCCTTAACTCTAAAGTTTTCTAACTATATAGAGAATCTCCCATTTTCCATGACGTCATACACATATTAAAACATGTGTCTTCTTTCACGTGTTCTCGAAATGCGTGTCCAAAACTTTTTCCTTTGTTTACAAAAGGAATTTTAACCTATATTCTCAGTAACCTATTTTTCCAATATGTTAAAAACATGTTTATTAAATTATCTTGTAGCTGCATTCTTTCAATTGAATTTTCATAACAAAATTGACAGTGCACATTCTTTTCTTGAAACTATTTTATCTCTAAGCAAAACAATCGTTTGTTTTCCATTCCATTTTCTAATTCTCTCTCGTAATCTATTTCTAAACCTAATTTACGAGGTTCGAATTTCGTCTATTCTATTTCATTTTCATTTTAACTAAATCTCTCTATTTTTATACTTACATGAAAAGGGGACAGCCCTTATCATGTAACAGTAAGACCTCGTCACAAAACTAGAATATTTCTGGGACGTTATTGTCTTTCATGGCGATTTTGCTTTCCATGTCGTAAATAAAGTCGTCCTTTTCTGTTTCTCTTTTAATTTCAGGTAGGGATACCGGAAGCTCTCTAATTGTGTTGCTTATCATTGTTTTTATTTCGGGATCGGTACGAAGTGCAGAAATTATGGAATCCTCAAAAGCTTCCCTTTTCTTTGGTATCAATCTTGATAGGGCATTTGCATGCCTAGTTTGTTTTGATAACATGTACTCCAATTTAAAGTCATAATCTAGTAGGATAGTATCCCATCTCAATAGTCTATTGACAGTACACGTCGGTAAGCCTTTTTGGGGGATCCGAAAATCGTCAGTAACGACTTATGATCGATTTGTAACGTGAAAGTTCTGCCATGTAAGTACCTATGAAATTTCGTTACGGCGAATATAATACTTAGAGCTTCTTTTTCGATTTGTGAGTGCTGTCTCTCTGCTGGCAGTGGCGTTCTCGATGCATGAGCAATAGGTTTTTGAAACCGTCGGGCATTATATGTAGTATATAAGCTCCAATACTACATTAGCTTGCGTCACTTGATATTATTATTTTCAGTTTTGGGCCATAGTACGTAAGAAACACTTCCGCCCACCATCGATCTCTCGCAAGCAGCGACCATTGGTCTCCACTGGAATTTGAGTGGCAATAAGCCTTCTCAAGGTCCCAGTTCTCTTCGCACTTGTTCAGCGGAGGTCTGGTTAGTGCTCTCTCCTCGATTTTCCATCATCCTTGATCCTTCTCGGCTTTTTGGCATCCTTCTTTTATGGGGAGAAGTGATTGGGTGATGGGAGATAGGGGAGGGATAGAGAACTTATAGGTGTGTATCTTCAATGTTCTTGGTTACATGTAACGCTTCTTCATGTTTTGTCTCCGCTACAGTTCGTCTGGTCCGCGCGTGTGGCTCATGTCTCAGTATTCAAGGATTTTCCTTAATATTTCAGCTGTTTTCATTATCATCTGGTGACGTCACTTCCGGTAACGAGTACTGGTTCCTGGAGTCAGAGATTGGCACGCGGCCAAAGAGGTCGTGTGCAAACGCCCAACAGTTAGGGAATGATATTGCTAAACCAGCCTTGCCTGTAATATATGTGAATACATGTTTGTTTCTAAAAGTCCTGTGTTCCTTTCGTTTGTATTACCATTTAACACTATAACAATTATATAATTAGATGTGCAGGAAAAATTAAATATTAAATTAGAATAGTGGACAATGATATTATAACTTCTAGATTGATCGTAAGATTTAGAAATATTCAAGTTAAGTTTGCTAAATAAGTTAGTTTATGGATCGGAAAAATAAATTTGTAATAATCATAATATTACAAATGGATTTATAGTAATCAGATTCCAAATATTGATCTAAAGATAAACTGTATATGTTGAAACAAGTGATTATAGTTAGATTGATAAGTGACCTCAAATATATGAGTCAAATGGGCTAATTGTTGGAATGGATGAAAAAACAATATTATAGTTATAAAAAGATACATCTATTAGATAAACTATATATTTTTAATATATACTCATTAACTTAACGTCTATAAATTAATTTCAGAATTATAAACTAAATTTTAGGTGAAAAGAAACATAGGAGAGGGGGGGTTAAGTATAAGAAAACCGCGACTAAACATATTATATAATACTAAGTTTAAACAATATTTATAATTCTTAATTAACTTAAGTAAAATTAGAATTAGATTTCACTTAAATATACATTCATTTAATTATAACTAAAAGAACATATTATTATGAGATTAGGAAACACTGAAACCTAATTATTAGAGAATTAGGATATATTCAATGTTAAACTAATATTATTCTTAAATAATAACAAGTTCGTAAATTGTTTATAAATATTAGATTGTCGAATGTTGGGCTGGTAAAAGTATGTGAAATGTGGAATTTAAAAATATTATTTTCTAAATAATAATAATAATAATAATAATAATAATAATAATAATAATAATAATAATAATAATAATAATAGAATTAAATAAACAAATAAATTAAAATTAAGGTAAATATAAGTAACCAATTAATTTACAATTTGACATTAAGTAGGAATGAAGTATATCTTAATAACTTATGACTATCGATGGAAACAGTTTTAATACTAGCATTATATATTGAACCGATTAGTGAATTAATTTATAATATATATTCATTTAACTTTTGATAACATTAGGTGAAAGACATTAGAACTGTATAAACATTACTTGGATGGATATGGATGGCAATGCATTAGGTATGTTAAAAGCATGAATAATAATAATAATATATATATATATATATATATATATATATATATATATATATATATATATATATATAAATATATATATATATATATATAAGAAAATCGAATATGTCGATTGATTTACTCTAAGGGAAGTAACTCTATCAGACTTTGAATTAAATTAATTTTAACGTTTTACGTTTAAGGTAAACAATTGAGCATTCAGCAACTTTTTGATCTCGACCAAACGTGTTTAGAATTAACTGATACCGAATGTGTTTAGAATTAACTTATACCAAATGTGTTTAGAATTAACTGATACCAAATGTGTTTAGAATTAACTGATACCAAATGTGTTTAGAATTAACTGATACTAAGAATTAAAATTGAAAGAGTAATAAACTTCATAATAAGAGTCAAGCGAACTGAATTATGTATCGTTCCAATTCAAAGCAATAAATTATTTAATATAAATGTTAAGGTCAATCGGTATTTTTTGGTTTAGTTTAGTTTAGTTTAGTTTTGTATTTGCAAACATGTATAATAGTTAATAATTATTGATGTTATTCTCATAAGTATGCATATATAAATTAGAATTAATAAATTTACTAATTATTAAAAAGAACATTTTGATAGAATATGTATAAATTAATAGAGAATGTTAGTACGAACATTTTGGTCTAGTGACTTTATTTTTTGAAATTCAAAATGGCGTAATGGAAACATATTAAAGGTATTTGCATCTTCTTTTCCATTTTTCGGATTTTAATCATGTCAAATCACACTTTATTTCCTTTTGACGGATTGATTGTTGCTATTTCTTCCGATGAGTTAAGTGCATAATAGATTCACTGATCGATATAATAATTAAATGATTGATTTTGCGCTAAGAAACAGATACTGTCAAGAATTGTAAATCGCAACTGAATTAAAGGAATAAATAATAAAATAGTGAAAATCATGAATTTTGGAATATAGTTTTTGCCATTTATTCACTATATTGTTCTGTAATTACATTGAGCGTCTTAAATAAGGATTGGTATATATTATAAGAAAATATATTTCTACACACACACACACACACACACACACACATATATATATAAATAGAGAGAGAGAGAGAGAGAGAGAGAGAGAGAGAGAGAGAGAGATGTTGTTTTGTTTTGGTTTTAGCGATATGTTTTGAATGAATTCAATCATTTATGAAAGTGTATTTTTACCTAAATGCGAGTTGGGAATAATTTTCCCTTTTTAACCAATTTGGTACCCCCACATGGGGAGCTGTATATATATATATTATTTTTAAAATGTAATTATCCACTGACACATGTTTCGTCGTTTACGACTCATCAGAGTGGCTGTATTTCATTTCGTATGGTTAAAATTGCCGAATATATATATATATATATATATATATATATATATATATATATATATATAAACGAACCGTCTTTCTGCATCACAGCACTTCAGTGTGGCTAAACAGACAAGAGTTTAAGCTCGAATCAAATGTCAACTGTCTGGTTTGCATTTGGCAATTTTAGCCATTCGACCGTCAGACACGAACATGCGTAAATATTTATATAAAACTGTCAGTCATGAATAGACACTATCTCGCTGTATCACAGCTCTTCGTTGCTTATATCATTTGCTTGTATAAATGACTGGAAAGTGGTATAGTGGAGGGGGTGAGTGTGGGGTTCCACCAATTGTGGATATGATTGATTCGTTGGTCTCAGTCTTTTAGACTCCATTCCATCAATCCACCCTCCTTACCCGGCACGGAAAAGGTGCGTGTTCAACTCAAGAGGCTCTTAACGCCCTCGGGACACTTCAGTCTGTCCCGGAGGCCCACCCGGTAAGTAAGATCGATTTGATAAGTTGATGGGTGAAGGGAAGCAGTTCGGATAGTTGGTATAAAGTAAGAGAAAGAGAAGGTCATATAGAAATGGATTTATAGAGGGGGTGGCCTTTTCATGAGAAAATGTATTATGCGTGTGTGTGTGTGTGTGTGTGTGTGT
>NC_136507.1:65593737-65653737 GCF_053919585.1 Euprymna scolopes
TTGGTAGAGTCTGCAAAGGTTAACTCTGTAAACTTTGATCTCTTGACAGCCAAATTTTCGCCCAAAAACTGATTTAAAAGCTTGCTGAATAGTTTGCTAGAGACCGCAAACGTCAAATCTTTTGAACTTTGACCTCTTGGCACCCAGATTTTCGGCCAAAACCCGATTAAATACTTGCCTTATGTCTGAATACACTTTATGTAAAATTTCAAATGTTTAAACCAAAAATTGGCTGAGTAATTTGGTAGAGACCGCAGAGTCAAATTTTTTTAGAATTTGATCCCCATTTTGGACCCTCTTAACATTGATCATTTTCGGCTCAAATCAAGTTAAAAATTTGATCACTGTCCACGTAACCTACTTCTAAAATTTCAAGTGTTTAGACCAAAAATTGGCGGAGGAGTTTGATATAGTTTTCAAAGGTCAAATCGTTGGACTTTGACCTCTTGACAGCCAAATTTCTAACTGAAAACCGCTTTAAAAGATTTTCCTAAATCTCAATACCCCTTATGTCAACTCTCGGGTTAGTAGACTGAACATTGACAGAGTAGTTTGTTAGGGACATGTACACACACAGACAGACACACACACACACATTTTCACTTTTATAGATATATAGATAAAAATTTAATATGTCATCTTTTATTTAGATAAAATAGACATCCTTATTACCAATTATATCGAAGACTGATTAGTGATTTAGACGATAGGTTAATGATTTGCTCTGTTCGCTGATAAAATGGGTACTCACCTGATTAAAAGTAGAAAGTGGAATCCCGATATTTGCGGTGATTGGACGTTATTTAACCATATCTTCTGATTAACATATCGTTTCCTCCGAATCTCCGATGATTATCTTTCGCCTAGGTTTTAATCTAATTGTGACGCCTCATCAATATACTGATATCAATATTACACAAAAATATATATATATATATATATATATATATCAGTTAATATCGAAAATATATACTTCAAAATCACACGTTGCGTTGTATGGCCACGAGTGCTGGCGAAGAAAACAAACTTTTAGAATGTATGAATTTCTTTTGTTGGTTTTCTGTTTAATTTTGGAATGTCTGTGTACATCAGTGGAACAACATACGTCCTTGGATTCAGATTTTAATAATCACAAACTTATTAACAGGCGAAACACGTATTCCTAAATAGTTAACTAATTAAATCAATCAGAACATACATTGGATAATATCAAATAGAAACCATCAAATTTCAAATGCCTGATAAAAAAAAAAGTCAAATACACATGCAAACAACACTAATCTATAATATAAATCTCAAATGTCTGTTTGAATGTATGCATGTATGTTTGTTTGTTTGTTGTTTGTCTGCCTAATATATTCGACAGAGGCGACGGATTTTCACGAGATCGGTATCGTTTGAAAGCCCGAACCTTCGGACGACAAATATCGAATAATTTACCAAAAACATTAATTCCTTCACCCACAACTGGGCACTTTTTTACAGGGAGGGTCGCTTTTTTTCGCCGATATTTTCTAAAGTCATCCCATCTTTTCGAGTGTAGCCTTAATTAAAACCTACGTCGTTTTCAGTTTGGCGATGGGCGCAACAGCAAAGACGTCACTTTTTTTGTTTGTTTTACGTTCTTTTTTTCCTTCCCGGTACGAGTTCGAGCCTGCCTGCCTATTACAACTTTTTTTTTTTTTTTTGCTCAATACACACCTCCAAACACCCGGGCAACGCCGGGCACCCAGGCTAGTCAAAAATATATAGCAAAACTGAACGCACAGGCATTTGATCTAAAGTCTGAATGCATGCATATTTTTAAGACAAATGAGAATTTTTACTTGAAAGATACGTATAATTGTAGTTCACTTATAGGAGGTATTTAGGTCTATCACACTGTAAGAACTGTGGCTCCAGGGTCAAAAAGTGGGATTGATAATTCAGCGCCCCCGCAGAGGTGCACTTTAACCTGCAAAAAGTACCTGGTCAGTCCCGTCAGCATTCCTCAGGTGATTAACAGTAAACTAACCCCTTCTCAAAGAGAGAAGGCAAAGCCTGGCAGTGTGGACCCCCTAGAACTTCACAGAACTAACATCCCATCGCAATCAAAAGGGACCAGATCATTACAAAGGGTTTATGGTTATGCCATTAATAATAGTATGTTTTATTTGTGGAAATAATTACATACAACGTAACATTCAATTTATATATATATATATATATATATATATATATATATATATATATATATATATATATGCTAGACTACCCGTGACCCGTTGGCTCAGTATATGTTGTAGCTAGCTATGGAATAATGAGTATACAGAATTAATGTATAAAAGTGCAAGTGAGTATACAGAATTAATGTATAAACACGCAAAAATTGAGTGTACATACGCGCGAAAACAAACATGGCGACCAATAAAAACAATACGCAGTTTCGCGCGTGTAAAAAATTAAATGCACGCGCGCACGAAAACAAATATGGCGAACGATGAAAACAATATGGAATACATTGGATAATGGAGGTCTTACCATCATTGCACCTAGATTAAATAAAATATCCTTTATATAAGAGGGGTGTAATACGTTGAAAGAAATTATAAAAAAAAAACGAAAAGAAAAAATAAAAGGAGGGAGTGTGCATTGTACAGGTCCACGCTAGTTGTGTGTGTGTGTGTGAGTGTGTGCGTGTATGTGTGTGTGCGTGTTAACCGCTTTAAAAATATCAGAATATAATAATTAACAATAATTAACAGATTAAGTAATATTTAACGGTGAAACTATTTAAAAGCAAATCTTAAAAAAATGAAAAGACATGTTTTAAAGTGTTTCTACGTATTTTTAAAATGTTTGGAATGATGAGCCTATCCCTACTCCATTTACCCACTAAGCTTGAATTAAATGCTAACGATTACATGTCTCGCTACGTCGGTAAGACATAGCGTGGTCTCATTTTATGTTAACTTTATATTGGAAAGTGATCCCCCGCGTTGAAATGTTAAATTCTAATTATTTAAAAAATCCTTCTTTTATATTATTTTTAAAAGCCATTGAAATGAGACCCAAAAAAGTAGATTTTGATTTATTTTTAGGAGGTAAACTACGCTGGGTTAGATCGTAAAAATATATATATATATATATATATATATATATATATATATATATATATATATATATATTTTAAATATGTACATTTATTCAAGTAGTTTTTTTTTACATTAGAAAAACATATTTACTTTTTTTTCTTTCTTTTTTTTTTGCAATAAAAATTACAAATAAATTAATAGTAACTAAATAATTTTGGACACGAAAAACAGTATTTTTTAATCAAGTTTTAGTTTTAATCACGCACAACTTGGGTAAAGATAATTTTTATTTTTAAATAAGTAGGTGCACCTGAATAATCCCCCCTCCGTTACAATTTTTTCCTTTTCGTCTGTGTTCAACTATTTCTGCGGATTATTGGACATTAAGCTAACAGATTATTAAAAAAAAAATGAAAAAAAATCAATATTTAAAGATTCGGAAGGGGGTTCAGTTTAACATACAACGTTCTAGTAAATCAATACCCCATTTTTAGAATCGATTATCAACCCCGATTAGACGTTGGCTCCTTCGTTCATCCCCCACGACATTATTATGATTTTGTTTTCTTTTTTGCGACTTTTCACTTTGAGAAATGTTCGATCTGCACCCTTGTCATTATATTTTATTCGTTTATTTACGACTAGGGTGTTTTTGCATTTAACGACCCGCGCTAATTTTTAAATATTATTTCCAAGTTAAACTCAAGTTTTACGATATCTTCTTTTAGTAAATTGTTAGGTGAAAGCCCAAAATGGTTACAAAAAACACCCTACCCTCTCCATGTTAAATAATAGGTTTCTAAATCATAAAATTATCATTTAAGCGCGGGCCGTTAAATACAAAAGTACCTTTCTTTTAGCATTACACATGAATTCATCTAAAAAAAACCGGAGGTGGAGCTGAAAAATACTATGTATAAGTGGGGTGTAATCCGTTGCAAAAAATTGAACAACAAACACAAAAAAAAGTACAGTGAGCATACTGTCTAATCGTTATTTGTTGTTAATTAATAAATATCGCCTATATCGTTTGTATGACTCATGTGTTTGCGCGAAACCGGAGATCCTAAACCGGACTCTTAAACCGGAACCGGAAAGACGGTTTAAACACCAAAGCAAGCAAGCAAGCAAGCAAGCAAAACGATTTGAGTTTTATAATTAAGACGGATATATAAGATGTTTCTCGGCGGAATTTTAAGTAATTTTCACATTTTATGAATAAAAAATAGACTTTGTATCAATCAAGTATTTTATAGTTTATTTTAATATGTATTAAAATAATAATGAAATGTTCTTTTAATATTTAAAGTTTTATTTAATGTTATTTTAATGTATATATCTATCTATTATATATATAAATCCGTAATCCTGTCTGTTTGTTTGTTTGTTTGTTCACAATTTGATTAATATATACAAAACCTCCTGCTGAAAACGGTTATCTATATAAATTTTATTTACTATAAGATTTTCTATATAAATAAATAGCATCACGATCAATATATATATACACTATATTGAAGGCAATGTACGTAATAGAACTAATCTAATTTACATATTATATTAAAGAAAATCTTTTTAAATGATTCGCTCAATTAAAATTACTGATTATAGTAATGTAATTGATGTAATTGTTCTATTTAAGAGTATTATTTAAAGTTAATTTATTTAAATTGTTTTAATTCAAGTTATTTTGTACTATTTGCTAAACTGGCACATTTTAAGTAATTTTCACTGATATTTCACTTCCGGTTATGAACGGATATAGTTTTTAACCAAATCGAGAGATATGGTGATAAAATGATTTGTTTTAATTATTTATTTTCTATAAATGTAAAAGTTACAAATATTGATAAAAAAAATAAATAATTAGGCTAAGGATGATTTTATTTTTCGACGAAATATTTTAAATCATTAGCCCTCTATTAAAGTCTCGGCTATAAATGTCGATTCATTGTAAGGTTCACGTTTACCAAAAGGTTAAAATTTATTTCCTACGGACGATTTTAAAATCATTTTTCAACTATTCACTTGACTGTCTGAATTTTATTATCGTTTCCATAATACTTTGAAAAAGAAACAAGGTAAAGTAATGCTTTTTATATCAGATATATTCCTACGCGTTTTTTTTTTTTTTCACTTTTTTTTCTTCGATTTTCTTTTGAGAAAGATCTTATGTTTTCCTGTCTGGGTAATTGATTTAGTTGATAATATATATTTGTGTGGGGGAGTTTCGACGTAATTATGGGGTTTTTTTTCGGGGGGAGGGGGTGTCGCTTTATGTCTCAGCGTCACTCAAAGAAAAATAATTGCAGACGTACAAAAATGCGGGTGTTTTTATATGTTTAGTACTTCTGCAGTTTACGAACCGTGCTATTTTTTTAGATATGATTTACAAGTGTAATTCAATTTTTGCCGTATCTTTTGTTTATTAAATTTTTATGTGAAAGTCCTTCCTTTATTAAAAATAGGGTGCTTTTTATATGCACAACCAAGCATAGTTTATCCGCAAAAATCCTAATTTACATTTTTGGGAGCAACACAAACTGAAAACGGACCCGTACAGTTTTTTTTCTACGTAATGTAGAACTTTCGTTTACATTTTTATCAGTGGTACAAGAAATGTCGTTTACCCAGAAGTTTTGGTTTCGAACCTGTAATTACATAAATATTAAAAGAATGCCAATTAGTATTGTGTAATACAAATATATCCGTAGCAAAGCTCGGGCAAATCGGCTAGTATATATATATATATATATATATATATATATATATATATATATATATTTGTAGTCATCGACGTACAGTCCTGTTTCGTTATATCACAACTCATCAGTGCCGCTAGACTAGCACCTCTCCCAAGCCGAGGATTGAACCTAGAACCATCGCGTTGACAGTTCTACCGATCGACCCACGGGAGCGGAGCCGTAAAGCATCTCGCCAAATGTCTGTTGAAACAAACATTTTATATATATATATTAAAATAAAATTCAACCTTAAAATGCGTGATATTCTATTTTCCATATATATATATATATATATATATATATATATATATACTTGTTTATTGTTATATAAACATGCTCACATCCCGCTGCTACAAACAGTTTCAATCAAACAACAGATATCATCAGGCAGCGACTTGACTATTCAAAAGTTCAATGAATAATCTGTTAGATTATTCATTGAACTTCTGAATAGTCAAGTCGCTGCCTGATGATATCTGTTGTTTGATTGAAACTGTTTGTAGCAGCGGGATGTGAGCATGTTTATATAACAATAAACAAGTATTATCAGCTCTTTTTATTGAGCACTATCTAACAACCTCGTTGAATTCATTAGTCCATTACTTTTGAATATAAAAAAACCCCGAGTATATATATATATATATATATATATATATCATAATGTTTTTAGGGATACAAAATTTAAATATTGCAATTAGGAAGGGAAGACTTTTATGATTCATGATTAAAAGTAAATTTGTATACATATATATATATATATATATATATATATATATATATATATATATTCCTTTAATCTTCTCTCCAAACGGGGGGAGGGGGAACAGGAGAGGAAAGAAAGAGAAATGGGGAGCCAGCTGACCGATTTCGACCCTCGCTTCTCAAAGCTGTATCGAGGGAATTTTTAAAACAAAGAATGAAAAAGCGATTAAAATTGCGTTGTATTCAATTTACGGGGAGAAAAAAAAGTGGAAAAACGAATAAAATAAAACAGCGTTATGGTCGAATACCCTAGAGATTAATCACGTTCAAACACAGAAGGCATTCCCTTTGCTTACAAAGAGAAGGTTTTCTAAGTCGAACGTGAATAGTCTCCAAGATCTTAAGGTGATATAGTGAATGAGCACGACTAAGAATAGAAAAAGAGTCCGTGCTAAAGTTCGCTGCACAAGACGGGTTTTTAAGTTAATGATCAGTAATTGAGGACCCGTATGTGTTAGTAACAACGTCAGTTGCCCGGTAGATTCCATTCCTAATTTTACTGGGTACATGTTGGATTCTTCCATCTAATCTTAATGTCGTTCGACCCAAGTAGTTGGCACCGCAACCACATTCGAAATTGTAAATAACGTTACTATTATGGTGGGGGGAGGTAGAACGTCTTTTCGAGAAGATGGTAATAAAGTTCTCGTAGGGAACACAACACGCACATTGGCAGCAAAATAACATCCATGAACTGCTGAACTTATTTGTTTGGCAAATTTCTAACTTACTGTACCCAACCAAGGCAAACGAAGATAAATTGGACATTTGGCTACTATATTCTCTTTAATTCGAGAGAATTCAACCAATTTCTTTTGAATAACTGACCTAATCACATCTAGTGGGTACCCGTTTTTGGATAAAGTATCCGTAATTGTTTCCAATTCCTCATCTAATTTTAACTTAGAACAAATCATAAGGGCACAATGTGTTAGGGTCCAAATTAGATTTATCTTACGTTTTTTAGGGCAAAATGAATCCCAACGAGTGCACAATCCTGTAAATGTTGGTTTACGGTATATAGATGTAAGGTAACTAGATGGTGTTTTTGTTACCAATACATCAAGGAAAGCTATGGATGAATTGCACTCTCCCTCATAGGTGTACTTTAACGCGGTATGCATTCCATTGAGTAAGGAGAAAAAAGTGTTTGCTTCCATTTGGTTATTAAATAAACAGAATGTGTCGTCAACATATCGGAAATACACTAATGGTTTTATGGGTCCAGATAGTAAGCGCTCTTCATAGAACCCCACAAAAATATTCGCCATCGTCGGTCCAAGTACTGACCCCATGGACACTATCTTTTTGCCGATACATAATATTGTTGAAACTAAATTCCACAGATATATATACATTTCTTCACATTTGACAAATAAGAAAAGTTACTTATGGAAAATGGAAAATTAGGTGGTTCTAATATTTAATTGTTATGCTATATATATATATATATATATATATATATATATACATATTCAAATAATATAAAAGATTCACGATTTTAAGTATGTATATATATATATATATATATATATATATATATATATATATATATATATAGCTCGTTGACTTAGAATAAGTGCTTTACGCTTTGTTAGTTAATTTTGCAACTTATGGCTAATTAGACGAATTACAATGGAGCTATTGTTTCAACAACTCAAAGCTGAAACCGTTAAACATTCGAATTTTTAAAGTTTTTGTTTACAATATCAGTTTCGTCGATCTCTCAAGCATCAGAATCTCCTTTGGTCTGCAAAGATTAAATTTCAAATAACTTATTCGTTAAAATCTATCACGCATCATTTATGAATAGCATTATCATGTATGCGAGCGTGTGTGCGTGCTTATGTGTTTGGTATGGACACGCATATGATTGTTGACGTATTCGATTTAATAACACACACACACACATACACACACATACACACACACACATATATATATATATATATATATATATATATATATATATATATATATATAGACGGGAACGATGCCATTTTGTTTTTGCTCAGAGTGGCTGAATCTGGCAAGATTCGAAATCGGGACCCATGGCTAGAAGCTTAAACCTCTACCCCTGAGCTATCTCACGTATCTGCTGGATGTATCGCGTTTTATGTAAATGTTCTTCATTTCTTTTTGTTTGCGAGATATATATATATATATATATATATATATATATATATAGTTTGAAAATCAAATAATTTTTTCATAAATGACTGTATTTAATTAATTCTTTTTTTATTACACAGTTTATAGTGTGGAAATTTGTTCTGACGTAATTACGAAAGATAATGTCTCTTAAGTAGCCTCCATTCTCGGCTTTGCGAAGTTGAGCTGTTTCTAAGCTATTCTTTACGACAGTTCCTGACATCGGAAGTTGTAGGGAAAGAATTTCCTGCGTATGTTTGCCTTAAGTTCTTGGATGCTTCGAGGCTTATTTTCATACACTTTGTGTTTAAGATATCCCCAAAGCCAAAAATCTAGTTCTGTCAAATTGGAGGCCATTCAAAATCGAAATTTCAAGAGATTTTTCGATCCTGAAAAATCACAGTTAACAACTGCATTGTTGCTCTAGCTGTATATGCAGTTGCTCCATTTTGTTTGCCACCAATACCCTGGCATGTTTACTAACTGAGGTTGAACAAATTCAATAGCATATCTTTTAAGAAGATATTGAACATTGAAATGGCGCATATAAGGTCTTTGAATTTCAACAATTGACCGTCCATTTTCAAAGTGAAATTCACTTATCCTCATTCGTTGTTCTGTTTAAACTTATCTATACAAAAAATTTCCAAAGATTTTATTTTATAATTCTGAAAAGAGAAATTAAAATATATTAATAAAAAAAAGTTATTGAATTTTTAAAATGTAAAGTGACTTATGGGCCACCCTGTGAGAGAGAGTCATCACCTCGACCCGCGTTATGTTATGTTAGAGCCGTGATAGTTCATACAAGGCAATATTATTGAGTTTGAATCGAAAATCACAAAACACCATGTCAGTTAATAGTAGTAAAATTTTAATTTCAGCTAGTTTATGGGTAGGATCTTTCAGACTTGCTATACGGAAATGGTGTCTTCTAATGATTAGAGACGCGAACCGAACTTTGGTCTCGGCGCGCGAAGTTCGGATTGTTTCGGAGATATGACATCAATTTTATTAATACCTTTGGTGAAATATGGATTTACCATCTTCCAGTTATGGGCTATATTGTAGCTAGGTTAATTTTTTCAATTTTTGCTGTGCAACAATTTAACAAGAAAAAGAAAAACTCTAGAATATAGTCTTTTTTCTGCTCATGAAAGCATTGTTTATAGAAAAAAAAATTAAAGCATAGTTTGTAGTCGTACTTGACTTATCATTGCCACTGAACGCAAATAATGTATGTTGCGAAGAAGTGCGATTGATTATAGTGCAAGAGACTATAGACTCTTAACACATGCACCCTTACAGACGATATCCATTGTCTCTCGATGTTGAAAAAGACGGTGGGGGTAGGGAAATTTTCGATTCTAATATTCTTTTGATGAGTTGTGGGTGTGCATGGAACTTTGCTTTTCTGTGCGGAATTTGATGTGTATATAGATAAATTCTAGAACACGCAAAGAAAATTGAACACACTTAAGTAATGGAAGAAAATGGGGAGCAATCTGGGGGGGGGGCAAAACAACGTGGGGGTGCGTGGGGGAGAGGGAGGAGAAAGTGTAAGAAATTAAGGAATAAGTAATAAAGAAGTCGTAAATAAGAAAGAAACACTTAGACAACTTAGTGATCTTTAAATTTACCGACATTTCGTGCCGGTTGGTCCCACGATATTGCGGGGGAGGGTGCTCCCAACCCTCTCCCACTACTAATAATACCTTCTGTCCCTCCGTACAGCTACACACATGATGTTAAACATATCTTTAGAGATTATCACTTACACACACATATTCATACACATGTATGAGCCTAATCGGATGCATCCGCATATAAAGACTAGGAAGAATGTGTTGGGATAATGCACATTCCCTGTCAGGAAAGACAAAATAAATTTAAAATCTATATATAAAAATAAAAATTTCGGCACCTTTGCATTACACGGACGGCACAATTGTTTGGTGTGTTTCACTAAACTGTCGCGAGGTTGTGCTTTTGTTACAGTGACAAATGTTTCGGAAAAAAATATTTTTTCTTTTTATTTATTTTTCTTTTTACTCACTTCTACTCCAAATAAGGCATATTGCCACTTGGATGTAAAGGCCTACTAATTGAGACCATGCATAAGAAAGATTACATTTCATTTAGAATTTCTGCATATCAGTACAGTTTGGGAAGCAAGTAGCAGGAAGGGAATTCCAAAGTCTAGCCGTTCTTGGAAATAAACTACTACATTAGAAAACTTTCTGATATATAGGGACAGTGAAGGGGTGTGATTTTGTTGTTAAGCGGGTTTTTCGGGGATATGTTGCCTTAATTCGAAAAATGGTTCATTTAAATTATTAAAGTATTCTGAAAAAATCCAATTTTACTTTAATTCAAAAAATATATCGGAAGAAAAACCTAATGTTTTTTAATTACACAACTTGTTTTATTAAAATTATATTTTCTTACACAGACTTTTCAATAAATGTTTTTACAATTATATATTTATAGATTTTATGCAATAAATGTCTTGGTTTTCAAATATTTTTTGTGTTCGGAAAAAAAATCTGGTTTGTTATTTATTTGCTGTGTTATTTGACGAAGAAGAAATTGGAGTTATCACCCTCTAACAATGGCGCCATCCGTGTAATGCACAATTGCCCAAACTTTTACCCGCGAACGAACATCAACCGGTGGTTCCCACGAGAGGTGTGTACTTGCTATTTCGAGTTATGATACTAACAGGATCACTCGGATGACAGTTCGAATTAAAGGATGATCTTTTTTTTGTATTTTTTTTTTCTTAATCAATTTTCAACCCAAACAAGGCACAGTGCCACTTGGAAGTTGGAGACTACTATCGGGGACATAAGTTGCGTGAGCATTATGAAGAGAGATGAGCAGCAAGATGTCTGTTCACATTACACTTGAACTTCTGCATGTCAGTACAGTTGGGAAAGCAGAATCCCGGAAGGGAGTTCCAAAGTCTAGCAGTTCTGGTGAAGAAACTATTGAAGTAAAAGGCTTTCTTACACCTAGGAATCTCTACTGTGAATGGGGTGGGACTTAGCCGCTTGTCGGGTTTGTTGAGGGTAGTCACGTTGAGGGGGTACAAGGGCTTCTAGTTCGTCAGAGCATTCACGATTAAAGTATTTGTAGAACAGGCAGAAGGGTGCAACATTTCGTCGGTGGAACAGAGGTTGAAGCCTAAGTGATAGTTCAGGGCCTATCAGGTTGGCGACTCTCTTTTGAACCCTGTCCAGGAGTGAGACAAGCAGCAGATGCACCAGCCCAAATGTGACAATGGGCGAATGGTGGCCTTATAGAGGTATAGGATACTTTCAGGCGTAAATAGTTTTCTAACACAGTGGAGAGAACCCACCTTCTTTGCAGCAGCCTTGGCAGTGGTCTCAATGTATCTATTCCAGTTCATGTTCCCTGTAAACGTTAGTATGCATCATGGCGAACATGATCCATTCTCCCTACCAGACAGGTTAAATATTTGCACTCTGATGAGAAGAATAACAAGAATAGCATTCTTTGAAAGTCCGCGGAATAAGGACTTTATAAATTGTTTTTTGGAGTATTCAGTCGAACAATAAATTTCGATTGTAAAGTTCAACTTGGGGTTTTAATTTTCTTTCTCTTATAAATAAATAATTTTAAAAAGTCGGTTTTTGACATCGGGAAATAGTACAATATTATTTTTTTTTTTTGTTTTTTTTTTTTTTATTTCGATACCCTAAATATTTCTGATTGGGACAATTAGCAATCAATCGTTCCAATACGTTTAAAATTAATTCTACAAACAGAATAGTTTGAAAACATTTTCATTTTATGTCGCAGATTAAAATCAAGTTGTAATAAAATTAAAATAATTTAAATAGATAATCAATATTATATATACAATATTATGTCTAGAATCATATAATTTTGATGAAAACCCATTATATTTTTTTCATAGAAATTGTTAAATTAAACGTTTTAATAAGAATCTTCCTTGGTAATTTTTAATGACTATGGAATAAGTTTAATGAAACTCTGATATATTTTGATGTTTAAAAGAGACGTTGTGCCCATACCATGCTCGTCTAAAATCCATTTTAAATACATTAAAAAATTTAAAATGGAGAAATATGTATTAATTTATGTCTAAAACCTATTGTTTAAATTTCACTAGTGGTAGAGTAGTATCTGAATGTTAGCATAGAGCTTTCAAAACTATTTTACCCCATTTGCATGAAACGAAATTAAATATTGCTCACATTTGAACCCCTTACACCTAGCAATTGTGTTTCTTTAAAGTACAGAATCCCAAAATCTATTAAACTGTAGAAGAGAAATAACAAATAACTGTGTTCACAAAATAAAACTTACTCTAGGATAGTGATACAAAATAGCTTTAAAATTAACAAAACAATAGAAAATAAACAAATAAATAAATTAAATAAACATGAATATACATAAACGATCACACATATATGGATGCATATATATATATGTATATATATGTATATATATGTATGTACACATATGTATATTTATATATAAAAAAGGAAAGTGTCTAGGATACTAGAAAGCTGATTGGCTAACTAAAATCTTCAACAGAAGAGGACCATATAAAAACGATAAACAACGACAGAATTCGCGCATAAGCCTGACGAATCCTAGAGTGGATGAAACGCCGAATATTCAGTGTAGCTTAATCGCCATATATATTTTATAAATTACTATATATATATATATATATATATATATATATATATATATATATATAATACAATATGAATTTAGGAAAAAAGGCTCGGTAAAAATGGCTCGGTAAAAATAGCACAGGTAAAAATGGCAAGATAAATAGGTAAAATTGCACGTTGACAACAGAAATTAGGACCGTTGGAGAAGTGCAGATTAAGCTCTCATCCCTCTAGTTTAAAATAAAGCTAAACCCCCACAATCGCCACCAAAAATTGAATAAATATTATTTATAGGCATTTACACTAGTAGGAGTGGGGGCTAGGCTTTCTTTTTTTGATCACGGACTAATCACGGTAAACAATTCTTTCTGCTAGTTTAAGCTATTCTTTTAGCGAGCCAGTGAGAAAAGTCTTTGTGGGGGGTAGCGATAAAGAAATATAACACTTGTCTACCCACGATCTTTCTTTCATCATAATTAAAACCCTAGCTAAGCCAGGAGTCACAACCGCGCAGGACTGACATTTGTTATCCTGGCTTGTCCCTTTTTTTATGTTTCTGCTAAGAGGACCCCCATCAATATTAAACTCAAATCTATGTAGTTCAATTTGGAGGGATTTTTTTTTTTTCTCAGTAGAGAATGATTTTCAAAATAATAACGTCATTATTTAAGCATGTTCAATATTTATTTATTTATTTACAAACTGTAATCCCCATCTTCATAGTTGTTGTTGTGGTTGTCGTTGTCGTTGTCGTTGTTGTTGTTGTTGTTTGACGACGTTTCGGCCAACTATTCCTCTTGTCTTCATCAGGTGGTTAACCACGACAGGATAGGAATGCTGAGTTTTCTAACTGTATCTTCAGTATTTACTGCCTTCCATAGTTGTTGTTGTCTCTCCACGTTTTGAACAACTAATCCTCTGGCCGACTTAGGGTATCTTCAGACAATGGAACCGTAGAGATTCAACGACTCTATATCCACCGCACCACGGGCCCCGAAGGGTGATCAAAGTTGGATTTTTTTTTTTTTATCTGGGCTTCCATCGTTGGGTTTGTACCGAATGGTATATCATTTTATTATTGGAATCCTTTGAGATGAATTATTTATTTATTTGCGGACTGTTATGTTCATTTTCATACTTGTTTCAGAACGTTTCGGCCAACTGTTCCTCTGGCCTTCTTCAGGTGGTTAACCGCGACGGAATAGGAATACTGAATCTCACCACGTTTTAGTTGGCCAAAACGTGGTGATACGACAACTATGGAAGGCAGTAATTACTGAGGATACAGTTAAGAGACCCAGCATTCCTATCCCGTCACGGTTAACAACCTGACGAAGGTCAGAGGAATAGTTGGCCAAAACGTCGTGAATCAACAACAACAACAACAAAAATGAAGATGAGGATAACAGTCCGTAAAATCTAAATATTACAAATAAATAAATATACAAATTACTCTGAGGATGTTTAATATATATGTGTGTGTGTGTGTGTGTGCGTGTGTGTGTGTATATATATATATATAGTGTGACATAGATATATATATATATATATATGTCACACTATATATATATATATATATATATATATATATATATAGTGTGACATAGATATATATATATATATATATATATATATGTCACACTATATATATATATATATATATATATATATATATATATATATATATATATATATATACATTAGCATGGGTGCCCGGTGTTTGTGGTGTGTGTTAAGCAAAAAAAAAAAAAAGTGGCAGTAAGAAGGCAGGCTCGAACCCGTGCCGCGAAAGAGGGAAAGAATGTGAAAAAAAAAACGTGGTGCCTTTGCTATTACGACTACCGCCAAACCGGAAGTGACGTAGTTTTAAATTAAGGCTAGACACTCGAAAAGAGGGGATGACTTTCGAAAATATCAGCGAAAAAAGCGACTTCTCCCTGTAGAAAAGTTGACGGCGAAGAACTTAATGTTTTTAGCAAATTTTTCGGTATTTGTCGTCTGAAGGGTCGACCTTTAAAACGACACTGATCTTGTGAAAATCCGTCGCATCTGTCGAAAGTTTTAGGCAGACATGCAAACATACATACATAGATTTATATATTTGTAGCTCAAATTTTCGACCCAACCCGATTAAAAAGTTTGCCCTATCTCTGAATACTCTTTAGTGCAAAATTTCAAATGTTTATACCAGAAATTCTCTGAGTAATTTGGTAGAGAACGCAGAGGTCATTTTTTTTTTAACTTTGACCCCTATTATGACCCTTTAACATCTATTGTTTTGGGTTCAAATCAAGTTATTAAGTTAGATCCATGTCCAAGGAACCTATATCCAAAATCTTAATTGTTTATACCCAAAATTGGCGGAGGAGTTTGGTAGTGTTCTCACAGGTCAACTCATTGAACTTTGACTCCTTAACTGCCAAATTTCTGGCCGAAAACCGATTACAAAGATTTTCTCAAATCTCAGTACCTGTATATCAAATTTCGAGTCTGTAGACTGAAAATTGACAGAGTTATTGTGTAGGGAAATGTAAACAGACAGACAAACACCCACAGACAGACAAACAGTCAGACACTTTCACTTTATATATATATGTATATATATATATAGAGAGAGAGATAGATAGATAGAGAGAGAGAGTTATATTTGCTGGTGATAACACACGCTTTACTCTCGATAAAACGGACGCACATATATGCAAAGCATATATTGAATTCTTAGAAAATGACCACATGACTGTAGTGCAATAATGTCATAAATGGATGATAACATATAATGTTACTAAGACAAAGCTCCTTTCTTTTTGCAACTACAAGAAACATTTTCAACCACCGATTGGCATGGATAAGAGTACTCTATCCGAGAATCTAACGTTCAAAATCCTCCGGACTAATATTTACAGGTAACATGAACTGGAACAAATACATGAAAAAAACTGCTAAGGCTGCTGTAAGGAAAGCGGGCTTCCTCTTTCCCTCTAGAAAACTTCTCACATCTACTATTAACCTATAAATTTACAAAACCGCCATCCGCCCATTTATGGAGTATTGTTGGGGTGTCTAGGTTTATACACCATCTGTTAGTTTCTCTCTCTTAAACATGGTCCAAAAATGTCTCTAATCCAATAGGTTCCTCGCTACCCACCAACCTCTAGACCCTATTGCATCGCCGCAATTTTGTATACATGTGCTTATTTTCAAGTACTTCAATAAAATGCGTTCCGATTACCTTGCTGCTCTAATACTCCCTTCGACGTAAATATACCGACCAACCCGACAATCAGTTTCATCTCATCCATTCACTATGGATGTTCCCAGATTCCGGAGAGCTTTCCTCGAGCTGACAGCTTTTGGAACGCCCTCCCTGTTGTCTGTTTCTTTGCAGAAATTAAATTGTGATGTAAACAAAAACTTGTACAAATCCTCATTTAGGATCATTCATCATTCTAACTTCTAATCAACGGTAACCTCTCAGTAGAATTAAAGTAAAAAAAAAAAATGCTCGAAACTTTAAATTATACTTAAAGTTAAAATATCAAAATCATAAATGTTATGTTTGACGTTCATCTTCGTCGCCAACTGTTATGTTTGCAGGTTGAACCAAATAACGTATAAGGCAATACAAATGAAGCCTCAACAAAACAAAGGTAGATCAATAAGAAGTGTATTAGGAAAAGTATATTTACAGTATAGTTACATAATGGTTGTCAGGTAAGAGAGTATTGGCTGGAGAACATATCTGCTCTCGGCTCGACCTTTGGTGGCTTCTGGTTAACACACACTCAGACTAACAGTCTTGCTATTTATGTGTAATATTATCCACATATGTAAATGAGTGGGTGCCACCACAACAATAAACTTTTTAAAAAATTAATTAATTTACTTTTTACGTTACTGGCATAAATACATTTCTTTGTGTTGGAAAAAGTGTGTTAATTCTGATGGTGCTTATTTCGATTAATAAATTTTTGTTTGAGCCGAGATATGTTCATCTGAATTTACAAAGTTACAAACCGCAAGAACTTTCTTGTCAACCTGATATATTAAACATCGGAATAATATCTCCAATAAATGTTTCCTTTTAATTTTTATTTTATTTTTTTTATTTTTCTTCCTTTGAAGATTGTAATGCTGGGTATGGGGCCGCCAAACCAGCTGACAACCTTACCCCGCTTTTTTATTGAAACCAACCGAGAGCTCTTTTTAGTATCCTCACTGTTCCCTTAAGTGCAATTGTCTGAATCTCTTTTGCACTTGGTTCACCAGGAATATTAGTTAGGTTGGACTTCAGGTTCTTCTTCATAAGTCCTGTGGCACCTATGATAACTGGTATGATTGATATCCCCTTAAGATTCCAGGTTTTTTTTCATATCGTACATGAGACCTTGGTATTTGGTCTGTTTCTCTCTTTTCTCTTTTTAATGCATGACTACGTGTTCGAACTAATAAATATTTTTTTAGTCTGCAACACCAACATTACTAAAATGACGTGAGACTGTTTTCCGATAAACACCGTTTGTCGGTTTCCGATTTTAAGGCCGGAAGCGGTCATCAAGTACACTTTTCCGGTTTAATATATAACTGTTTCTCTCCAGTTATTCAATGTGTTCAGATGTAAAATATAGTTGAGGAATCGGGCATTTATCAGAATTTTCTTTTAAATTTATAAAACTACTGATGTTTTCATTTATGTATTGTATTCAAGATTTTGATAAAGATTATTCATCTCTATTTGTTCCATTTGCCATTTTTCATATTTATCCAAGTTTGCCATTTTCACCGGTGTTATTTTTACGTCAATTCACACACACACACATACACACATATATATATATATATATATATATATATATATATATTTAACTAGCATTGGTGCCCGGCGTTGCCCGAGTGTTTGGAGGTGTGTGCTGAGCAAAAAGCAAAAACAAACAAACAAAAAACGGTAAATTTTTTTTTAATTCGACCCTTATTATGACCCCTTAACATTTATTGTTTTTGGCTCAAATATACTTATTAAGTTAGATCCATGCCCAAGGAACCTATATCTAAAATTTCAAGTGTTTAGACCCAAAATTGTCGGAGGAGTTTGGTAGGGTTCTCAAAAGTCAATTCGTTAAACTTTGACCCCTTACTCGCTAAATTTATGGCCGAAATCCGGTCACATTGATTTTACCAAATCTCAGTACCCTGTATATCAAATTTCGAGTCTGTAGACTGAAAATTGACAGTTATTGCGTATGGAAATGCACAGACACACACACTTTCACTTTTATAGACATAAAAATAATAGATGGATTTGTTTAAAAAATATATATACACATACATAAATATATATGGAAACAATTTTGTGTTTACTATAAACTTTTTTCGCAAATATTATGCAAGTATAAATCATGTAGAATATCTGCATGAATATAATTACACGTAATAGTTAACTAAAGATGATCATCCCATTTAAAAACCGAAGCAACTAATAGGGAATTAATTCAAATGAATGGTTAAAAGAATATGCTAGTGAATGCAATTCCATAAAAATTGTATTTTCTTTTTAAATAAATAGAAAAGAGGGTTTTTAATATGAATATCGATACACAGAAAAGAAAACCACATTTATAGGAGTATAGATAGATAGATAGATATAATCAGGGTAGTTTTTTTCTTCTTTTTCATCCGTGTTTATATATCTTCTTTTTTTTTTTCCTCGCGATGATGTTAACTTGAAGAAGGTTGAATGAAGATTCCACGTGATGTTAACTGTGGTTTTCTTTTTGAAATGCCGGAGAAATGCGCCTGGCCGCGCGATTTGAAAATCGGGATAGTTTTTTTTTCTTTTTGTAACCGTGTTAGAAGCGTTGACTGAAACTTCAATTTTAAAATAAAATACGTATGACATACGTTTAAAGCCAAATTACAACACGAAATTATTAAAATAAACAAGCGTTTATTTTAATAATTTCGCGTTGTAATTATTATTATTATTATTATTATTATTATTATTATTCAATACCTACAGACACTAGTGTTTCATTCTTTCGAGAATCATCAGTGCAGGGTGTCACGATTATCGTCAATGGGGAGATTTGAACCCGGCCATAAAGCCATCTCTGACTCTATTAGCAATGAATAAACTGCTCAGCCAAGGTTAACCGCGAGAAATATAGTTATATTAAAATAAAGTACGTATGATATACGTTTAAAGCCAAATTACAACGCGAAATTATAAAAATAAACAAGCGTTTATTTTTAAGATATATATTTCAAACTAAAACTCGTTCGTGAGTCTTTTATATTTTTTTGCCTTTTTCCTCGCCATGATGTTAAGTTGAAGAAAGTTGAATGAAGAGTCCACGTCATGTTAACTGCGGTATGGTTTTTTGAATGCCGCAAGAATGCGCCTGGCTGCGCGATTTGAAAATTTGAAATCATGACGAAATTAAATCTCTAAAGTGGTAGTCGGTAATAGGTCCATAAGGAAGGGTTTGACTTTTCGATATTTACCAAACGTCGTAGGTTTATCATTATTCCATATGAATGTGAACATTCTATCGTTGGCATTGGTTTCCCTGGTATTTTTCTAGCCGGAATTCTTTCTAGAAATACATTAGGTATTTACGGGAGGTGTCATGTTAAGGTTGCCAACATCTTAAGTGAAAGCGATTTTTTTTTTAGATCGAACTGGATTCGAACTTGGAATATCTAGGTTATCAGTCCGTGTAGTTAATACATAAGGTCGTTTTTACGTGAGAATATCTGGTGTTGTTTGAAGGTCAAGATTATTTTTACATTCTTTAATCTCTTTGATACTGAAATTTCAATTTTTGGGAGATGCCATAAAGTACAAGAGTCAAATGTTGGGACAAATACTACACTTTGACCTGAGCCGATTGTGTAAACGGTTGACATTGATTTGAGACATGTTTGTTCAAATTCAAAGTACTCCTTGTTGTGAATCATGATTTTCATAGAATAAAACCCGACCTTGTTTTTTAACTTTGCCTTAGAAGGGGGCCCAATAAATGGGGACCATACACGAGTGTCTGTGACTTTGTCGATTTGGAAGGAGAGAGAACAAGAGAGGGAAGGAGAAAGAGAGAGAAAGGAAAAGAGAACAAATGTGAAAGAGTTTATGTCAGAGTGAAATAGAGAAGGGGTACTAACGCGTGAGGGACGAGAGAGAAAGAAAGAGAGACAGAAAGAGAAGTAGAGATGAAGATAGTATGACAGAGTGAATATTAGAGAAAGAGAGAGACGGAGAGAGGGGAGAGGCGGAGGGTGATAATCCGTCAAGTTAATTTCAGATCTTTCTCTCATCGAGTTATAAAGCTCTCACTGTTTTTCTTTCATCTCGAGTAAAAATCGACACCGTCGACTGTCGGGCTGAGGAAGAGAGGGAGCGACGTGGTGAGCGGCAAGGGAAGGGGGAGGCAAAAGAAGACCTGGCCACCCCGAGAAAATCGGCGGTTTTAATTTCGAGTCAAGTTCTTAGACACCCCTTGACGTTAAAAGTACTTGCCGGTCGAAAGGCAGTGATTGTGTATCTCTAAGTGGAACACACATGTCTCTTAATAGAGTTGCTTGATTTATTTGGAACCACCGCACGCAGACAAAACTGATGACTGTGGCGATTCGAGCTCATTAGTGGGGCCACTGAACTGTTGCAATACCAGCTGTGAAGTTCCACTTGACGTGTCGATATTATTTAATCAAAAAGCCCTGTTCTGTAGGATTACGAGGACCTGGTTATGTCGACGCGAGGAGTTAGGTGACATTTTCTGAGAAAAAGAAAATTAGCGAACACCGTAGAAATTGACGCTGCATATTCTTTCGTTAGTCATAAAGAAAGTGCGTTCTTCTGTTGCGTTATCGGTCTTCTCTCACCCTTCTGTCAATTTCCCTGGAGTTTTGGTTCTCTTCAGTGTCGATATACTATTAGAGATGATTGATGATTTTTTTTTTTCTTTCATATAATTTAGTAGTCTGGATTCATAGCTCTCGAACGTATACAAAGATGCTCGGTTTTCAAATTTTCACTCAAACATTTTTCTCTCAGCCCTCAAAATCAATAGAGATGAGGCCATTCCTGCAATGATCGGGTACCTGTTGATCGCGGTGTAAGGCTGGTTCTGTGGAGTTTTAGGAGAGTTTTAGCCTTGCCTTCTCTCTTTGCGAAGGGGGATGTTTATTGCTAATTGTTTAAGGTGCCCTAACCAAAATCAAAAGAGTATAAGCCATTATTAAAAAGATCTTATCTTTGTTGACGGTGGTATATTGCTGGGATTCACCATCCCAGGATTTGCCTTCTCTCTTTGAGAAGTGGTTAGTTTATTGCTAATCGCCGTCGAGGCTGCCCAGGTTTTTTTTTTTTTTTTTCATCTTCCTTAACGGGAATATACATGCGACTGGGAACCGCTTGTGAATTTCATACTCTCATGGAACTTCCCCCTTTGGGGGAATCCGGCTAAACCTGCATAGAGTTAGTACCGTCTCCGTTTTTTTTTGGGGGGGGGAGTGTTCCTCGGTTGTAGTAATCCTTGTCCCTCCTCCTCTAATCTCACAGTGAAAAGTGTGTATTATTTATCACGCTCCCACGGGAAGATATGACGCAGGTCTTCTCAAAGTAAGAAGGAAACCCTTGCGAGTGGTGATCCTCGTAGAACTGTACAAGACCAGTTGTATAATTCAGTCAACGGGGAAAAAATTATCTCAATAATGGTCTAAACTCTGTTGGCTTTGGTGCCGGGGGGTGGTTTCCTTAAAACGGAATCTGTTTCGGCGTCTAATTAAGCAATTGTGAAATCTCCAGGATAATTTTGTCCACGGCTATGTAGGATTTGAAAAGCCACCGGAACAGATTCCCTCTTAAGGAAACCGCCTCCCCGGCACCAAAGCCAACAAAGGTTAGACCATTATTGAGATAATTGATTAAATAATTCGATTAAATAATTCGATTAAATAATTGATTAAATTATTCGATTAAATAATTCGATTAAATAATTCGATTAAATAATTGATTAAATAATTGATTAAATAATTGATTAAATAATTCGATTAAATAATTCGATTAAATAATTGATTAAATAATTGATTAAATAATTGATTAAATAATTCGATTAAATAATTCGATTAAATAATTCGATTAAATAATTCGATTAAATAATTCGATTAAATAATTGATTAATTAATTGATTAATTAATTGATTAAATAATTGATTAAATAATTGATTAAATACTTGATTAAATACTTGATAAAATAATTGATTAAATAATTGATTAAATAATTAATTGTTTTTATTTAATTATTTTCGTTGCGTAATAATTTATATCAGTTTGCACTATGTTAAACATTTAAAATAAAATAAAATATTGTTAATTACGGTTTGGGGGAAAAAAGGATCCACTGATGTCGGTCGCTGCTACTAAGTCGGAATAAGGGCATGTGAGCGAAAATAAAGTAGAATCAAGGAGTCATCTTCTACAGGATAACCTCTTGCGCATTTATTTCTTTAAAGTAAAAAAATAATTTATTTAAAAAATATCTATCTTTACTTATTTTTCCAATAACATTTCAAATGCTAAATGATATACTCGATCAAAGTGTAGTATCTGCTTTGATGCTGCACTAGAAGTGTCAGAAACCGATCTTAAGAATGCGTGAAAAAATTGAATAATTCGACCTCTATTTTTACAAGCTTATAACTACTTGAAAAATGTAATTCGCCCCCTAATTTGTTTTTTCAATTAAAGAAGCAAAGGCCAAATTTTAAAAAAATAACAGGTTTAATAGCAAATTATGCAATTTTTTTTTTATCGTTTTTTTTTTAAAAAAGATTTGAAGAAAATCAACGAAATTTTACTTGCTTCGGTTATAAAAAATCGATATAAAATCGAAAAACTCACTTACCTATAAAAAATACTATTGAATGTTTAGTTCCATTCTTTATTGTTCAGAATTTATCCATATTTATATTTTAAATTCCATTTATTTTTTAAATAAAAGAATTTTTTAAACGACTGTTTGAAAAAAAGCGAGGTAACGCAAGCATTTTTACGTCTTCATCGAAAAACCGAAAGTCGCCGTTGGTCCTTGTTTGAACTACGGATGGATAGAAGGCAGTAAAAACCACACGTTCGCGTTAGCCATGTAGCCTTGATCTTTTATCTTCAATTTGTGATATATAAAACATTGGTACATAAATTAAAAGACATTTCAAAATGTGGGGGTGAATTTCAAAAACATTTGTCTAAAATACTATATTCGGTTTCAACTATCGATGGACAGGAGGCAGTAAAAACCACACGTTCGCATTAGCCGTGTAGCCTTGTGCCTGAAGAAATATGTGTTCTCATAGTTTAAAAATAGTCAAATTTTACTTATAAGATTTTGGCTTAAAAAAAAAACACGAGAAGAATTTTTTTCTTTTCTCAAAGAAATACATAATTTTTTTTATTTATTATATTTTCATTCTTCTTTATCGAGTGAAATTTTTTTAAATATCTAAAAAAAGAAAACAGTGAATGAAATAGAAAAATTGTCGTCATCGTCCATTACTTACTGGACAATATAAGCAGAACATGGGCTTCCAATTAAAAAAAATCAACGTGGTTTAAAAAAAAATGGTTTTACACTTTGGACTTTACAGGTAAATTTCCAAAAAAACACTCCTTTTTTTGTTTAAATTTACAATATATTATTTGTTGATCTTTTATCTTCAATTTGTGATATATAAAAGTTTGGTACATAAATTAATTATTGAAATTTTAATAGACATTTAAAAATGGGGGGGTGAATTTAAAAAAAAAACGTTTGTCTAAAATATTATAGTCGGTTTATTGGAAAGAGCATAAAATTTCACATTGACCCTGAAAATATCGTAACAATTTAACTAATAGAAAAATTTTGATAGATTTTTTAAGTTTAAAAATTGAAAAAAAATTAACTCGTAAAATTCAATTGATTTCATTTCGTAAAAAATGACTGCATGAAGGCGCGCGGGCACTTTGTAAACACTTTTTTTTTAAATAAGAATATTTCTATTATTTTTTAAACAACTTTAATAGTTTATCTTGGAAGCATATTCTATAAAGAAAATAAACAACCCACTTTTAAAAGAGAAATTACGAGTTTTTGATATTTTATTCGCAGTTTCGTGTTAGGGGTGTCAAAAATTCCTACAAAAATTCTGATACACCTATGGATGCACTTCGACTTTTTTGTCCGCGATCAAAGGAGGAGAAACCCGTCATGACTAAGGCAATTTTAACTTTTCTTCCTATCCAGAATGCCCGTTTTGAGGAACTGAATTTACCCACATTAAAAACTAACCTCGTGTCTAACTCGGTGCCTGGAAAACTCAACCCCGGAAAACTCGTCCCCTTTCGCTAGGTAGGAAAACTGGTCCCTTATTGAATAAATATCAATTGAAAACACATTTTATGATCGTTCTTGAAGGAGACATTGTTTTTTTAAATAGACTATAGCCCCCCCCCATAATATTTTTTAAAATATTTTTACTTGTTTAATGTTTTTTTGTTTTTTTTTAAATAAAATCGATGTTCTAAGTGTCCGCTTTCTACCTAACTGGCTAAGTTTTTAGCGGTTTCACTTATTTTAAAGCGTTTATTATGTTCATACAAAGTTAATTACAATTTTTTTTTTGTTCTTATTTTAACTTTTTTTTTAGTCATAAAAACAATAATAAAAATAAAACCAAAAAATTAAAAAATAGGGAGCGATTCGATTCTTCTTTACTTTTTTGTTTTGGTTTTTTAATTATGATAGTTTTTTTTTTTTGTTATGTTTTTGTTTTCTCTTATACCAAATGCACTCATGCGTTATTTAAAATTATAATTTTATCAATTATCAACATTTATTGTCGTCTGTCAAATTTTGCAAAAATTAACTAATAAATTAAAAGCGAAATATTTTGGGGGGCGCGAGAGATGCCATGTGCTAACAATCTCTCGTTAACTCATTTTTAATTTTTTTAATTTTTACTTCAAAATTCTAAAATCAATCATTAAGAGAAAAGGTAATCACTAAATAAATTTATTAATCAATTTTATTGAAAACTTCGCTATCGTTTATCAAGAATCTTTTTAATTTCATTTTTTGTTGGTTGTTTTTCGGAGGGAGATATAGTTTTTACCCCACCCCCTCTCTAAATTATATTTTAAAAAATATTAAAATTTTCTTTTTAAAACCAAATCTCCCTCAGTAATTTCTTTAATTTTCTATTTTTTAGCGATTATCAAGACCCCTAAGATGTGATATACCAGACATTATTTCTCGTTCTCACGTAACACTCGACGTGTTTTTGTGTTTGTTTTCTGTGTTTTTTTTTCTTTAGCGAATAAACGATTCCAAATAAATTAAACAACATAGTCGGCGAGGTAGAAAAATCGATTTTACCCTTTTATAAACAACAGTAAATAAGGAAATTCTTTTTATATCATTATAAAAAAAAATATGCGGTCTCGTTTATGAACATAATAAACGCTTTAAAATAAGTGAAACCACTAAGAACTTAGCCAGTTAGGTAGAAAACGGACACTTAGAACATCGATTTTATTTTTTTTTTAAAAATCATTAAACAAGTAAAAATATTTTTTTTAAATATTATGGGGGGGGGGCTATAGTCTATTTTAAAAAAAACAATATCTCCTTCAAGAACGATCATAAAATGTGTTTTCAATCGATATTTATTCAATACGGGACCAGTTTTCCTACCTAGCGAAAGGGGTCGAGTTTTCCCGGGGTCGAGTTTTCCCGGGGTCGAGTTTTCCCGGGGTCGAGTTTTCCCGGGGTCGAGTTTTCCCGGAGACGAGTTTTCCCGGAGACGAGTTTTCCCGGGACGAGTTTTCCCGGGACGAGTTTTCCTAAATTCGTCTAACTCTGCCTTCGTGGGGAGGCAAGTAAATAGGAACCTTTAAAATGCAAAACAATATCTTAAAAGTGACAATATTATTTTATTAACAAAGTCACGTAAGACACATGTGGCAGATAAAAAGATAGACAAAGCATTCGTGATCAACACCACATCCTTGAGACATTTTTCTATCACTGACGGAAAAGTCATTAAAGAAAATGAGGTTTGCAAAGGATCTTATGTGGTTGAAAGTTTGTCGCGGGATTTCTTTATGATAAATAAATAATTTATTTTAAAAGAAAAATATTATTTCTGACGTTCTTAAATTTTTAATTAGTTTTTTTTTTTTCTCTCGGCGAGTGAATCTCGATAAGGGGGGTATTTAGTTCTCTCCCACTTCAAGAACTGTGATACCAGGGTCGGAAAGTGGGATTTAGAAGTCAGCGCTCCCAAAAAGTGCCTGGACAGACCCGTTCGCATGCCTCAGGCAATTAGCAATAAATTAAAATCTTTTCAAAGAAAGAAGGCAAAGCCTGGAAGGGTGGGCCTTCTATAACTGCTCATAAATAGCATTATTTCACCGCAATCAACAGGGACCAGGTCAAGCAACTAAATCCCACCCCTTCACAGTAGAGATCCCTAAGTGCAATAAAGTCTTTTACTCCAATAGTTTCTGCCCCAGAACTGCGGGTCTTTGGAACTCCCTTCCGAGATTCTGCTTTCTCAACTGCACTGATATGCAGAAGTTCAAGTGTAATGTTAACAAACATCTTTCTACTCATCTCCCTTCATAATGACCCTGCTAATTAAGTCCCTGATTGTAGCCCCCTGCTTCAAAGTGGCACTGTGCCTTGTATGGGGTGAAAATTGAATAAAAAAAAATTACAGGAATGCTATAATCTCCGTTGGTTTGGTAAATTTGGTGAATCTCTATAAGGAATCAAGGATGTACTGAGTCTTGATTATTAAAACCCAGTTTTATGATCAACAGGAAAAGAGGAAATCCTTCTGGCCCACTCACTCTTCAGCAAATACCACCCATCTAGCGGTCACCCTGATGTTCTGCTAAAGTGCGATTTCAAGTGTTCGAAATATCGGGAAAATTTGATTGACTGCGACCACACAACGCGACGCTCAGTGCTTTGGTCAAGTGCTTGGCCGATGGAGACTTTTTTTTGTGGGGGGGGGGGAACTATAAAAAGTAAATAACAAAATACAATTCTTCAGAATGGAAAAGGAGGTGATTTGGTAAAGAAGGGGTGACCCCACCCACCCTCCCTAATGAAATAATCTGGGGACTAGAAGAAGAAGAAGAAGAATGAAAGAAACGTTTATTTGTACCATGTGAGGAATGCAGATGTTCTTTTAGGCGCTTATTTTTGTTTATTACAGCCTATTTCATTCACACTAAATAAAAATGAATACATTAGTAAATGGACAAACAACAACGATTATTTTAAGATACGTCCGTTCAATATGCACGTTTGGCGATACAAATACGATTCAAAACTTAAGTGTGACAGACTGACAGAAAAGCAGATCATTGCTAAAGGTACAGAATAGTTAACACTGAAGTCTGAAAAGTTCATAAGCAAAAGAAAAACGAGGTTTTGTCCGACTTAGACTCCAGCCTTTTCAGGTTTATTTTGCCGAAGTCTTTCCGTCGAACTCGGGAATCTGCACGGAATTTCGAACGGAACTCTTTATTTAATCCATGGAGGTAGTATGGTCTCGTTCCATGACTGGTAAAATATATTAATTTAGGAAAACTCGTCCTCGGAAAACTCGTCTCCGGAAAACTCGTCTCCAGAAAACTCGACCCCTTTTACTAGGTAGGAAAACTGGTCCCTTATTGAATAAATATCGATTGAAAACACATTTTATAACCGTTCTTGAAGGAGATATTATTTTTAAAAGAGAATACACATCCCATAATATTTATAAAAAATATTTTTACTTGTTTTAAAAAAAATTAATTTTTCTAAGTTTTCGTTTTCTACCTTTGAAAGTTTTTGGTATTTCAACTAATTTTAAAGAGTTTTTTTAGTTAAAAAAAAAAAAAAAAGAAAGTTATGTCGAGTGCTACTTATGAACAAAAAATGTCCGACATAAGAGTATCACGTCTTAGGAGTATAATTCCTCAAAAATAGAAAATTAAAGAAACTATTAAGGTAGATATAGTTTTAACACGAGCCCCCGCCACAACAAGAAAATAAATTTGTATATTTTTAGATAATAATGCACATCCCATAATATTTTGAAAAATATTTTTACATGTTTATTGTTTTGGAAATTTAAATTGACTTTTCTAAGTTTTCGTTTTCTACCTAGCTTTGTAAGTTTTTGGTGTTTACACTTATTTTAAGGAGTTTATTCAATTAAAAAGAAGTAACAAGTAATGTCGGACTCGACATTACTTAGTAAATAATTTTTAACAAAAAATATCCAAAAATTAAAGAAAATACTGAGGTAGATATAGTTTTAAATGAGCCCCCCCCCCATCTCTAAAAGAAAATAAATTTGTATATTTTTTAAGTACTGCACAAGTGCCCCCATAATGACTTTATTATTTCAGCGCGATACCAAAATTACATAAGACCGTGTTTTTCTTTTTGTTGTTTTGTAATAACACAAGAATTATTTAAACTGAATTAATTCTTCTAAATAAAATAATTGCTTTCTTTGATAATATGTGTTTTCTTTTTTTGTTGTTGTTGTTGTTTCGTAATGACACAAAGTGTTAAAACTAGAGTATTTTTTAAAATAAATATTTGGTTTCGTTTTTCATATCTTGACTCCGTGATCAAGTTTATTTTTTAATTTTTTTTAAGCAAGAGTTAAAATTTTTTTTTTTTTTAATAGTATGGGGGTGCATAGTCTCTTTTAAAAAGAATACCTCCTTCAAGAACGGTAATAAAATGTGTTTTCAATCGATATTTATTCAATAAGGGACCAGTTTTCCTACCTAACAAAAAGGGGGATTTTTCCGGGTACGAGTTTTCCGAGTACGAGTTTTTCGGGTACGGGTTTTCCGGAGACGAGTTTTCCCGGGACGAGTTTTCCGAGCATCAGAATATATATATATATATATATATATATATATATATATATATATATATATATATATATATATATGTGTGTGTGTGTGTGTGTGAGTCATCCGTATACAATACTGTTTCGCTGTATCACAGCTCATCAGTTCGGCCAGACAGGCAACTACCTCAAACCAGGATCGACAAATATTACATAGTCGCTACACTGAACATGTTAATGTTTCAGAGCAATTGGTTTATTAAAAAAACAAAAGTATTTCATCAGGCAACGGAAATAAAGTTTAGTTTAAGAACCAGATGCTTTGAATAGCAGCTAAACTTTATTTCCGTCGCCTGACGAAATGCTTTTGGTTTTTTAATAATCCAGTTGCTCCGAAACATTAGCATGTTCAGTGTAGCGATTATGTAATATTTTTTATATAAATAAAAATATTATGTTTTGCTCTTTTTTATTGAGCACTCGTAATAATCTGTGTGTGTGTATTGTGGATTTTTAAAAATATTTTTTAAAAGACTTTTGTAAACCATCGACGAAGTAAGTTGGTATTTTCGTAGATTGTTAAATATTTTCAAAATTATACACACAGCTGAAAGTCCTTAAATTGTACAAGATTCTTGATAGGAACTTCCCTAAAATTATCTCATAAACAAAAATACAGTAAAAATATCATCCTAAACACCTATAAACATAGCGAAAACAATAACGCAAAAATAAGAAAGTGAAGACAAATTACTAGCCAGAACACTGAAAATGAACTTCTCTGTAACAGAAACAATAATGAATATCCCTCGAATTGTAAATCCCTATATATATATATATATATATATATATATATATATATATATATATATATATATGTGTGTGTGTGTGTGTCAGGTCATATCATATGCTACTGGTACCATGTAACCCAGTACTACCTGCCTCATGGTCGGGTCACCCGCAACTAAACTAGTTCCCCCACCAGACTTGTTTTGGTGAGGAGGGCTGCTAGTCTCCCTGAAGGATTAAAAACAAGACCTTCCAAAGGGCGAATGAACCATTTTCGGGGTCAACGGCCAACTAGTACCGCGTATATTTATGTGTATATATATATATATATATATATATATATATATATATATATATGTGTGTGTGTGTGTGTGCTGAGGTAGAGGCGGCTCCCGTACGCCGTGGTAAAGGCAACATTTCTAGGAGAAGCAAATCTCTGATTTAGAAAACCATAAAGCGGGAGACCAGTACCCGCATTAAGCTGGTCTGCAGTTTAACTTGTTGCTGGCTATCTTGCTGTTGCTTGTTGCTGGATCTCAACATTTTGAACCGAGAGAGAGACTTAGCTGTCGTACAAAGCTAAAACTCTGTAACATCATCTTTTTATAAATACTCCCTCAGGCATTTGGGCTCATGGATTATAAGTGTCTGAGGTAGTGGCACTCGTCTGACAAGACGTTGCAATCATATATATATATATATATATATATATATATATATATATATATATATATATATATATATATATATGCGATGTCACTGAAAATAATAAAACTAGAACATATTCCGGGTCGAAGATTCGGTTGCCATATTGCATCTTCCAAAATAAAAACATGAGGACATAAATAAGAAACCAACATGTTTAACTAAATTGTGTAATGAAACTACGTAAAAATAACATAGAGTACAAATTTATATGGTCAATATTAGAAAATGCAAGAACATTGCTTAACTTTGGTGGTCTAATGAGAACCTGTTTATCAACGTGCTTCTGAATGGTACCCCATTGGCGGAAGTTGAACAGTTCACCTCCCTGGACAGTACCATTACGAACACTGGAAAAATCGATGAAGAACTGTCAAAACGGACACAAGCGGCTATATCAGCCTTCGGAAAATTGAGAGACCGTCTGTGGAATCAGAGGGGAGTCAGATTAAAGCTCAAGATGAAAGTGTACAGAGCTATTGACCTACCATCACTCCTGTACAGCTCAGAAACCTGGACTCTCTACAGACGCCACTTCAAGAGATTAAACCTGATACAACAAAGGCACCTCCGTCATCTAATGGGTATCTCTTGGAAAGCCCATGCATCGAATTTTGAAGTACTAGAAAAGGCTAAAATGCCCAATGCTGAAGAAATAATTGTAACAAACCAACTGAGATGGACAGGACATGTCACGCGCATGTCAGACAACAGATTACCAAAAGCAGTTTTCTTTGGTGAGCTCAAAGAAGGTACACGACCACTAGGCGCATCGAAACTGCGCTATAAAGACCTGTTCAAGAGACATTTGAAAAACAGAAACCAACTCAACGACGACTGGAGAAGAAAAGTTGAAGATCGGATAGTTTGGAGAAGTGTGGTATCAGGCGCAGCTGATGCCATTGGAGATCAAAGCATTGCTGCTTGGGAAGCAAAAAGAGCGTGACTACGGGCGCCACTACCTAGATTTCGTGCCATCAGGTGTCACATATGCGGCTGGGGTTTCAGAGCTCCAACCGGACTCACAATGCACCTTCGACACGGACATTAACCAACCTCTGCGTCGTCGTCGAAATCGACGGACTGCCCGAGAGAGACAGAGAGATGTATCAACGTAATTATTCCTTATATGATCAGGTTTAACGTGATGGGTTGTTGAATTATGATGAATATCATGAGAGGATTGAAACTGGTGAATAGAATGGACAAAATTTGACCACTTATGAGGACGATCTATGACAAATATTTGTTGACATTGGACTCGAAGACGGTCACGTTGTTGTCTTCGGGAAGTAGTATGGTACTCGTAGTGTGTCCAACAGATGAGAAGTTTTGAAAAAAGAAACTATGTTTGTGCACGTTCTGCTCAATGTTAGATAATAATATTAATAGCAGCTGTATCCGGCGTTGCCCGGCATTAAACATAACGTTAAATTCTTTTTAAAAATGGATTAAAAAAACAGAAAGAAACTGAGACATGTGCTTACTAATATTATGCTTTTTCTAAACACTTCACTTCTTATCAGTAAAAAAATACTTGAGCTGAGATCAAAACCAAAAAACAATGAATCAAGAACGATAACCATTTCACCAGCTTGATACGCTCTTTAAAAAGTGTTTCCAAACCTACTTATTCTTAACATAATTTGAACGATTCGCGTATGCGCAGTCGTGAAACAGTTCACAAACAAATAAAAATCCGCTGACCCCCCCCCCGAGTACCAATTTTTCAATTTTGACTCCTTAGCAGCAATTTTTCCGGATGAAAATCAATTAAAAAGTTTTATACATGCCTGAATACCCTATATACCAAACTTCAAGTCTTTAGATAAAACATTCGTTGGGTATATCGGTTGAAAGTTGCCCTCACACAAACACATTCTCACTTTTTATTGATTTATTTATTGCAGAATAATTGAGTCCGAATATCCATAATTTGTTGAAGATTTTTTTTTTTTTTTTTTTTTTTTTTTTGGTATGCACACTAGAAGGACAAATTGGCAGATTTCAGACTTCGTCAGCGTCAGCAGGAATTTGGTGTAAGAGATCAGAAACAAATTGAAAGATCCACGATTCGACTACGATGCGACACCAGAAAGATAAACGCATAATCGATGATTTAACGCTGTCAAAATGCCGGAGATAGTCGCTAAATGTTACGTTATACAACCCTATCTCTTCTCCATCTTTTTCCTGATGGTCTCAGGTTTGTCACCGATTACATCTTTGTTCTCAGCAAGGTAAAGAAACTCTGGATCAACCAAGCAACTGCGGGTAACTCGTACGCATGGCAACAAGACTCAACGCGTTACCATATCAATCGAAAAACTCAGGTTGGACTATCAGAGTAGTGAGTAGACCATTTATCATTTGCTCGCCTGACTGCAACCCCCCCATCGACAGTTTTGTATGAAACGTGGTTAAACGATATACGGCATAATCACGTTTGACACACCGGTTCCCGCTGGATAACCGAAGTTAAGCAACGTTGTACCCGGTCAGTACTAAATGGGTGACCATTTGGGACTTCCAGGTGCTGTATGTGCTCTCCGCTTATCTCGGCATTGTTACCAGTCGTCTTGGACTTCTCCTTACCACTGGAACCAAACAATGCCGATTCAGGAGAAGTGTGGTTAGAGATTGCGCAACCCTTGCCTCACAATTACACACGCAGCTGGCCCTACAGGGGGTATCCTTTGTCTTTCGAGACTGAACAGAGGCATTGAAGGTTGAACGAGAAGTATCCCTTATTTTGCTACTAAATATACGAGTATCGATGAGGAGTATCCTAAAGAATTGTAAAATCAGCAGTAGATACACACATGACCCCATCATATAACTAATATTATTAGATTGGAACCTACTTATCGGCTTGAAGCAGTCGCTCGTCTAGTCAAACTGAAGACCTGGCATACAACGAAACAGTCAGTCTGTAGATGTTCTCTATTTTTTTAATTGGTTGAGCACTCTATCGTAGAAAATTTCTGGTCGTGTCTGGAGATAATGCATAGCTCTTTGAAAAAGGATACAGACTTTCGACCGATGAAAACGTCTAATTACAACATATATAGACATTTACATTTCTCTTTGTTCGCTCAGGGTAATGATGGCGTAGGGGTACAGATTCTAACAGATGAGAAAGCAGTTGGGTTTCAATTTTGACTTAATCACTCGTTCGTCACGTCAAACTGAATATTAGATATTCAACGAAACAATATATACATAGACTAGCTGAAGTACCCGACGTTGCCAGGTTGTATTTGATATATTTGAATATTCTGTCCTCATACATAATTATTTTATTGTTTAAACGAAATATTAATTCATAATAGTTTCTTTTTTCATATCCTCCATGACGTAGGAGCAATAGGTGTGTTTTATTTTATAGGGGGCTCTAATTCTCTTTTCTAGTTTTATCTTTTATCTTTTAGTCTTTTCAAAATATGATGTAAGAATCTATATATTAATACGGGAGCGCTTTTGATTTCGCTTGCCGTAAAATACGTTTAAATATATTTAAAATCATGCAGATATTCGCATTTATTAATACAAAAATATAATGGTAAAAGTTAAAAAAAAAAAAAATGACTTAGTGCAATCAGTTAGAATCGAATCCAAATACTTCGCGTCCCAGCCGCATGCTCTACCGATGTTGGTATTGAGAAAATCATAATGGGGTCTAAAATTTAACACACTTGAAATAATGAATTTTATGTGAGCATGCGCAGAAAGAAGTATAAACATGAAAAGAACGTTTCGCATTTCAACATGCCGTTATATGTCTGTATGCGTTATTCATCGACCCAAACAAAGATTCTACTCATTATAAACCATCATTGGTGTATAATTACTATTTCCTGTTAATTTCAGTGTTATGTGACCAGTAGTTTTAGAGCTCACCTGTTTAATATTTACACACATACATACATCTAGTGTTTTATTTATATAGAGATACTAGCGGGGGTACCCGGCGTTGCCCGAGTGTTTGTTTCCGGGACGGGGGGGGGTTAAAAAATGTTATGGTAGGTAAGTAGGAAGGATCAAACCCGGAGTCATGAGTAAAAGTAGGAAAATAAAGTGTGAAAAAAAAAAACAAAAAAAAACATCTGCAACGTTAACAGTTCGGCCACCAAGAAAAGTCCATTCCACTTGTTTAGGAAAAAAAAAAAAACGACTACGGTAGGTCGGCGCGAACGTGAAAATATAATGTGAATTGTCCAGCACGCTAACCACTACGCCACAGAGCACTGCAGCTTAGTTTAGTGATTTTAAATAACTTCACATGAAAGAACTACGAAGCCAAACCGGTGTTCTCTTCTCAACTGTTCCTTGTGAACGATCCCCAAACGGAGTTAAGTGGTGGCAGGGGGAGGAGGAATTTATTAGAGAGAAAATATTTTACCACTTCCATTGATCCTAACCGATTTTGGCCGTGACTTCTCAGCAGAAAAAGTATAGAAATCTAAGATTATCGAGGAATTTGAGAAATAATAAGCCTATAACACACCTCAGATATTGTTCTGCCGTTTGTGCATATTATATTTGCATGAAATATCTTGATTTTTAATCCTATTAATGTCAAAATCAGACGGGAAAAAAATGAGTTCATTTTATTTATATAGAGAAGAGATAATAAATAAAATATATGAAGTTTTATACACTTTTAAATAATTTCAGCCCGTTGAAAACGAGTAAAAACAAGTGAAGCATGCATGGTCCCCCGTGAGTGCACAGTGAACGAGGCATAAAAAAAGTATTAAGTTCGGCATTTGCTCCCCCCCTCCCTATTTAGCCCCAAAAATTCTCAGGGAACGTCAAATCCTGGTGAAAATGGACAAGCGGTGCAGTTTTACGCCTTAACATATGTAAATTTGAGTTCTGCACCATGCAAAAAAAAAAATATGAGTTCAACACCATGCGAAATTGCTAAATAGGCATACATAGAAAATTTTGGACAAATATGGTAAAATAGTCCCAAAAATGGAATGTTTTTATTAGCCCTAAAAGAACCCCTGGGGCACCCAAGAATTATCGCGAAATATAGACAAACAAAATTATATAGAAATCAGTTAGTTACAACTTTTCAGAAAGTTTTATAAAAATCTAAGGCATCAATTTTTTTTTAATAAGCACAAAAGTATCAATTTTAGCCATTTTAACCCGGAGTTTTCCCGGAAAATGCGTTCTGTTACATTTTTTTACTCATATCATGTTTAACGTTTGTGCAAAATTTCAAAAAATTCCAAAGCGTAGTTATTGAGAAAAGTGCGGAGAGACGAACGGATGAACGGACAAGGGTGAATTTACAGATCCACCCTGCTTTTGTCGAGGGACCAATTATATCCCGTTGACGTAGAACAAATGTTTCATGTAATATTTCTAGAGTTGCAATTTGATGCTTGAATGCAATCTTTATTTATTCCCTAACTGCGCATCGAATTGATCTCATAATACTTAGTTCGCTGCACCTTATCATAAAAAAGGTCAATTAGAAAATCCAGTGAATTGCGAGCAAAAGTGGAACGTAAATGCTAACCGTGTTAATCTCTATTTAAATACTAACCGTGTTAATCCCTATTTATCCCTAACAGAAAAATTTGTCCATATTTTCCAATTCTTTTAATTGTAGTTTTTATTTGTTTAAAGACAAAATTCCCATTACTTGTACTACTAATAAAATAATATTTATTGATTTTAAACTACCGGTAAAACTAAAACTTATAGATCACTTTCTCCCACAAGTGATTTTTAGGTGCAATGAAATATCTGCATATTTACCATGTGTTGTTACAGTAATTGTGGGAAAATAACTTTATAGTTAAATATAAAGAGATTTATAAAGAATCAGAATCAGTAATTGTATCAGAATCGGGAATTTAGTACGGAATCAGGAAAGATATTGGAATCATTCCATCACTAACATCAAGCTTACAATAACAAAGATTCATATAAAATTTCAGTCAGATCGTACCAGTAGTTTCCGATAAAAAGTGTAACGGACAGAAAATAGACATTAAGCGGTCTATCTCAACGGAAACGCACCATTATGATTTCCTGACGTTGAATATTCTGTCTGACTGTGAAAGCCCGCCGAAATGGCATTCGTAGGTATTTCATTTCGTTCCATTCATGTGTTAGTTGCCAGTGGCCTGGAAGAAAGACGCTAGCCTATGAAGTCAAGGGCTGAGTTCGAATATTCTGACCAGGAATAATTGCGATTCCTTCACTGACGATCGCATAAGCATGAATCACTAATGTCTGTAGTCTGTGTGTATAAAAATTGTTTAACATTTTATAGATAAAAGTGAAAGTCTGTCTGTCTGTCTGTCTGTCTGGCCGGCTGACTGGCTCGCTGAATGTGTGTTTGTGTGTCAGTCTGTGTACATTTCCCTACGCAATAACTCTGTCAATTTTTAGTCTACAGACTCGAAATTTGATATACAGGGTACTGAGATTTTGGAAAAGCTTTGTAATCAGTTTTCGGCCAGAATTTTTGTTGTTAAGGGGTCAAAGTTCAATGATTTGATATTTAAGAACTCTATCAAACTCCTTTGACAATTTTGGGTCTAAACACTTGTATTTTTTAGATATAGGTTCCTTGGACATGGATCTAACTTAATAACTTGATTTGAGTCCAAAACTATAAAGATTAAAGGGTCATAATAGGAGTCAAAGTTTTTTTTTTTAAATTGACCTCTGCGGTCTCTACTAGATTACTTAAGACAATTTCTGGTCTAAACATTTGAAATTTACATAAAGGGTATTCAGAGATAGGCCGAGCTTTTTAATCGGTTTGGGTCGAAACTTTGAGCTACCAATACATAAATGTATGCATGTATGTTTGCATGTCTGCTTAAAACTTTCGACAGAGGCGAGGGATTTCACAAGATCAGTATCGTTTTTAAGCTCGACCCTTCAGACGACAAATACCGAAAAATTGGCTAACAAGATTAATTTCTTCACCCTCAACTGGGCACTTTTCTACAGGGAGGGATCGCTTTTTTCGCTGATATTTTTCGAAAGTCATACCCTCTTTTCGATTGTCTAGCCTTAATTTAAACCTACGCCACTTCCCGTTTGGCGGTGGTCGTAACAGCAAAGACGTCACTTTTTCCCCCGTTTTATTTTCTCCTTCGCGGTACGGGTTCGAGCCTGCCTTCCTACTACCACAGTTTTTTTTTCTTTTTTGCTCAACACACACCTCCAAACACCGGGGCAACGCCGGGCACCCATGCTAGTATATATATATATATATATATATATATATATATATATATATATATATATATATATATATATATTCGTTTGTAATCATTCCGAATACCAAAAAGATGGAATTATTTTACACACATAGATATTGCTTGTTTTCTTATATGTTTTTAATTGTTTTTAAACTTTTAATTTAGAAAGACGCCTAAATTTTCATTATGATTTGTTTTCTACCTGTTTCGTCGGTTAGCGGTAGATATCGTTTTCATATCACTAAGCAACTGTTATTAAACAAACAAAGTATACTAAAAAACCGTTACAAAATATAAGCTGTGGACACCGAAAGTAAAAAATTATATATATATATATATATATATATATATATATATATATATATATATATATATAGCCAGTAGAGTTTAGTTCGCTAGAAGTACATCCAATGAAACAACATGTGTCTACCAAAATAGTGCTCAATGAGTGAACAGAGCAGGTATATTAATTTTATTTATAAAAACATTAATGGCTACATATGTGCATACATGTTTCTGTAATCACCCACGTTGGGGGATTACGTCTTCAGGCCAAGAATTACCGTCGAAAGTGATATTTCCACCAAATACCTTTTCCTATTTCGTTTATCAAGTTAGCATGCAACCTGGGTGGGAGTCATAAAAAAACGGTATATATATATTCCGATGGCATATCTCATCTAACCTTTCTGAATAAAAATATAAATACGTTCTTATTTTCGGAATTTTTCCTTATAATAGAGTACTCTGCCAGAATTCTTTTTTCCAAAAAAATGTAACTAAGTATATATATATATACTAGCTGTACCCTGCCACGCGTTGCTGTGGCGTAAATGGTGTAAATGGGAACTTCCGAATAGAGCAGTGTTGATGCAAAGGCGGCATTTTGACATAACGTGAAAAAAGCCGTTAATGTTGTCGCCGGGGGATTAAGAGCTATCTGTTGCACGTTTGAAGCTGTAAAGTAAACACATTTTCTAAATGTACTGATAAGTGAACAATACTTGGACTTCGTTCATGTATGGGAAATGAAAGAATTCGCCATACAGCTTCATTACTGCTTATATATCTTCCAGCTTGAAACTGTGCAATTTCATCGATATGTATGTTTTCATTCCTATCATTGTCTTGAGTTTTCAAACCAAAAACTGCCATATCGCTGCTTTATTCACATACTTGCAAATGTATTTGATGGACTTAACTGAGTTACAGTATTCCACATTAATGTGCGATTTGTAGTCTTTTGAAAGCAAAGGTGAATATGGGACAATTCACCGGTTATCGACTTCAATATCACCATTGCGCATTTGTATGATTGCTAATTTACCGCCATTATCTGTAGATCTTCTCTTGTTTAAAGGATATCCATCATTTCCTGTAACTGTGTCTGATAGTAATGCCCGAGGATATCGCTTAGAGCATTTTCCATCTTTCATGCATGGTGAATTTAGATTTAATATACCACAAGGTTCCTGTATCATATTTTGTGTCACAACTTCATGCAAGTCTTTATCAATGTCAGCATCAGGTATTTCAGCACATATTACATTGTAAATTTGATCTGGATTGATTTTGTTATAGAGCCAGATTAGTATGTGTGAGTGTGGTAATCCTCTCTTTTGCCACTCCACTGAATACATCCAACAGCACACAGACCCAAAGACTTTATGCTTAACAATGAAATCTATTAGCGATTTCAGCTTTTGTCTGAAAACACGTGCTGTAATATCATGCCTATCCACTGATGATTGTCCAGGAAGTAATAGTTGCTGTATATCACCCCAGGCAGGGTTGCATGTGAATGTAATGAACAGGTCAGGACGGCCATACTGACGAACATATGAAAAAGCATCCTGAGTGTATATGACGTGAACTACCTATATATGAAGACGGCAAAGTTGTTAGCCTTCAAACGTTTGTAGTATGACCATCAATTTGAACTGCATCTCGCAAGTGAACATATTCTTCAGAGCGAAGTTTGGACTGATTCAAACGTATGAATAGCAAACGTTCAGATTCAATTTTTGCGTACATGTCTACGGTGTATTGGTGGAACAATTGGCAGCATTTCAGAATGTGATTGGTTTAATTTTCCCGAATCATTAATCTGTATCAATAATAGTTCATTGCGCTGCATTTTTCATTTGTTTCCTCACCAGTAACTGGATTTATGATATTAACATTGAAATGATACCCATCAGCACCATCCCAGAAAATGATTGGATATTGCAGAGCATCATAGCATCGATGAGTTTCTGCAATGTTTGTCAATTGATCGTTTCTCCTATGAAGAACAATATCCCTCGGTTGAAATTGATCTCCAACTATAACAATTGCCACCTCATCTATAGTTGAAGCATTGAATCTTTGCGCGTGTTCTCTAGCAGGAGCTTTGTAAGCACGAATAACAATCTTGTGTGTATCAGATGGCATCATTTCAATTGCAGTTTTGAATAAACGCACCAAATTGTTTTTATTATGAAGCATGTCTTGCAGTTTGGAAACAATGGACCTTCTTGTGCCAGTTGAAATTCCACAGCGTGCATTCAGTTCATCATTGTTGTCACCGATAAAATACAGTTGTAGAAATCTATGATGACCGTCTGGGCAAGGAAGCAGAAATCCAACTTTATGGTAAATTTGTCCCTTAACTTTAAAAGTTGGCATGAATTGTGCTGTAATGATTTCTGCACCGAACGACGTCATTTGGAAGCATGAGTTGTATTTCCTGATGTTCGCTAGAAAATGCTTTGATTCAGCAGTATATCCAGCAAGCAAAGATTTTAATGGTTCTGGTGGTTCCTCAAGTTGAGGTAGTTTAATTTTTCCATTGGCACAGCACAATCCTTTAGTTTCCCCCTTAAATTTCAGAGCCTTGCAGTAGGGACACACTTCAGTCATTGCGCCGATTTGAACCTGGTGACTCAAACTGTAATCATCATCAGGGTCGTAGTGGAATGCAAGCCGATCCCAATCCCGGGTTGGTTGAGCATGGAGTCGAGTTTGAAGCTGAGCTGCAGTTTCTCGTTAACGTCTTTCCACATGTCGCAGTCTCTCGCGTTCATTCCGTCGAGATCGAAGCAGATCTGTATTACGGGATTGTTGTACCAGTAATCATGCAGCCTCAAGTCTGGAAGCACGTCATCTGCTGCTTCATTGGCACGTATCAAAATCATCCGTTGTCTGCTCTGCTCGTTTGCCGATGCTCGTTGTTCAGGATTTTGACTGTCAACTAATCGCCGAATTGAATCGGCATTGCGGGTACGCCGATCTAAGTGTGATCCGTGGCGGGGGATTTTAAACGGAAAAAACTGTAACGCCACTATGTTTTTTGTTTGTGGCAAATATTAAAAGTGACGTAACAGTAAATCACGTGAATTTACTGTTTATGTAAAAAATAAGGAAGCATGTAGAAAAAAAATTGATTTGTGGAGGGGTTTTTTTTGTTAGAAAAAAAAAGGTTGTAAAAAAAGAGAAAAGCAAAAAAAACAAAAAAAAAACAAATAGCGAAATGAAATAGCATACACTGAGATAAGGCAATTGTACACCGTACAATGCAAAAAGTAATATATAAAGAAAAAGTAGGATGAAAAAAAAATAATGCAAGTAACGTTGGCAGAAAGAAGTTTGTTTAATTTGATCAAAATAGAGAAGAGGAAAAAAATAAATAAAAAACTGGAAAAGTAAATGACACCGCTAAGTGTAAAAATTAATATATAAAGGATAAGACAGGCTGCATAAAAAAGAAAGAATTAATACAATGGTTTATATGTAAATGTAAAGTGAACAAACAGTAAAGCAAGTGAATTTATTGTTTATGTAAAAAATAAGGAAGCATGTAAAAAAAATTAATTTACGGTGTTTTTTTATTAGCAAGTAAAAAAACCGGTCGTATATAAATGAGAAAAAAAAACTATATCGAAACGAAATAGCAAACAGTGATATAAGGTAATTATACACCGTAAATGTGGAAAGTAAGCTGTAAAGAAAATGAAGGAAGCAAAAAAAAAAATTTGGCGGAAAAAAGTTTGTTTAATATGGTCAAAATAGAGACGGAAAAAAAAAACAAATAAAAAAACTCGGAAAGTAAACAACACCGCTAAGTGTAATATATATATATATATATATATATATATATATATATATATATATATATATATATATATATAGGAAAAGGCAGGCTGCATAAAAAAGAATGAATTAATACAATGGGTTGTATATAAATGTAAATTGACGTAACAGTAATGCACGCGAATTTACTGTTTATGTAAAAAAAATAAGGAAGCATTTAGGAAAAAATTAAGTTACGGTGGTTTTATGTTAGCAATAAAAAACGGTTATATAAAAAAGAGAAATGAAAAAAAAAAAAGAAAAAGAAATGTCGAAATTAATCGGTCGTAAATGGAAAGTGACGTTGTAGGAAAAGTTTTATGCAATATGGTATTTTTTTTTTAATTTTTGATATTTAAAAAACACAGTTAGGTTAGATAAAATCATTGTTTCCGAATATGATGAAAAACTGAATTTTCTGAAACAGAGTTAAAGAATGCGCTAATACTTGAAGGGAAATAAAAAGCTAGTCGGCACGTGTGTGTTTTAACAGAATTTAAAAATAAGTCAAATATACACCGCTAATGGTTAAATATAATATCTAAAAAAAAAGCAGGCCAAAAAAAGAAATAACAACAAAAAAAACGAATTAATGTAATTGCTTATATAAAAATGACAGGGTTCGGCGTGGAAGAAACCGGAACGGCATGGAAGAAACCGGAAGTATTTACACTCAATGTCCTCGGTCAAAAACGGAAAGTGACGGAAAGTGACGGTGTCGAAAAAAGTTTTTTTTTTAATATGGTAATATTTTTTATTTTTTAATATTTAAAAACACAGTTATGTTAGATACAGTCATTGTTTCAAAATATGTTTACAAACGGACTTGTAAATTTTTAGTTTATCGATTTTGAACAAACGAGACGTTTCATTTATATATATATATATATATATATATATATATATATATATATATATATATATATATATATACATTTATATATATACATTCTTGGTAAGGTATAGTTTTGTTGTCATTTAAAGTGTTTTATCGATAAAATAATAAATCTCCACATTTACCAAATGAAAACATAAAGTGCATATAAAATTACGCATAATGTAGTGAGTATCGTTAATACGCTTCTACGATATTTTCCTTTTCACGACATTCTTTTGGTTTCTTTCTTTTTTGAAAAAGATATTTTATTCCCGAAATATTAAAGTCCATTACCATCCCAGTTATATCAAACAGTACGTCCATATTTACTGATTTGCAATTATGATTAGTCTGGGAAAATAAATAGATAGTTCGTCTTTCTGTTTTTGTTCATACATCACATCACTTTAACACATTTTGCTTTCTGATATTTTCACGTATTAATTTTTTCGTTGTTTTTTTTTAATTACGACTGGCGTTTAATTGAAGACATGTAAAATGTCTAGATAGAGCATTCATTCATATTTTGGCTATGATTGAAGATCAGGGAAATGTTGTCAAGTATAGTTTAATTGGGAAGCGGCATTTAGGTTTCTTACCATGAGGTCCCGATTTCGAATCTCGCTAAACTCAGCCACTCTGATGAGTCGTAGCCGCCAAAATGCGTGTCAGTGGATAATTATATTTTAAATAAAATATATATGCCGCTCCCCATTTGGGGGTACCAAATTGGTCGAAGGAAAAATTATTCCCAACTCGCATTTAGGTAAAAAATGCACTCTCGTATAAATCATTGAATTCATTCAAAATGTTACGTTTTATCGTTATTCTCATGGCAAGTGGTTGTCTGAGCTCAAATCTGTGTCCTCCTCGCCAAACATTCACAAGAAACACTCGTTTGGCTGTAAACACTATCAATAATTTCCCCCACCCTTTATCTGTGCTTAAACCTAAACGTAGATTCCATGAACAAAGCTTTAATCTAAGAACTGCACACCTGTGGAACTGTAACCACACGTGGGTCTCCCTCGTCATCAGATCGCCGACACCCAACGTCGCGTACCGTGGATTTTTCGTTCGACTATTTTTTTTATGGCCGGACCGTCATTTTCCCGTTGGCGACTGTCGATGAGAACACACGCGGTTCACAAAATAGAAATATGAACAAAGAAAGGAAAAACACAAACGCCAATGTTCACATATAAATTAACTGTTGGACTTGTGAGTGTGTGTGTATCTTCTCCCCATCCTATTGATGCTACATTCGTCTATCTTTGTTTCACAGTCAACTTTAAAATTGTCCACGACTTTATTTCACAGTCAACTCTATAACTGTTCAACTGTAGTCGTTATCAACTCCCATCCGACGCCCAGCGCATCTAGATGTCAACAGACTGTCTCCTCTGTCTTCGTCTCTCAGGTCGCCCACCCCACCCTGGCTCCCGGAAGCTGCCCTTCCCTGTTTTATCAGTAGGTTTCTGTTGTTATTGTTTGCTATTTCCTATCTATTGTTGATTGTGGGATATTTCCGATTTCTTTGTTTATTCTAAGCTATTTCCTATCTATTGTTGATTGTGGGATATTTCTGATTTCTTTGTTTATTCTGTTTCCTCTTCCTTTGTCTATTCCCCCCTTTCAGCATTTAGTGACTCGAATCCACCCCAGAGCCACTTTATAGTATCACAGAACTCTCTTCCGTTTGCCTGCTTTCCAGCTGACTACAATATGGCCGTCTTCAAATCCAATGGAAACATGTTCTTGATGAGCCGTTCCTCTTAAGTAATCCAAGTTACCAAATTTACACTTCTAACGATGACTATGATATTGTCCTTCTGAGACCACTGTACACTTTTTAACCCTTATCCTCGAGTGGTTTCTGTGCCTTGATAATTGGTGAGCCGTTCCTCTTCAGTAATCTAAGTTACCAAATTTACACTTCTAACGATGACTATGATATTGTCCTTCTGAGACCACTGTACACTCTTTAACCCTTATCCTCGAGTGGTTTCTGTGCCTTGATAATTGGTGATTCCTTTGTAAAAAAATGTAGGTGTATCGCTCTAAACACTTTCTCATACTTAAGGTTATTCTTTATCTGTACATATTTGTACTTGAGACTAATCTGTATTTGTATCAGTTATTTATGGAGTAGTGTTGTCATTTTTGAGTTTGTGAATCTCTGTCCCAATTTAGGGTTCTTAAAAAAGTGCAGAAAATGCATATGTAATTCAATATCAGTTTTTTTTTAACTAAGTGTTTTTGTATTCTCTAAAATATACATATAAACGCCATTTTGTTTTATTTGGTTTCAGATTACGCATGTGGATCGGACAGGCAGCTCTTGTGATTTCATTGTGAGAACGTTTGTCAATATACAATATGTCATTAACTTCAATGCAATGGGTGTTATACATGCAATTCAGCCCTGCTGGATAGTAATGTGATATTGTCGAGATCAGCCCTCTCCCTCCGTCAATGTATTTGGAAGTAAAAAAGGGAAAAACTATAACAAAAAGAGCAAATAAGTTGATAAACAGAGCAAAGATATAGGAAGTGAGGTTTATAGAAAAACATATGGGGGAATGGTTCACAAACGAACACAGAGGTATCTATAATTAATGATGGTTAATCAAGGTGTGGCGGCAAGTGGAAGAAAAGATCGAACACAGAGGTCGATATATTTAGAGTTAGTTTACAGACAGTTTAAAGAGTAATTATTAGTTTGTGACAGTTTACAACAATTAGGGACAGTTTACGGACAGTTTCAAGAGTAATAATGGGTTTGTGACAGTTTCTGACAATTACGGACGGTTTACGGACAGTTTCAGGAGTAATAATAGGTTTGTGACAGTTTATGACAATTACGGACAGTTTACGGACAGTTTCAGGAGTAATAATAGGCTTGTGACAGTTCGTGATGATTACGGACAGTTTACAGTCAGTATCAGGAGTAATGATGGGTTTGTGACAGTTTATGACAATTACGGACAGTTTATGGACAGTTTTAGGAGTAATAATAGGTTTGTGACAGTTTATGACAATTACGGACAGTTTATGGCGATCGAGATGAACTGACATCAACTGATGAGCTTTATTAAAATCCATTTTGCTCTCGTCTGTTTTTTTCACCCGTTAAGTTTTAAATTCTTTATATCGAGTGCTTTTCAAACAGTGGATTTCTTGTTATTATTTTACCCATGCGTTCGACCAATGTTCACACTTTTATCCGAGATTTAAATCTGATTCGGCCTCAATTTCAAACCTCTGAGAACGTTATATCCTCTACCATAACACGAAAGAAGAAAAAATACTGCTCGTATTTCCTAAAGAAAAATATTTCACTAATCGAAAATTTGACAAAAATTCTTCAATTTCATTTTAATAAATACAAATGTTTATTAAAATAAATTTTGCACTCGTTCTGGTCTTCTCAACCGTTAAATCTTACATTCTTAATATCGAGTGCTTTTCAGTTGATTTCCTGTCGTTTGGACGATCGGGTTTCAATCCTGGCTTGAGGTTGTTGCTTGTCTAGCCGCACTGATGAGCTGTGAAACAAAAAAACAGTACTGTATGTGGATGACTATATATATATATATATATATATATATATATATATACTTTCAATTTGTCTTTACATTAGTAAGCATTAATTTGTTGCTACACAATCATGAGAATGTTTTGGTCTTCTAGTATTTAGTAACTAAAGACCTTATCAGGCCTGATGGCGTCTCTGGTTACTAAATACTAGAAGACTGAAACATGCTCATGACTGTGTAGCAATACATTACAGCTTGTGTAATGACAAATTGAAAGTGTAACTTGCTCTACTTCCATATTGTATTTATCTCGTTATATTTCACTGGTTACCTTACCTTTGAAAAATAGCAACCTCAAATGATAAATATAGTGTGTGTGTGTGTGTGTGTGTGTGTGTGTGTGTGTGTGTGTGTGTTTTTGTTTGTTTTTGTGTGTTTTTGTTTGTTTTTGTTTGTTTTTGTTTGTTTTTTTGTTTGTTTGTTTGTTTGTTTGTTTGTGTTTTTTTTTTTTTTTTCTATCACATAAATGCGAGTACAAGTACTGTTGCACGAAACCATTTCAAATGTTTAAGGGAAGAGAGAAAGCACCATAGCAGGTCGAACAACCCGTCGTCTTCTAAAATGAATTCGGATAAAAAAATTAAAAAAAAATTTCCGCAATGATAACTTTTTCCTTTCTTGTTTCTTTATCGGTTGTTTTGCTTTCTTTTTTGAGACGTTCCAGTTAAAGAAGTTTTCGTTCTTTTCTTATTTCTTGTTTTAATTTCATCGTTGGCATGTTATTTTATACGAATATCAATATTGGCAGGAAGATGAGCGAAGCTTAATACTTTTATCTCATTTCTTTCTTTTTGCTTTTTTCACGGAAGCCATACACTTGCATTTTAATAAACTTTTTCTATTTATTCGTATTATGCGGATTATTGTCCTCATCTTAGTGTTATTTTCACAACGTTTCAGTCGGTGTAACCTCCGACCGTTATCAGGTTTATCTTGTGGCACTCGAGAATCTTTATGTCGAATTCGGGAACTTTATGTCGAATTCGGGAACTTTATGTCGAATTCGGGAACTTTATGTCGAACTCGGGAATCTTTCTGTCGAACTCGGGAATCTTTCTGTCGAACTCGGGAATCTTTCTGTTGAACTCGAGAATCGTTCTGTCGAATTAGGGAACTTTCTATTGAACTCTGGTATCATTCTATCGAACTCGGGAATCTTTCTGTCGAATTCGGAAATCTTTCTGTCGAATTCGGGAACGTTTCTATTTAATTCGGGAATCTTTCTGTCGAACTCGGAAATCTTTCTGTCGAATTCGGGAATCTTTCTGTCGAATTCGGGAATCTTTCTGTCGAATTCGGGAACCTTTCTGTCGAATTCGGGAACCTTTCTGTCGAACTCGGGAATCTGTCTGTCGAACTCGGGAATCTGTCTGTCGAACTCGGGAATCTGTCTGTCGAACTCGGGAATCTTTCTGTCGAACTCGAGAATCTTTCTCGGGAACCTTTCTGTTGAACTCGGGAACCTTTCTGTTGAACTCGGGAACCTTTCTGTTGAACTCTGGAACCTTTCTGTTGAACTCGGGAACCTTTCTGTCGAATTCGGGAACCTTTCTGTCGAATTCGGGAACTTTCTGTCGAATTCGGGAATCTTTCTGTCGAATTCGGGAATCTTTCTGTCGAATTCGGGAATCTTTCTGTCGAACTCGGGAATCTTTCTGTCGAACTCGGGAATCTTTCTGTTGAACTCGGGAATCTTTCTGTTGAACTCGGGAATCTTTCTGTTGAACTCTGGAACCTTTCTGTCAAACTCGGGAATCTGCATGGAATTTTTCTGTCGTATTCGGGAATCTGAACGGAATTTTAAACGGAACCCTTTACCTAACAAACGAGGATAACTTATTTTCTGCCCATCAGCCATAACAGGGGGTTGTAGTCCTAAGTAATTCGCAATGATATATTACGTGTCGTCCGCACTGAAGATTGAACCTTCGACTTCTAAGAAGAGTGTAACTTACAACTGAATGTTTACCAAGTACTTTATCCACTACAACTCGGGTCCTTACAGTCGGAGGTTACATTGACCTACACGTTGTAAAAACAACACTCCAAACGAGAACAGTCGTTCGAGGAATAAAAATAATATGACTACTTATTTCAAATCTGTCTCTTTTTGGTGTGAGCGCGCACGCACATCTGCTTTTTATTGTTTTTGACAGCAAAATGTTGTCACCATTCAATCATTTCGGGTCAAATCATAAGCGAAAAGGTCAAAGGTCAAAGGTGTAGAAACAGTTTAGGAAAATTGCGAAAATTTTCACTTACTTACAACATCCACACACTCCACAAACCTGTCAACACAATACTCTCCCGACCTTACCTCGTCCGAACTTTACATTGAATTCTATTTCTTTTTCTTTATTTATTTCGTCTTAATTTCGTTATCAATATTTTTTTTTTTTCTCACTAGGAGTTCTCACACAAACCATCATCAGAGATGACTATCTGACAACAACGAGTGGTGTTCTCTGGAATGTGGGTGATAGCAAGTCTCTCCAGATTATCGGTGCTCTCTACATCTTTCGAGAACGATTTGTTTTTACATAGGCATCACCACTTATCAAGGCCAAGGGGGCACTCGAGGATAAGGGTTAAAGAGTGTAGAGTAGAAATTGGACAATATAGTAATCGTTAGTAATTGAAATTCGGTAGATTAGTTAACTTATATGGAACGGTTCATCAAAAAACTTGTTTATGTTAGACTTGAAGACAACTATATTGTAGTCAGCTGGAAAGCAGGAAACGGAAGATAATTCCACAGGCGTGCAGTTCTAGCAGTGTCAGAAATTTCGTGAAAATAGTGAATAATTCCACCCCATCTTTCCAAGCTTATAACTCCTCGAAAAATGTAATTCAAGCCCTAATTTTTTTTTTCAATTAAAGGAGTAAGGACCAAGGTTTTATTTAAAAAAAAAACAAAACAAAACAATGTGTTTTTTTTTTTTAAAAAAAGGTTTTAAACTTCGGACTTTACAGGTAAATTTCTAAAAAACTGATTTTTTTTTTTGTTTTAAATTTGAATATATTATTTATTGACCTTTTCTCTTCAATTTGTGATATATAAACCTATTAAACATAAATTAATTATTTACTTTTTAATAGACATTTCAAAATGAGAGGCGTAAATTATTCGACCCCCTATCTTTCTAAGCTTATAACTCCTCGAAAAATGTAATTCAAGCCCTAATTTTTTTTTCAATTAAAGGAGCAAGGACCAAGGTTTCATTAAAAAAAAAAAAAAAAGACAAAAAGAAAAAATGTGTTCTTATAAAATAAGGTTTTAAACTTCGGACTTTACAGGTAAATTTCTAAAAAACTGTTTTTTTTTTTTTTTTTTAAATTTGAATATATTATTTATTGACCTTTTCTCTTCAATTTGTGATATATAAACCTATTAAACATAAATTAATTATTTACTTTTTAATAGACATTTCAAAATGGGGGGGGCGTGAAAATGGGGGGGCGTGAAAATGGGGGGGCGTGAATTTAAAAAAAACGTTTGTCTAAAATATTATATTCGGTTTATTGGAAAGAACATAAAATTTCACATTGACCCTGAAAATATCGTAAAAATAGAATCAATAGAAAAATTTTGATAGATTTTTAAAATTTAAAAATTTAAAAATATTGAGTTTAAAAATTGAAAATTATTGAGTTCGGAAAATTCATTACTGTTTTAAAAAAAAAATAAAAATATTTTTATTACTTTTAAAACAACTGTAATAGTTTATTTTGGAAGTATAATCCATAAAGAAAATAAATAACCCACCTTTAACAGAGAAATTACGAGATTTTTATATTGTATTCGCAGTTTCGTGTTAGGGGTGTCAAAAATTCCTACAAAAATTCTGATACTGCTAGTGCAGTTCTAACAAAGAAGCTTTGTTCATGGAATCTACGTTTAGGTTTAGGCACAGATAAAGAGTGGGGGAAATTAGTGATAGTGTTTTCTGCTAGACGAGTGTTTCTTGTGAAAGTCTGGCGAGGGGGGACCATAGATTCGAGCTCAGCCGAGCACTTGCCATGAAAATAACGATAAAACAGGAGACAAACTTGTAACATCTCTTCTATGAGAAAGAGGTTGCTGGTAAGAGAAAAGGGCATCCCCCTACCAGGCTACGAAGTCTATTTTGAACTCTATCAAGGCAAGATAAGTCCTTTCTAGCAGCTCCTCTCCAGATGTGGCAACAGTACTCCATCCTTGGACGTACCTGGCTCTTATATAGAGAGAGAATTGCATCCGCAGTGAGATATCTACTGGATCGATAGAAGGATCCCACCCTTTTTCCAGCGGCCTTAGCAAAGGATTTAATATATGTATTCCATTTAAGATCAAGAGTAAGGTCAAGCCCAGAAGCTTGTTAAAACATGAGGCCTCCCCAAGACGATTGCAAATGAACTTGCGTTATCGCAACAGCCATTTACTTGCTGGCAAGGCTTATAGTCCTTCATTGGAATTTAGGTAGCAACAAGTTTCTACGAAGATCCCAGTCCTCTTACCACTTATTCAGTGAAAGTGTTTTTTTTTTTTTTTTAGTGTTTTCTCTTCTCGGCCATTCCATCCTCTTTAATCCTTAATACCCATCTGGTGTGGTGCCAGTTCATGCCGACTCCATTTGGAGGGGGTATACTTAATTTGGCGCTAGTGCACTTATTGATCGACGCTAAATATTTTTAATAGTATTTTCAAGTTTAATTAAAGTTTTATTATACCTGTTTCTTTATTAAATTGTAAAGTTAAAGTACAGATTAGCTACAAAACACCCTTCCCTCCCTATGTTAAGAATGGCTTTCTAAATAATAGCGTTATTATTTCAGCACGGATCAATAAGTGCACTAGTACCGTTAATTTAAAATGTTGCGGCTTCAGGTTTCTTTGTTCTATGTGGTGTCGATCCTATCTTTTTGTTTTATGGCCGGTTAGCGTTTGTAGCTTATATGTAGCAATTTCTGCATTCAAGGATTTTCCTTAAGATTTCAGCTGTTTTCGGCATTACATATAGTTGTATATGCTCAGTCTTCCTCTTTAACCTGATTAATTAGTAGTAGTAGTAGTAGTAGTAGTAGTAGTAGTAGTAGTAGTAGTAGAGGTCCTCACACAGGTCAATATCAGAGATTGCTCACTAATAACAATCGGCGGTGTTCCCTAGAGTCTGGGTGACAACAAGTCTCCCCAGATTTCTTGCACTCTTCGTCTCTTTCAACAGGATTTATAAATGACTGTGCATTATCGCAACAGTCGCTCACGATTAATTTCTCGCTGGCAGTGACCATTGGATCTCACTGGAATTTCAGTAGCAATAATCCTCCCAAAGGTCACAACACTCTTTAAACTCACCGAGTGGAGGTCTGGTTAGTGCTCTCCCTGCTCGGTCCTTCCCTCTTCTTTGACACATCACGATTATTTTTGTGTGGTATCAGCCGTGACTGGTATCTTTTTTTTGGGGGGGGGACATAGTTTTGTAATATTTCTTGCGGTTTCAGTTCTCTTGGTTTCACGTGATGGTCATTCCATTTTTTTTTTTTTTCTGTTTTTACTTTTGTTGCTGTTTTGTGGCTTGATAATGTTTATAGTTTATGGTGCTTAGTTTGACTTTTTTTTTCATGTTCCATATTCCTTTCAGTTCTCTTGTAAGTTCCGTAGATTTTCTTCGTTTTTATGTCTCTTTGTTCTTTACCGTCTGAGCTGCTGGGACGGCAAAATCTACAATTTGGCAGTTTCTTTGCTTCTTTTTATTCTGTTTTAGTAAGATGCAGACTTCAAAAGAGCGAATGCACTAAGCGGATAATCACTTTGCGTCAACATTGTTTCGTCTTCTTTTTCTTCATCTTATTCTTCTTCTTCTTTTTCTTCTTCTTTTTCTTATTCTTCTTCTTCTTTTTCTTCTCCTTTTTCTTCTTCTTCTTAGTATCTGCCTGTCTGGAGTCGAAACTCTACCATTACTTCTATTAATAATTATTTCAGTTTACTATACCATTTCAAACTAATGTATTATCTCCCAATCCTCACTCGGGGAGGCAGTGGCGTAGATTATGCATTGTTGTCATGATATCCTCCCAGGCATTATTCTTCCTTTTTTATAGAGCATGTAATATCTGTTCTATTGTCATAAGACCACACACCCAGTCATTGCCATATACTTTGGGATTAGTGTAGTATCAGTTCTAATGTTGAGGCCAAACTCCCATGCACTAACTCCTTCTTTGGGGTATTGTAATACATGTTACTTCGTCATGATAACATCGTTCCAGAAATTACTTCCTCTACTGAGGGGCCAGTGGTGTATATATTTGTTCGTCATATACACTAGCAAAAATATGCTACAAACTTTTTTGCGAATAATAATAATAATAATAATAATAATAATAATAATAATAATAATAATAATAATAGGAAGAAGAAAACATTTTTCCCTAAGGTTGATTAGAAATTTTATAAAATCAAATAATGTTAAAAAATACTTTTTCTGACACTTTCGCTGTATTAAGCTTTTTGTTTTTTGTTGTTTTTTTGTTATTGCTTTTTTTGTTTGTTTGTTTGTTTGTTTGCTTGTTTTTTTCATTTCGCTTATGTTATTTCACCCGATGGGTCAGCCCATCATGGAGATAGAGAAGAAAAAAAATAAGCCCAATATTGTTGATGGTGGGTGTCAATCTATATATCTATAAAAGTGAAAGTGTCTCTGTGTGTGTCTGTGTACATTTTCCTACGCAATAACTCTGTCAATTTTTAGTCTACAGACTCGAAATTTGATATACTGAGTACTGAGATTTAGGAAAATCGATGTGATCGGTTTTCGGCCAGAAATTTGTCTGTTAAGGCGTCAAAGTTCAACGATTTGACCTTTGAGAACTCTACCAAACTCCTCCGAAATTTTTGGGTCTAAACACTTTAAATTTTAGATATAGGTACCTTGGACATGGATCTAACTTAATAACTTGATTAGAGCCCAAAACAATAAATGTTTAGGGGTCATAATGGGGGTCAAATTTTAAAAAATTGACCAGGGTTTTTTTGTTTATTTATTTATTTATTTATTTATTTGTTCAGCATACACCTCCAAGCACCCGGGCAACGCCGGGCACCCATGCTAGTCTGAAATAAATGTGTTATTTGCTTGGTGGCGCGTATTTTAAATAATAGCTTGGTCACGTCTTTGAAAAAAAAACTAATTTCGTAAGGTTAATTTGAAATTTTATAAAACCAAATAATGTTAAAAAAATATTTTATTAAATGATTAAAATTATTTTTTTCTTAATACTTGCTGTGTGAATACACCTTTTTCAAAGAAGTCTGTTGGTTTTATGCGGTTCTATTTAAAATTCGCGCCACCACCCCAAACACACACATCTATTTTAGACTGACAACCAACGTCAATAACATCGAACGTGCTTTATCTCTCTACGCCAGGGGATGATCCTCGGGGTTAATACCACCAGCGAAATGAAAATAAAAACATAAAAATAGTCTTCTTTGGAAAAGGTGTATTACACCGAAAGTCTCAGGAAAAAGTATGTGAGTTTAATCATTAAATAACGTATTGTTAACATTATTTCATTTTCTAAAATTTCAAACTATTATAAATAAATCTTTGTATATCTATCTGCAACATATCTTCTATTAATTAATTAATAATTATGAATTAATTATTATTAATACTCCTATAAATTTGTGTTTTTCGTGTATTAATATTCAAATTAAAACTCTTTTTTATATTTATTTAAAAAGAAAATACAACTTTGTTATATATGGGTCGTGGAATTGTATTCATCTGCAAAAATCTAGCTAATTTGTATATTTATTTAAAACATTTATTTTAATTAATTCCCTGCCAGTTTTTTTTCGGTTTTCTCATGGGATGATCATCTTTATTTAACTATTACGTGTAATTATATTCATGCAGATATTCTACATGATTTATACTTGCATAATATTTGCGTAAAAAGTTTATAGTAATCACAAAACTCTTTCCATATATATTTTAGAAATTCGTATATATTTTCATTTAAAAAAGTTTGCCTATCAAACTCCTCCAAGAGTTTTTGGTCTTCAGGAATCGAACTTCATATATAAGGTATTTGAACCCATGCGAAAATATATTTGGGTTTTAGCCCGGGAAAATCGGAACAAGTGTGAAAGTTTAAAAAAATGGAATTTGCCAGGCGAAGATCGAACGACGACATTACGAATATGCATGTGTAACGTAATAGCTATTGGTTGATGTATTATGTTTGTTGCAAGGCTAAAAATTATCTTCATAGCTCAGATATTAACGTCCATGGAAAAATAAATCGTAAGCTAAACGTTTCGATTCTCAGCGATGGCACACGAGTCATTTTTTTTTTTTAATTATTACTATATATTGGGTTCAATATAATATAATAATAAATACGAAATCTGCATTAATCAATATACAGGGTGGTCGCTAGAAAAGCGGGAAATTTGTCAAACAACGATTTATTTTTACAAAGAATAATTTTTACAAAGTTTTTCAAAGACAAATGTTATATTATACTCATAGATACTCAAAATTTCGTCCGTGCACTTCATTTCAGCGTCAAACAACGATTTGTTTTTAGAACACTCACATGGCACCAATCAAAAAATAGCAATCACGTATTTTATTCATGATCTAAGCTGACCTTCAAAATCCCCGCTTTTCTAGCGATCACACTGTATAATATTTAAGCTTCTGGGTTTGACCTTTACTCCTGATCTGAAATGGAACACGTACATCAAGTCTGTTGCCAAGGTCGCTGGAAAGATGGTGGGATCCTTCTACCGCTCCAGAAGATATCTCACTACTGATGCAATTCTCTATCTATATAAAAGCCAAGTACGGCCAAGGATGGAATACTGTTGCCATATCTGGGCAGGAGCTGCCAAAAACAGCCTATCATGCCTTGACAGAGTACAAAATAGACTTCGTGGTTTAGTGGGGAATGCCCTTTTCTCTACCCTGCAACCCCTCTCCCACAGAAGAGACGTTGCAAGCTTATCCTTGTTTTATCCTTATTTTCATGGCAGGTGCTCGTCTGAACTCCAATCCCTGGTCCCCCCTCGCCAATCTTTCACGAAAAACACCCGTCTAGCTGAATCCACTGTGAAAAATTTCCCCCACTCTATATCTGTGCCTAAATCAAAACGCGGATTTCATGAACAAAGCTTCTTTCTTAGAACTGCACGCCTGTGGAACTCTGTTCCGTCTGCCTGCTTCCCTCCGGACTACAACTTGGATGTCTTCAAGTCTAATGTTAACAAATTCCTAATGAACCGCCCCCTTAAGTAAACACTTCATCAAATCTCCTCACTAACGTAATGTACTTGCAATAACCCTGAGTGGCTTCCGGGCCTTGATAAGTGGTGATCTCTGTAAAAAAAAAAAAAAAAAAAAGCGTATTTTACGACCGGGCAATGTCGGGCCACATGCTAGTAAATAAATCAAACTTTAAATTTAAAAAGGAGGCCTTGACGGCTATAACACAAAATAATTGTGAAAAGTCAAGGGTGCGGGTGGAAAAAACCAAAAGGAGATAGCACTAATCAGACCACCACTGGAAGAGTGTGAAGATGGCAAAGGCCATGGGAGAGGAGTATTGTCACCCAATTTTCAGTGAAGAATAATAGTCGTTGCCAGTGAGTAATCAATGCTAAGTTGTTGTTACGATAACGTAAAATCTTTTACAACGTTTACCGAAACTGAGAAAGAATACTGGAAATATGAGGAGACATGTTAACACGTACACTCTTGGGGACATCATCCATTATTTTTAGTGAGTTATCTTTGAGGACGGTCTGTGTGAAAATTTCTAGCGAGTATAAATAATAATAATAATAATTATTATTATTATTATTATTATTATTATTATTATTATTATTATTATTATTATTATTATAAGCGGGACCTGTGGAAATTCCACAGGGTATTCATTCATATGTAATATATTGATGTTGGTATTCTGTAGATGTTCAGGGTAAATGTAGACGCTCTGATATCATTGTAACTTTTTTGTTAAACTGCAAAAGTATTTATATAAGCTAGCATAAACGACCGGCAAAGCCGGTCGTAAAGTACGTTTAAATATGATATTTTAATTCTTGCAGATTTCGTATATATTATTATAGAGTTGGTGTTCTATCGATTTTTATATATTATAAAGTTGCGATTTCAAAAATAAAGCAAAAATATATCCATATGACTTGGGCGCATTAGAAATAAAAACTTAGGAAAAGAATATATATATATATATATATATATATATATATATATATATATATATATATATATAAACTTGAGATCTTTCAGCCATAATCGAAACCAAAACTTATGAAGAATTCTTGATAAAATTATTTATAAAAAAAATAGATTACTGGAATGCCATCAGCTATAATCGAAACCGAAACCAAAACTTATGAAAAATTCTTGGTAAAATTATTCATGACAAGAAATGGCAGTACATAACAATTCCCCGGATGTAAGCGTGACACAGAAAAGAACACACATGCTATCGTATTAATATATAGATGTTTATTATTATTATTATTATTATTATTATTATTATTATTATTATTGTTGTTGTTGTTGTTGTTCACGGAGGTTTTCACTCAAGTTATTATCGGTGATTGCTCACTACTAATAATAAATGATGTTCGCTAGAGTCTAAGTGACAACAAGCCTCCACAGATTTGCAGTGTTCTTCACTTCTTTCGATAGTCATTGTAAATTACTTCGCCTTCTCGCAACAGCTGTTCACTGTTAAACCACCCCAAAATTCCAGCATTCTCCGTGCCCTTCCAGTGAAAGTCTGGATGATGCTGAACCTCTTCGGTTCTTCCATCACCCTTAACTTTTCACGGCCATATTCTGTTTAACACCAACTGATGCTGGGGTTGTTGTACTTGTTGAGAGTCATGCATTAATTTTGGATGAATCAGATTATTCTGTAGTTAGCATTCGTTTCCCAGATATCTTTCTAGTTAAAACTATTTCTAGAAAGACATAGAGTACGTACGAGAGGGACTAGGTGAAAGTTGTTAACATCCCTAAGATAGTATTTCTATGGAACGAGCTGGATTCGAACTTGGTACGCCCAAGTTGTTAATCTGTATCGTTAATCACTAAACCACAGTCACCCCTCCCTGATGCTGATGTAACATTCTTTGGGGTGTATATGTGTGTGTGGGGGGGGGGCGTGCGCACGCGCACGCGCGTGTGTGTGCGTGTGTGTTTGCGTGTGTGTGCGTGTGTGTGTGTGTGTGTGTTTTATTTTACACATTTTCCTTGAAAGTTTCAATTTCCTTGGGTTAATAGAATATTCTTTCTATATTTTTTGTTAGTATTTTTACAGCGTTACTCCATTCCAACTTGTCAGCGCTGCTTACACACGTCAATATAGATGCTCATAATCACAGACAAGTGTTCGGACACTGTCATTTCTTGGTTAATATTTCTTGACTAATATTTTCAAGCAATGTCTTTCTGTGAAGCATTTTTTTAAGGCTTGGTATACACAGTAGTGTTGGGACGATTAATCGGAATCGGAAACGGAAATCGGAAAAATCGGAGCTTTTTGGGGTATCGGAATCGGAAAAATTTTAGCCTATTTTCCAAAACCGATTCTTTACATCATCTTTTTTATTTGATTTTAATTTCAGAAACATCTTTCACTGCTTGTAGTAATAATAAAATGATAAATCTTTATTGATTTAAACTTCCCGTAAGACTAAAATCTCTAGTCCACCCCATCACAAATGTGTTTTCACGTTTGAGAAAATATAAACACATTTAAGATTTGCTTTTTACGGTAATCGAGACAAAATAACACTTTTATAGTTAAATATTTCGAAATTTAATAAAGAATCAGAATCAGTAATTTTATCGGAATCGGGAATTTAGTACGGAATCGGTAATTGTATCGGAATCGGGAAAAATATTGGTATCGTCCCATCACTAATACAGAGGTTAGATATACATATATACGACGCAATCACGTTGACACGCCGGTTCTCGCAAGATCACCGAAGTTAAGTAACGATGAGCCTGGCCAGTACCAGATGGGTGACCATTGGGAAAGGCTAGGCGTTGTATGTACCATCCGAATCGTAGAAATTTCCAGGTTGATATCTGGGGGTGCGTTTAATTCACAAGGAATTATTATAGAGTTAATGTTCTATCGATTTCTAAATATTATAAATTTGCGATTTCAAAAATAAAAAAAATATATCCATATGACTTGGGTGCATTGGCTTGAATCGAAGCCGAAATAAAAACTTATGAAAAACATATATGTATATATATATGTAACTTGAGTTCTTTCAGCTATAATCGAAACCGAAACCAAAACTTATGAAGAATTCTTGGTTCTATTAATCTGCATGCATAATAGTAAGACTATAACCGATATGCACCCTCGAATAAACACGTCTGGTGGGTAGGCGACAAGGTGGTACTCCATGTATTGGTGTACCTGCAACTTGTTGCAAGATGCTTTTCTGAACCTGCGTGTCAAGCACATGTTTGCCGCAGCGAATAGTGAAATCTTAACTGTGTGTGACACGAAGTTGCATCTCGTGGATTACCTTAAAAACTTTGGAGCTGACAATCCTAATGAGCAAAGGTGTATACTCCTATCCGAGTTCTGCCAACGACGACAACGAGATATGATATACATTTTTTTTAAATCCTGTTCAGTCTTGAGACAGTAGATAACTTTGTAAAAGTGTTTTTGTCGAGGATGTACAGTGAATCAATGAAACCTAGTACAAGACGTCGAGGACAACTGGAAACAATACCGTGATGAACAGAGAAAGGCTAATGTTTTAAGATTTTTCTTTCTTCTATGTTAGTTACGCAACTAAGGCTTAGATGGGTAATGTGTGGACACAACGGCCTAGAAACAAAATGGCCGCTAAGTTTTAGTTTTAGATAAAACTGAAATTGAAAGGAATACTTAGTTTGGAATATTTCTATCTTTGGCGATCAATTGACTCCAAGAATTGGCTATCAATCATGTCAAAATTGTCTGCTGTCTAGCTCCATGACAATTGTTATTTCTTCAGTTTGCATGAAATCATTGTCATAAACATCATTTACAAAACTTGTTGAGCGCATCCTAAGAACACGGTAGTCATTTCCTTTATAAGCTGCTGTGTCTACATATTATTTAATCAATAGCTAAAGAGGAGACATACACATTTCTATTTTCCCAAGGGTATTAGTGAAATTAATACAATAACCCGGAGAGAATTCGAATCCGGCATGCCGAACACACACTATCCGCTCATGTAACCATTACACCACGTCACGTACACACAATACTTAAAGATATATATATATATATATATATATATATATATATATATATATGCGTACGCACAT
>NC_136507.1:65661237-65698737 GCF_053919585.1 Euprymna scolopes
TGTCGGAACAGATGGTATTTATTTGCTCCCCCACTGAGCAAATTAGGCACAAGGCCGTTTTTAATGTGAGGTAAAAACCAGCTCCCCTAAAAGGGGTCACTCTTGTTACCAAAAATAATAATTGTTCCAGTATAGAGGGTTTCCCCTCCATTGACTGGTACAAATTATCTCAAGTCCAGTATCTGCCGGAACAGATGGTATTTATTTGCTCCCCCACTGAGCAAATTAGGCACAAGGCCGTTTTTAATGTGAGGTAAAAACCAGCTCCCCTAAAAGTAGGCTAAAAGGGGGCACTCTGGTTACCAAAAATAATAATTGTCCCAGTATAGAGGGTTTCCCCTCCATTGACTGGTACAAATTATCTTAAGTGCAGCATCTGCCGGAACAGATACTACACTTTGATCTTGTCGCCCGGACCCCCGAGGGGGTTTGGTGCTGTTTATCATTATTGTCCGTGAATTTCTTTTTGTCATTCTAACATTGCTTAACCTTAGATATTAATTATTCCACGAGTAGGCAGCACAGAAAATCCACAAGATAAATAAAATAGCTTATCATAGCCTTTAGCTGGTATTGTTTTACTAATTCATCTTTACTAATTTACTCGATGCTCGTTACCGTCGGCCAACAGTCTCTTACACTACTTTGTATTTAAATTATTTCTTTGGATTTAAATCGTTTTCGTTTGAAAATTATTTATTGTTCCATTGTAATGTGTTTGTTTAATTAATGTTTGTTTATTTCCTAAATCAATAATTCAAGGTTTCCATAGCCTTGAGCCCCTGGAGAGGATTAGACCATACAACTTTGTAGAAGCTTTTGTAGCGAGTTAAAAACCCGCCGAATATACGTCAACCTATGTCACGGTAACATATATTAAGCAAGTTTTTAACAGTATTTTATCCAGTTTTTTATTTATAACACCTTTTCCCAAACTTACCGTGGTAAAGAGAGAGTCAGACGCCATCTTGAATTTTCCAATACATCGGTAAACACTGTATGGTTTTCGAGCTGAATAAACATGTTACATTGAATAAAAAACACGAAACCTATATCCAGTTTGGTAGAAAAGTAACTTATCTTGCCTTTGATAACATTTATTTGTTATATATTTGTTTTGTTTTTTTGACAAATTTTTCGAATCTATGTGTACAGTAATACAAACCCGAGTTCTTTTTTCAGGTTAAGGGTTCTGGCAACACGTCCAACCTTCCCAGAAGGTACATACAGCACCTCGCCTTCCCAAGTGGTCACCCATCTGGTACTGGCCAGGCTCAATGTTGCTTAACTTTGGTGACCTGGCGAGGACCGGTTTGTCAACGTAATACATATAATTCAGTGTTTACAATGTTTGAATATTTCTTGTTTCAAACTTGCACAATTTTATATACATAATTCTTGATTTTTTAATTTATATTGAATAAAGTTAATTTTCAGTAAAAATCATTTTTTTCTGTTTATATACATTTTTAAAATAAATAATCGAATTTTAGTCTTTTAAATCTACGAAACAACTTTTCCCTTTTGAACTTAATTCTCATTTTTCTTTTCTTTTTTTATTGATATTGAATAAGTTTAGCTTCAATATAAATCAGGTTTATTATTTTTCGCTTTCAGATTTTGTTAGCTATGACCTCAATCATGATGTCATTTCTTAGTGAACAGGCCCGAATCTATTATATTTACGTCGGTCATGGTAGTATCCATCAAAATAGCAAAATCATATGGATCGATATTCACACATCTAGATCAAATGAGAATATAAGATACCATGTGTAGAATATGTACATCGAGTGAAAAGGGTGTAACATACATACATATAGTATCTATCTTATACAAGCACACACACATACATACATATATATATGCATATATATATATATTAGAATATATATATATATAAATTAGAATATATATACAAGAATATATGTTGTTTTTTTTCAGTATTTAAAATTTAACCACGAAGCTTATATATTGCTCTATTCTTAAATATTGAGCTTTTCCTTTTTGGCCAGGATCTCCTTGAAAGTATTACTTCAAGTAATATCTATCAAGATTTTTCATCTGAATTCTATCAGTGTCTTATCTCGCTTATATGTATATATACGTATATATATATGTATATATATATATACATATATATATGTGTGTGTGTGTGTGTGTGTGTGTACATATATACTAGATTATACATATATTTGTGTTAGCATTTAAGATAAAATGATGAAAATTTATCGTTTTTAAGTATTAGTGATATTAAAATCTATATTCATAATAATAACATTAAAACGATGTAAATTTATTTCACTTATGCCAGAAAAGAAAAAGAAAAATATTGGCTTTTGCCCAGTCATCGACAAACTCGACAAAAAAACTTTAATGAATTAGTGTACCTCGAGGTTTTTCACACTTCTACACTATACACTTTTGGGCGTCAGCATTTCTTTGATTTCGGCATTTTCTGTCAGTTAATAATGTTTACTTGTCATAAAAACAAATTTTCAATATGCGGATAAAGGCCATGAACTGCAATCTAGTAATAAACGATTTATGGTTATAATGGAAGCAATTTTGTCATTAACTTTATATTCTTTCCACCGATAAGGCAGACGCAAATACACAGGTGTAGACTTAAATTGTGTCCGCCAACAAAAAATGTTAGTGCGTAATTTTTTTTTAAATAATTGAACATATATTTTACTAAAATGTTTTCTTGTATTTCGTTTCATATTTAACCTTATATTTTCATGTAAATTTTAAAGTTAAGTGGATTTTTTTACTATAAAAAAGGTATCCAAAAACTCGTCTCCAGAAAATTCGTCCACTTTAGCTAGGTAGGAAACCAATTCCATTAGTGAATAAATATCGATTGAAAACACATTTTATGACCGTTCTTGAAGGAGATATTGTTTGTAAAGTATTTAGGAAAACTCGTCCCCAGAAAACTTGCCTCCGGAAAACTCGTTTCCGGAAAACTCGTTTCCGGAAAACTCGTACCCGGAAAACTCGACCCCGGAAAACTCGACCCCGGAAAACTCGTCCCCTTTTGCTAGGTAAGAAAACTGGTTCCTTATTGAATAAACATCGATTGAAAACACATGTTATTACCGCTCTTGAAGAAGATATTGTCTTTAAAAGAGAATACACATCCCATAATATTTTTTAAAATATTTTACTTGTTTACTGTTGTTTAAAAAAAATTTAATTAATTTTTTTTTTTAATTCAATTTTCACCCCAAACAAGGCACAGTGCCACTTTGAAGCAGGGGGGCTACTATCAGAGACTTAATTAGCGGGATCATTATGAAGGGAGATGAGTAGAAAGATGTTTGTTAACATTACACTTGAACTTCTGCATATCAGTGCAGTTGGAAAGCAGAATCCCGGAAGGAAGTTCCAAAGACCTGCAGTTCTGGGGAAGAAACTATTGGAGTAAAAGGCTTTCTTGCACCTAGGGATCTCTACTGTAAAGGGATGAGACTTAGTAGCTTGTCGGGTTTGTCGGGGGTAGTTACGTCGGGGAGGTACAAGTGTTTGCAGTTCGTCAGAGCATTCACCATTAAAGTATTTGTAGAACAGGCAGAGGGATGCAACATCTCGTCGATGGGACAGAGGCTGAAGCCTAGATGACAGTTCAGGACCTATCAGGTTGGCGACTCTCTTTTGAACCCTGTCCAGGAGCGAGAGACAAGCAGCAGATGCACCAGCCCAGATGTGACAACAGTACTCCATACATGGGCGAATGGTGGCCTTATAGAGGTATAGGATACTGTCAGGCGTAAGTAGTTTTCTAGCACGGTAGAGGGAGCCAACCTTCCTTGCAGCAGCCTTGGCAATGCTCTCAATGTATCTATTCCAGTTCATATTCCCTGTAAACGTTAGGCCGAGGAGTTTAAAAGAAGTACTTTCAGGCAATGTGTTCTTGGCCATTGCTATTGGTGGTAAAGAAGGTTTCTTGTAGTTATTGAAGGAAACAAGCTTAGTCTTAGCAGCATTGAATGTGACCAACCATTTTTGTCCCCATTCCACTACAGATTGGAGGTCATCCTCTAGTGTTTCTGCCATTTCCTTGGATATGTGTTCATTTGTTTTCCCCTCATATCTGTTATAGAGAGTGGTGTCATCGGCAAATATACCCATCTCCGAAACAATATTATCAGGGAGGTCATTTATGAATATCAGGAATAATAGAAGTCCAAGGATAGACCCCTGAGGTACTCCCGCATTTATGTCATATTGTTTAGATGTACGACCGTCGAGGACAACTTAGATTTTTCTATTACTTAAGAAGGATTTAATTACATTGTGAATTCTTCCAGTGATTCCATATGATCTAATTTTCCTTAGAAGACCATCGTGCCATACCCTGTCGAAAGCCTTAGATATATCAAGGGACACCGCTCTACCCTCCCCTGTTTTGTCCAATGAACCGTATATACGTTCAGAAACTACAGTTAAATATCTGCTGTTGAACGGGCTTGCCTGAATCCATATTGTTTGTCAGTCAGGAGTTTAGCAGCTGTTAGGTGCTGGACTAGGGCTTGATTAACTAAGGACTCAAATATTTTAGCGAAAAGCGGGAGGAGGCTAATGGGGCGATAATTTAGTGGGTCAGTTCTTTCACCAGAATTCTTGAAGACTGGTACCACAGAGGCGGTTTTCCAGCAGTCGGGAAAGCAAGATTCGTTAAGGCATTTATTGTAAAGTTTGGAGAGAACTGGAGCAACCTCGGCAGAGCATTTTTTTAATAGCACAGCCAGGATGAGATCTGGTCCACATGCTTTTGAGGTATCTAGGTTTTTTATAATAGCATGTACCTGAGAAGGGGTGATTTTCAAATTGTCTAGTGTGGCGTCTGTTCGCAGAGGAAAATCAGGGAATGAGTGGTGTACCGAGTTCAATGTGGAGTTTGAGGCAAACTGACTGGCAAGCAGATTAGCCTTGTCAGTTGCCGTGCAAGCAACCTCATGATTGTTTGATAGTGGGGGAATAGTTGACTGTCCATTATTTACTACGCTGTTGTAGATTTTCCAAAAATCCCGGCTTCCTAATTTCTGTGCTTCGATGCGTTTTCTGGTGGTTTCAGGGTAATCTGTCTTAGCTGTCTCTATCACTCTCTTACAATTATTTCTAGCTTCTATAAACTTCTGTTTATTTGAGCTGGACTTATGTCGGTTGAATCTGCGGAACGCATGCTGCCTTTGACAAATGGCAGCTGCACAAGCAGAAGTAAACCATTGGGGAGAGTGGGGCTTGCTATAGAATTTCCGTGCGGGAACATGTGCTTCAATTGCAGTTTTGAACCATTCAGTGGTATCATTTGCACACTGTTCCGCTGGAAGAGTAAAGATATTTTGCCATAGGGCATCTCTGATGAGCTCCTTGATGGCTTCCCAATCAGCCTTTTGTAATACCTCGTTGTTTTGAGTAGTGGGTTTTAGGGCGAGAATTTAGGCTGATTTCTACCATTATCACAGCGTGATCAGCATTCCCGAGTGGGCTGTGGGCATTTGTTGTACAGTCGTCGGGAACCGTTGTCAGAAAGAGATTTAGAAGTGAGGTATGTTGATCTTGCTGGTCTGGGAAACGTGTCGGAAATGTAACCAACTGAGATAGGGAATGGGATATAGAGAAGCTATGTGTTGTGCTACCAGCTACGTCTGTGTGATTAGAGAATCCTAGCCAGTTACTGTGGTGGACATTGAAGTCACCAAATACATGTATTTGTGCGCTAGTATCGAGGGAGAGTGCTATATCTATGCTGTCTGAGACTTTGTTTATTAGGGTACAGTCTTGGTTTGAGGGAGAGCGGTAGAGAAAATACAAGTAGCTAATATTGTGTTGCATATTTAGTCTGAAGCACATAAAGGCCTGCTCGTCTGATTCATGTTTTATTTCTCTAGTCAGGGGGAGGGTGTTACGAATATAGACTCCAAGCCCATGCATATGTCTGTCCGAGTCCTTACGGTAGAGTGGGAGATAACCAGGCATGTTAAAGTGGTTAGAAAGAATGGAGAAGTGAAGGTTAGTTTCACTTCTAAGTTTTCGTTTTCTACCTAGCTTTGAAAGTTTGTGGTCTTTCAACTTATCTTAAAGAGTTTATTTAGTTAAAAAAAAAAAAAGTAACGTCGAGTGTTACTTATGAAGAAAAAATGTCCGACATAAGAGGATCACGTCTTAGGAGGATAATTGCTCAAAAATAGAAAATTAAAGAAAATATTAAGGTTAATAAATTTGTATATTTTTAGGTAATAATGCACATCCCATAATATTTTTAAAATATTTTTACATGTTTATTGTTTTAAAAAAAATAAAAATGGATTTTTCTAAGTTTTCATTTTCTACCTAGCTTTGTAAGTTTTTGGTGTTTAAACTTATTTATATTTTATTTAGTTAAAAAGAAATAACAAGTAATGTCGCACTTGTCATTACTTAGTAAATAATTTTTAACAAAAAAATGTCCGAAAATTAAAGAAAATAGTACGAGTTTTCCAGAAACCGAACAGAAGACACGAAAAACGAAACCATATATTTCTAAAAAAAAAAAATACTCTAGTTTTTAACATTTCCTCTGTTATTACGAAACAAACAAAAAAGAAAAACACTTCTTGTATTATCAAATAATTAAAAAAATATTTTATTTAGAAAATTTGGTACTTCAAGGGGAACGTGGGCCCTGGTGTTTTTATTTAATCATTACTCATTCAAAGCGCATGAGCAAAAGGTTTTCTTTGGTTTATTTAATCACGAAAACTTTTTGAAGGTGCTATTTGAGGCCAAAGGGGGGGGGCAAAAGCATTATTTGAATATGCACGAAAAAATAATTTAACAAAAAAATAATATTTAGTGGAGAAAATAATAAATAAAAATTAAATTAAAATAAAATAAAAACATGCACGAAATAAAAGTATGAATCAAATTTACCCAAAGAAAAAAAAAAATTTTAAATAAAATAAATACACGCGCGATTAAAAATAAAGTCTGAGATATATACGAAGAAAGTTAAAGAAAATGCTTTGAGGAAGCAATCATTAAAAAAAATACGTTTACTTTTAAATAAATGTTTTTATGATTATATATTGATACATTTTGATACAATAAATGTTTTTATAATTATATATTGATACATTTTTATACAATAAATGATTTATAATTATATATTGATACATTTTTATTCAATAAATGTTTTTACAATTATATATTGATACATTTTTATTCAATAAATGTTTTTATAATTATATATTGATACATTTTTATTCAATAAATGTTTTTACAATTATATATTGATACATTTTTATACAATAAATGTTTTTATAATTATATATTGATACATTTTTATACAATAAATGTTTTTATAATTATATATTGATACATTTTTATACAATAAATGTTTTTATAATTATATATTGATACATTTTTATACAATAAATGTTTTTATAATTATATATTGATACATTTTTATACAATAAATGTTTTTATAATTATATATTGATACATTTTTATACAATAAATGTTTTTATAATTATATATTGATACATTTTTATTCAATAAATGTTTTTACAATTATATATTGATACATTTTTATACAATAAATGTTTTTACAATTATATATTGATACATTTTTATACAATAAATGTTTTTATAATTATATATTGATACATTTTTATACAATAAATGTTTTTATAATTATATATTGATACATTTTTATACAATAAATGTTTTTATAATTATATATTGATACATTTTTATACAATAAATGTTTTTATAATTATATATTGATACATTTTTATACAATAAATGTTTTCATAATTATATATTGATACATTTGTATTCAATAAATGTTTTTATAATTATATATTGATACATTTTTATTCAATAAATGTTTTTACAATTATATATTGATACATTTTTATTCAATAAATGTTTTTACAATTATATATTGATACATTTTTATTCAATAAATGTTTTGGTTTTCAAATATTTTTCTGTTCGGAAAAAAATCTTGTTTGTTATTTATTTGCCGCGTTATTTGACCAAGAAAAGATTGGAGTTATCACCCTCTAACAATAGCCGCCGTCTGCATACTGCACAAGTGCCCCCGTAATGATTTTAAACGATACCCTCCCCCATGTTAAGAATGGCTTTCGGAATAATAACGTTATTATTTCAACGCGGTACCAAAAATACATAAGACTATATCTACTTCAATATTTTCTTTAATTTTCTATTTTTGAGCGATTATCGACACTCCTAAGACGTGATCCGTTCATGTCGGACATTTTTTGCCCAAAAGTAGCACTCGACATTATTTGTTTGTTTTTTAATATCTTAATAAACTCTTTAAAATAAGTTGAGCCACTAAAAACTTTCAAATGTAGGTACAAAACGAACTAAAAAAAATCAATTTTTTTTTTTTTTTTTAAACAACAGTAAACAATAGTAATTGTCTGTATTTTTTAGATGAGGTGTTTTCATTTATTGAGATTGTCAGACTGACTTCCCCATCTTGGTTGTTATAGTCACAACGTTTCGGCCGTTTTGCCCTCCGGCCTTCATCAGGTGTTTTGTATCGAACTGGGGAACTGTTAGGAGTCTCGAACCCAACCCTTTATCATTATTACAGGGGTACCGTGTTCGGACTCCAGCTAGGCTCTGGGACATAGTTGCTGGAGTCCGAACACGGTACCCCCGTAATAATCAGCAACTATATCCCAGAGTCTAGCTGGAGTCCGAACACGGTACCCCCGTAATAATCAGCAACTATATCCCAGAGTCTAGCTGGAGTCCGAACACGGTACCCCCGTAATAATCAGCAACTATATCCCAGAGTCTAGCTGGAGACCGAACGCGGTACCCCCGTAATAATCAGCAACTATATCCCAGAGTCTAGCTGGAGTCCGAACACGGTACCCCCGTAATAATAATAAAGGGTTGGGTTCGAGACTCCTTACAAACGGTTCCCCAGTTCGATACAGAACAGTAAACAAGTCAAAATATTTTTTTTAGTATTATGGGATGTGTATTCTTTTATAAACAATATCTCTTTCAAGGGTAAAAGTTATAATCGTTGATTTATAATAGGTGTTTTATGCCAAATTGATGATTAGATGTTGTTAAATTTGTGCTCATTTTTGCATTAAATACTAACCAATATTAATCCCTAACTTTGCATACAACGAATACCAAAATACTTAGCTGTACATTATTATGACAAAGTATCATATAACAATTCAGTCAGATCTGTTCTGTAGTTTCCGAGAAAACTTCTAGGGTAAATGTATTGTGGTAACTAATATCTATTGATGTCAATCAATCCATTACTGTGCATCGAACAGATACCATAACAGTTAGTTCGCTGCACCTTCTCATAACAAAGATCGATAGAAAATGTCATCTAGATTGATCCAGTGCAAAATTTCATACAAAATTTCAGCCAGATCGACCCTTCATTGACCCAAGAGAAAACAGAACGAACATAAAGATAGGTAGACAGACAGATTAAAAGAAATATGTAGATTGTTTAATTTTAATTCAATCGAAATTCTCAGAAAACAAAGAACCTCTTCTTAATCTCTGTATAAGATATACAAATATTAGAATATAGAATTAATTTTCTCTTTTACTTATCAAACCTTAAGTTAGTAAGAAATGAACATTAATTTTCTCCGTACACAAGTAAAATGCGTCATAGTATATTTCTCTTGTGGCCTCTTGATCTTATCCAGGATAGGAATTCAGCTAATCTTGTTGAGTATATAAGTTAGTGATGTTACTATAAGCAGCATCAGGTGCTCCATCTATTATATAAATCTCACCTGTTCGCTTAAATGTATGTATGTATGTATGTATGTATATATGTATGTATGTATGGTCGGGTCACCGGCGACTAAACTGGTTCCCCCACCAGACTTGTTTGGTGAGGAAGGCGGCTAGTCTCCCTGAAGGATTAAAAACAAGACCTTCCAAAGGGCGAATGAACTCTTTTTCTGGGTCAACGGCCAACTAGCACCGTGTATATTTGTGTGTGTGTATATGTGTACTGGGGTGGAGAGAGCTCCCGTAAGCCGTGGCGAAGGCAACCTTTCTAGGAGAAGCAAATCTCTGATTTAAAAAACCATAAAGCGGGAGACCAGTACCCGCATTAAGCTGGTCTGCAGTTTAATTTGTTGCTGGCTATCTTGCTCTTGCTTGTTGCTGGATCTCAACATTTTGAACCGAGAGAGAGACTTAGCTGTCGTACAAAGCTAAGACTCTGTAACATCATATTTGTATAGATACTCCCTCAGGCATTTAGGCTCATGGATTTTAAATGTCTGAGGGAGTGGCACTCGTCTGACAAGACGTTGCAATCATCATGTATGTTTGTTTCTTTGTATTTCTCGCATAAAATTTCGACAGAGACGACGGATCCTGACAAGATCAGTATTATTTTGAAGCTCGACGTCTTGAACGACAAATATCGAATAATGGTCGAAAAACATTAATTCCTTCACCTTAAACTGTCAACTGGTCAAGGATATCTTGACAGAGGTTCCTTCTCTCCAGGAGGTTAAAGCAGCTGTCCATAAGCTGAATTATGGAAAGTCGCCTGACCTGAATCGTTTGCATGCGGAGATCTTTAAATATTCTGGACCCAAGATGATGCAACGCTTAGCGGACTTGTTGCAGACTGGTTGGCGAGATGAGTGTGTTCTGCAGGATTGGCGGGATGCATTGATGGTGGTGCTATACAACGGGAAGGGTACCAGAGATGAATGTGGAAACTATCGAGGCATCTCTTTACTGTCAGTAGTCGGTAAGGTGCTCTGTAGGATCATGCTAGACAGAATGCTGGAGCATATTGCTGACGATATTTTGCCTGAGTCGCAGTGTGATTTCAGAAGATGTCGAGGGACAGTGGATATAATTTTTACAGCCAGGCAACTACAGGAGAAATGTGTAGAACAACAAAAGGGTCTGTATCAGGTGTTCATCGATTTAACTAAGTCCTTTGATACAGTCAATGGGGATGCTTTGTGGGAGATTCTGAAAAAGCTTGGCTGTCCTGACAAGTTTGTAACCATCTTAAAGCTTTTCCACGATGATATGAAGTCTGTGATCAACGTTGGGAGAAAGCTGACTGATCCTATCTCAGTAGAAAATGGTGTTAAGCAGGAAGACATTCCAGCACCCACACTCTTTGCGTTATATTTCACCATGGTCTTTCGGATGACATTGGGGGGGTGCTCTATATTCGTTACTGAACTACCGGTGGGTTGTTCAACATTAGGCGCTTATATGCAAGTGCAAAGGTACTCACCAACACGATCTGTGACTTGCTCTATACGGATGACTGTGATATGGTTGCTCATACGGTGGCTGATATGCAGCATCTTGTGGACGCCTTTGCGGTTGCCTGCAGCGCATTGGGCCTGACTATCAATCTGAAAAAAAAAACTGTCTTAATGTATCAGCCTGCTCCGGGCATGCCATACTATGAGCCATCAGTTTATATCTGTGGGTCAAGGATAGTCGTTGTCACTAAGTTTGTATACTTGGGTAGCACACTGGGTATGCCCGGTGTCCTGGATGATGAGAAACTTGAACATACAGGAAGCATTTGAGACGTCTCGAGCGGTTTCACTAGATGTGCCTACGGCAAATCTTAGTTGTGGGTTGGCAAATGTATGTCAATGATGTGGAGGTGCTTGAACGGACCCAATGTCTAAGCATTGAAGCTCACATTATCAAACATAGACTGAGATGGAGTGCGCATATGGTGAGGATGTTAGACAGTCGACTTCACAAACAACTCCTTTATGGCGAGCTCGCCAAGGGAAGACGTCTGACTCAAAAGCCTAAAATGAGATTCAAAGATTGTTTGAGGTCCACCTTAAAAAATGTGATATAGATGAAAGAATCTGGGAGAGTCTTGCTTTGGATCGCGGAGAGTGGAGAAGGACCTTGCGGGGAGGTGTGGGCAAGTTTGAGGCAGATCGAACCTAGTATGAGCGGCTGAAGAGTGATATCCAGAAAGAGGAGGTGAAAGGAGCCGTGGATGGGCGGAGGCGCCAACTTGGTCTGGAGTGTGAGGTGTGCGGAAGAGTATGTTTGAGCAGAGATAGGCTGATGAGCCACCAGACTACTCATCGGCGCAGTGGGCCACAAAGCAGTCTTGTGTTGCCAGAGCTAACCTGTGTCAACTGCGGGCGACCGTACAAAACAGCAGGTGGTTTGAAGCGGCATGTGATTATAGAAGAGAACATCAAAAACGTGCTGCTAGTAGCTTACATGTCTGCACAATGTGTGCCAAAGAATGCTAGAGGTTGGCAGAGCTTAAAAGCCACCTTCGTGCGGCCCATCACTGAATGTTTTCGTGTTTCTGTATATCTTTTTTTCTTTTGTGTGCTATATCAAATAATGGCAATGTTCGAAAACGAATTTGCTGCCATCATGTATGTATGTATGTATGTTTGTTTGTTTGTTTGTTTGTTTGTTTGTATTTCTCGCATAAACTTTCGACAGAGACGACGGATCCTGACAAGATCGGTATTATTTTGAAGCTCGACGTCTTGAACGACAAATATCGAATAATGGTCGAAAAACATTAATTCCTTCACCTTAAACTGGCCAGTTTTGTACAAGGAGGGGTTGGATTGACTTTGCTTAATTTTAACTTCCGGTCACGTCATGGAGCATTGGTAATTCATCAGATTTTCTTTCACTTTCTTTTTCGTCTTCGCGTCACAGGTTCAAGCCTGTCTGCCTACTACCACTTTTTTTTTTTTTGCTCAACACACTCCAAACACCCGTTTTACGCCGTGCGCCCAGGCTAGTTTCTCATAAGCCAATGAGAGCTAGCCATACCGAGTGGATTTCATTTGGGCTGCAACTTCTACGCTTTCTTTTATATTTAGTCAAAGTTTATTTGCAGATGTCAAGATAGTCCTCACAAACTCCTGTTTCTTCTTTTTTTTTGCCATATTGTAAAGTTGGAGAAAAAAAGTCAGTAGTGAAGATCCGTGCGTTGTCTCTAAGCGTATTGCATTTTGAAATGCCGGGAACGGTGCGTTGGTTACGGGAGATTAACGTCAGGGGTGCGAGTTCCGTTAAAAAAGCGTTGATTTGATTTGCATAAAATAAACTACGCATCAAGTGCGCTTGAAACACAAATTACAACGTAATATTAGGAAAATAAACAAATATTGTACTTGTCTGAAATTTATAATTTAAATTTATTCCGGATAATTATTAGCAGAATTTGTTATTAGTATTTGTAACAATAGTAATAGCAATGGTGGTGGTGGTAGTAGTAGTAGTAGTAGTAGTAGTAGTAGTAGTATATGCAGGAGTAATAGTGATAATATTAGCAGTAGTATTTGCTATAGTCAATAGTAATAATAGTAGTAATGGTAATAGTAGTATATGAAAGAGTAACGGTAGCAGTAGTAGTAGTAGTAGTAGTAGTAGTAGTATGCATTTTCGATGTGCAAAGGCCGTATACGAGAATAATCTCTTTTTTGTTGTTTTATTTTACTTCAGTCGAAGTTCTCAGAAAGCCCACCACCTGTGGCTAACACTTGAAGTCTATATGAAATAGATAGATATTCGAATGCTCCATTTAAGTTCTTTATTTCTCAAACACTGAGTAAGTAAAAAACATTGAGAACATAATTTTCCTCTCCCCAATTAACCATTTTTATACGTTGTAGTATATCTTTTATTTTGGTTTCTTGGTCTTACTGAATTTCAGGACAAGAATTTATCTAGTCTGGTGGAGTATCCAGCTTCGTGCTGTTACCTGAGGTAATATCACTTGGAGTAGGTGCACCATTCCTCGTAAAACCTAATCTGGGATATCCATACTAAGGCGATCTTATTTGGGCAGGGAATACTATGTGATTTTGAATATTTGATCAAGGTTTACTTCTATGGAAAATGTATCCTCGTGCCAGGTTGTTTTGACAAACCCCTGTACAGAGGGACCTTCGACATTCGAGGATAGTGTCAAGTAGGAATTCAAGTTCTCTCCAGTAGGAATTAAAGTTCTCTACTCTGTGTGCGTGCATGTGTGTATGTATATGTTATATGTTACAACGCTGTTTTTAAGCTGACACTCCCGTTCGCGTGTGTGTATGGGTGTTATGTTTATGCTTACACATATGTTCGGGTGTGTGTATGGGTGTTATGTTTATGCTTACACATACGTTCGCGTGTATATATGGGTGTTATGTTTATGCTTGCACATACGTTCGTGTGTGTGTATGGGTGTTATGTTTATGCTTACACATATGTTCGGGTGTGTGTATTGGTGTTAAGTTTATGCTTACACACACGTTCGCGTGTGTGTATTGGTGTAATGTTTATGCTTACACACACGTTCGCGTGTGTGTATGGGTTTTATGTTTATGCTTACACATGTTTGCGTGTGTGTATGGGTATTATTTTTATACTTACACATATGTTCACGTGTGTGTATGGATGTAACGTTTATGCTTACACATACGTTCGCGTGTGTGCATGGGTGTAATGTTTATGCTTACACATACGATCGCGTGTGTGTATGGGTGTAATGTTTATGCTTACATATATGTTCGTGTGTGTGTATGGGTGTTATATTTATGCTTACACATATGTTCACGTGTGTGTATGGATGTAATGTTTATGCTTACACATATGTTCACGTGTGTGTATGAGTGTTATGTTCATGCTTACACATACGTTCGCGTGTATATATGAGTGTTATGTTTATGCTTACACATATGTTCACGTGTGTGTATGGATGTAATGTTTATGCTTACACATATGTTCACGTGTGAGTATGACTGTTATGTTCATGCTTACACATACGTTCGCGTGTATATATGAGTGTTATGTTTATGCTTACACATATGTTCGCGTGTGTGTATGGGTGTTATGTTTATGCTTACACATACGTTCGCGTGTGTGTATTGGTGTTATGTTTATGCTTACACACACGTTCGCGTGTGTGTATGGGTGTTATGTTTATGCTTACACACACGTTCGCGTGTGTGTATGGGTTTTATGTTTATGCTTACACATACGTTCGCGTGTGTGTATGGGTGTTATGTTTATGCTTACACATACGTTCGCGTGTATATATGGGTGTTATCTTTAAGCTTACGCATACGTTCGTGTGTGTATGGGTGTTATGTTTATGCTTACACATATGTTCGGGTGTGTGTATGGGTGATATGTTTATGATTACACATATGTTCGTGTGTGCGTATGGGTGTTATGTTTATGCTTACACATATGTTCGCGTGTGTGTATGGCTGTTATGTTTATGCTAACACATATATTCGCGTATGTGTATGGTTGTTATGTTTATGCTTACACATATGTTTGCGTGTGTGTATGGGTGTTATGTTTATGCTTACACATATGTTCGCGTGTGTGTATGGGTGTTATGTTTATGCTTACACATATGTTCGCGTGTGTGTATGGGTGTTATGTTTATGCTTGCACATACGTTCGTGTGTGTGTATGGGTGTTATGTTTATGCTTACACATATGTTCGGGTGTGTGTATTTGTGTTATGTTTATGCTTACACACACGTTCGCGTGTGTGTATGGGTGTTATGTTTATGCTTACACATACGTTCGAGTGTATGTATGGGTGTTATGTTTATGCTTACACACACATTCGCGTGTGTGTATGGGTTTACTGTTTATGCTTACACATGTTTGCGTGTGTGTATGGGTATTATTTTTATACTTACACATATGTTCACGTGTGTGTATGGATGTAACGTTTATGCTTACACATACGTTCGCGTGTGTGTATGGGTGTAATGTTTATGATTACACATATGTTCGTGTGTGTGTATGGGTGTTATATTTATGCTTACACATATGTTCGCGTGTGTGTATGAGTGTTATGTTCATGCTTACACATACGTTCGCGTGTATATATGAGTGTTATGTTTATGCTTACACATATGTCCGCGTGTGTGTATGGATGTAATGTTTATGCTTACACATACGTTCGCGTGTGTGTATGGGTGTTATGTTTATGCTTTCACATACGTTCGCGTGTGTGTATGGGTGTTATGTTTATGCTTACACATACGTTCGCGTGTGTGTATTGGTGTTATGTTTATGCTTACACACACGTTCGCGTGTGTGTATGGGTGTTATGTTCATGCTTACACATACGTTCGCGTGTATATATGAGTGTTATGTTTATGCTTACACATATGTTCGCGTGTGTGTATGGATGTAATGTTTATGCTTACACATATGTTTGCGTGTGTGTATGAGTGTTATGTTACTGCTTACACATACGTTCGCGTGTATATATGAGTGTTATGTTTATGCTTACACATATGTTCGGGTGTGTGTATGGGTGATATGTTTATGATTACACATACGTTCGTGTGTGTGTATGAGTGTTATGTTTATGCTTACACATATGTTCGCGTGTGTGTATGGCTGTTATGTTTATGCTTACACATATATTCGCGTATGTGTATGGTTGTTATGTTTATGCTTACACATAAGTTTGCGTGTGTATGGGTGTTATGTTTATGCTTACACATATGTTCGCGTGTGTCTATGGGTGTTATGTTTATGCTTACACATATGTTCGCGTGTGTGTATGGGTGTTATGTTTATGCTTACACATATATTCGCGTATGTGTATGGGTGTTATGTTTATGCTTACACATATGTACGCGTGTATATATGGGTGTTATGTTTATGCTTACACATATGTTCGCGTGTGTGTATGGGTGTTATGTTTATGCTTACACATACGTTCGCGTATATATATGGGTGTTTTGTTTATGCTTACACATATGTTCGCGTGTGTGTATGGGTGTTATGTTTATGCTTACACATACGTTTGCGTGTATATATGGGTGTTATGTTTATGCTTACACATATGCTCGCGTGTATATATGGGTGTTATGTTTATGCTTACACATATATTCGCGTGTCTGTATGGGTGTTATGTTTATGCTTACACATACGTTCGCGTATATATATGAATGTAATGTTTATGCTTACACACACGTTCGTGTGTGTGTATGGGTGTTATATTTAACTGTCACATACGGTCGCGTGTGTGTATGAGTGTTATGTTTATGCTAACACATACGTTCGCGTGTGTGTATGGGTGTTATGTTTATGCTTACACATACGTTCGCGTGTATATATGGGTGTTATGTTTATGCTTACACATGTGTTCGCGTGTGTGTATGGGTGTTATGTTTATGCTTACACATACGGTCGCGTGTGTGTATGGGTGTTATATTTATGCTTTCACATACGTTCGCGTGTGTGTATGGGTTTTATGTTTATGCTAACACATATGTTCGCGTGTGTGTATGGATTTAATGTTTACGCTTACACATATGTTCGTTGTGTGTATGGGTGTTATGTTTATGCTTACACATACGTGCGCGTGTGTGTATGGGTTATATGTTTATGCTTACACATATGTTCGTGTGTGTGTATGAGTGTTATGTTTATGATTACACATACGTTCGCGTGTGTGTATGGGTGTTATTTTTATGCTTACACATACGTTACCGTGTATATATGGGTGTGATGTTTATGCTTACACATACGTTCGTGTGTGTGTGTATGGGTGTGTATGGATGTTATGTTTATGCTTACACATATATTCGCGTATGTGTATGGGTGTTATGTTTATGCTTACACATATGTACGCGTGTATATATGGGTGTTATGTTTATGCTTACACATATGTTTGCGTGTGTGTATGGGTATTATTTTTATACTTACACATATGTTTACTTGTGTGTATAGATGTGATGTTTATGCTTACACATACGTTCGCGTATGTGTATGGGTGTAATGTTTATGTTTACACATACGATATCGTGTGTGTATGTGTGTAATGTTTATGCTTACACATATGTTCGTGTGTGTGTATGTGTGTTATATTTATGCTTGCACATATGTTCACGTGTGTGTATGGATGTACTGTTTATGCTTACACATACGTTCGCGTGTGTGTATGGGTGTTATGTTTATGCTTTCACATACGTTCGTGTGTGTGTATGGGTGTTATGTTACTGCTTACACATACGTTTACGTGTGTGTATGGGTGTTATGTTTATGCTTACACATACGTTCGCGTGTGTGTATGGGTGTTATGTTTATGCTTACAAATACGTTCGCGTGTGTGTATGGGTGTTATGTTTACGCTTACACATACGTTCGCGTTTGTGTATGGGTGTTATGTTTATGCTTTCACATACCTTCGCGTGTGTGTATGGGTGTAATGTTTATGCTTACACATATGTTCGCTTGTTTGTATGGGTTTTATGTTTATGCTTACACATACGGTCGCGTGTGTGTATGGGTTTTATGTTTGTGCTGACACATATGTTCGCGTGTATGTATGGGTGTTATGTTTATGCTTACACATACGTTCGCGTGTGTGTATGGGTGTTATGTTTATGCTTACACATATGTTCGCGTGTGTATGAGTGTTATGTTTATGCTTACACATATGTTCGCGTGTGTGTATGGGTGTTATGTTTATGCTTTCACATGTGTTCGCGTGTGTGTATGGGTGTTATCTTTATGCTTACGCATACGTTCGCGTGTGTGTATGGGTGTTATGTTTATGCTTACACATACGTTCGCGTGTGTGTATGGGAGTTATGTTTATTCTTACACATATGTTCGCGTGTGTATGGGTGTTATGTTTATGCTCACACATATGTTCGCGTGTGTGTATGGGTGTTATGTTTATGCTTACACATACGTTCGCGTGTGTGTATGGGTGTTATGTTTATGCTTACAAATACGTTCGCGTGTGTGTATGGGGGTTTTGTTTATGCTTACACATACGTTCGCGTGTGTGCATGGGAGTTGTGTTTATGCTAACACATACGTTCGCGTGTGTGTATGGGTGTTATGTTTATGCTTACAAATACGTTTGCGTGTGTGTATGGGTGTTATGTTTATGCTTTCACATATGTTCGCGTGTGTGTATGGGTGTTATGTTTATGCTTACACATACGTTCACGTGTGTGTATGGGTGTTATGTTTATGCTTTCACATATGTTCGCGTGTGTATGGGTGTTATGTTTATGCTTACACATACGTTCGCGTGTGTGTATGGGTGTTATGTTTATGCTTACACATATGTTCGCGTCTGCGTATGGGTGTTATGTTTATACTTACACATATGTTCGCGTGTGTGTATGGGTTTTATGTTTATGCTTTCACATATGTTCGCGTGTGTGTATAGGTTTAATGTTTATGCTTACACATATGTTTGCGTGTGTGTATGGGTGTTATGTTTATGCTTACACATATGTTCGCGTGTGTGTATGGGTGTTATGTTTATGCTTTCACATACGTTCGCGTGTGTGTATGGGTGTTATGATTATGCTTACACATATGTTCGCGTGTGTGTATAGGTTTTATGTTTATGCTTACACATATGTTTGCGTGTGTGTATGGGTGTTATGTTTATGCTTACACATATGTTGGCGTGTGTGTATGGGTGTTATGTTTATGATTACACATACGTTCGCGTGTATATATGGTTGTTATGTTTATGCTTACACATATGTTCGCGTGTATATATGGGTGTTATGTTTATGCTTACACATACGTTCGTGTGTGTGTATTGGTTTTATGTTTATGCTTACACATGTTTGCGTGTGTGTATGGGTATTATTTTTATACTTACACATATGTTCACGTGTGTGTATGGATGTAATGTTTATGCTTACACATACGTTCGCGTGTGTGTATGAATGTAATGTTTATGCTTACACATACGATTGCGTGTGTGTATGTGTGTAATGTTTATGCTTACACATATGTTCGTGTGTGTGTATGGGTGTTATATTTATGCTTACAGATATGTTCACGTGTGCGTATGGATGTAATGTTTATGCTTACACATACATTCGCGTGTGTGTATGGGTGTTATGTTTATGCTTTCACATACGTTCGCGTGTGTGTATGGGTGTTATGTTTATGCTTACACATACGTTCGCGTGTGTGTATGGGTGTTATGTTTATGCTTTCACATATGTACGCGTGTGAGTATGGGTGTTATGTTTATGCTTACACATACGGTCGCGTGTGTGTATGGGTGTTATATTTATGCTTCCACATACGTTCGCGTGTGTGTATGCGTGTTATGTTTATGCTTACACATATGTTCGCGTGTGTGTATGGGTTTTATGTTTATGCTTACACATATGTTCGGGTGTGTGTATGGGTGTTATGTTTATGCTTTCACATACGTTCGCGTGTGTGTATGGGTGTTATGTTTATGCTTACAAATATATTCGCGTGTGTGTATGGGTGTTATGTTTATGCTTACACATATGTTTGCGTGTGTGTATGGGTGTTATGTTTATGCATTTACATATGTTCGCGCGTGTGTATGACTGTTATGTTTATGCTTACACATATGTTCCCGTGTATATATGGGTGTTATGTTTATGCTTACACATACGTTCGCGTGTATGTATTTGTGTTATGTTTATGCTTACACATATGTTCGCGTGTATTGATGGGTGTTATGTTTATGCTTACACATATGTTCCCGCGTGTGTATGGGTGTTATGTTTATGCTTACACATACGTTCGCGTGTATATATGGGTGTTATGTTTATGCGTACACATATGTTCGCGTGTATATATGGGTGTTATGTTTATGCTTACACATGTTCGCGTGTCTGTATGGGTGTTATGTTTATGCTTACACATACGTTCGCGTATATAAATGGGTGTAATATTTATGCTTACACACACGTTCCTGTGTGTGTATGGGTGTTATGTTTTACTAACACATACGGTCGCGTGTGTGTATGAGTGTTATGTTTATGCTAACACATACGTTACCGTGTATATATGGGTGTTATGTTTATGCTTACACATACGTTCGTGTGTGTGTGTATGGGTTTTATGTTTATGCTTACACATATGTTTGCGTGTGTGTATGGGTATTATTTTTATACTTAAACATATTTTCACGTGTGTGTATGGATTTAATGTTTATGCTTACACATACGTTCGCGTGTGTGTATGGGTGTAATGTTTATGCTCACACATACGATCGCGTGTGTGTATGTGTGTAATGTTTATGCTTACACATATGTTCGTGTGTGTGTGTATGGGTGTTATATTTATGCTTACACATATGTTCACGTGTGTGTATGGATGTAATGTTTATGCTTACACATATGTTCGCGTGTTTGTATGGGTTTTATGTTTATGCTTACACATACGGTCGCGTGTGTGTATGGGTGTTATGTTTATGCTTATACATATGTTCACGCGTGTGTATGAGTGTTATGTTTATGCTTACACATACGTTCGCGTGTATATATGGGTGTTATGTTTATGCTTACACATATGTTCGCGTGTGTATATGGGTGTTATGTTTATGCTTACACATACGTGCGCGTGTGTCTGGGTTATATGTTTATGCTTACACATATGTTCGCGTGTGTGTATGAGTGTTATGTTTATGCTTACACATACGTTCGCGTGTGTGTATGGGTGTTATTTTTATGCTTACACATACGTTACCGTGTATATATGGGTGTTATATTTATGCTTACACATACGTTCGTGTGTGTGTGTATGGGTGTTATGTTTATGCTTACACATATGTTTGCGTGTGTGTATGGGTTTTATTTTTATACTTACACATATGTTTACTTGTGTGTATGGATGTAATGTTAATGCTTACACATACGTCTGCGTGTGTGTATGGGTGTAATGTTTATGCTTACACATACGATATCGTGTGTGTATGTGTGTAATGTTTATGCTTACACATATGTTCGTGTGTGTGTATGGGTGTTATATTTATGCTTGCACATATGTTCATGTGTGTGTATGGATATACTGTTTATGCTTACACATACGTTCGCGTGTGTGTATGGGTGTTATGTTTATACTTTCACATACGTTCGTGTGTGTGTATGGGTGTTATGTTTATGCTTACACATACGTTTACGTGTGTGTATGGGTGTTATGTTTATGCTTACACATACGTTCGCGTGTGTGTATGGGTGTTATGTTTATGCTTACACATACGTTCGCGTGTGTGTATGTGTGTTATGTTTATGCTTTCACATACGTTCGCGTGTGTGTATGGGTGTAATGTTTATGCTTACACATATGTTGGCTTGTTTGTATGGGTTTTATGTTTATGCTTACACATACGGTCGCGTGTGTGTATGGGTTTTATGTTTGTGCTGACACATATGTTCGCGTGTATGTATGGGTGTTATGTTTATGCTAACACATACGTTCGCGTGTGTGTATGGGTGTTATGTTTATGCTTACACATATGTTCGCGTGTGTATGAGTGTTATGTTTATGCTTACACATATGTTCGCGTGTGTGTATGGGTGTTATGTTTATGCTTTCACATGTGTTCGCGTGTGTGTATGGGTGTTATGTTTATGCTTACGCATGCGTTCGCGTGTGTGTATGGGTGTTATGTTCATGCTTACACATACGTTCGCGTGTGTGTATGGGAGTTATGTTTATTCTTACACATATGTTCGCGTGTGTATGGGTGTTATGTTTATGCTCACACATATGTTCGCGTGTGTGTATGGGTGTAATGTTTATGCTTTCACATATGTTCGCGTGTGTGTATGGGTGTTATGTTTATGCTTACACATACGTTCGCGTGTGTGTATGGGTGTTATGTTTATGCTTACAAATACGTTCGCGTGTGTGTATGGGTGTTTTGTTTATGCTTTCACATACGTTCGCGTGTGTGCATGGGCGTTGTGTTTATGCTAACACATACGTTCGCGTGTGTGTATGGGTGTTATGTTTATGCTTTCACATACGTTCGCGTGTGTGTATGGGTGTTATGTTTAAGCTTACAAATACGTTTGCGTGTGTGTATGGGTGTTATGTTTATGCTTACACATACGTTCGCGTGTGTGTATGGGTGTTATGTTTATGTTTTCACATATGTTCTCGTGTGTATGGGTGTTATGTTTATGCTTACACATACGTTCACGTGTGTGTATGGGTGTTATGTTTATGCTTTCACATATGTTCGCGTGTGTGTATGGGTGTTATGTTTATGCTTACACATATGTTCGCGTGTGTGTATGGGTGTTATGTTTATGCTTTCACATACGTTCGCGTGTGTGTATGGGTGTTATGTTTATGCTTACAAATATGCTCGCGTGTGTGTATAGGTTTTATGTTTATGCTTACACATATGTTTGCGTGTGTGTATGGGTGTTATGTTTATGCTTACACATACGTTCGCGTGTGTGTATGGGTGTTATGTTTATGTTTTCACATATGTTCTCGTGTGTATGGGTGTTATGTTTATGCTTACACATACGTTCACGTGTGTGTATGGGTGTTATGTTTATGCTTTCACATATGTTCGCGTGTGTGTATGGGTGTTATGTTTATGCTTACAAATATGTTCGCGTGTGTGTATGGGTGTTATGTTTATGCTTTCACATACGTTCGCGTGTGTGTATGGGTGTTATGTTTATGCTTACACATATGCTCGCGTGTGTGTATAGGTTTTATGTTTATGCTTACACATATGTTTGCGTGTGTGTATGGGTGTTATGTTTATGCTTACACATATGTTCGCGTGTGTGTATGGGTGTTATGTTTATGCTTACACATACGTTCGCGTGTGTGTATGGGTGTTATGTTTATGCTTACACGTATGTTCGCATGTGTGTATGGGTGTTATGTTTATACTTTCACATACGTTCGCGTGTGTGTATGGGTGTTATGTTTATGCTTACACATATGTTCGCGTGTGCGTATGGGTGTTATGTTTATGCTTTCACATACGTTCGCGTGTGTGTATGGGTGTTATGTTTATGCTTACACATACGTTCGCGTGTGTGTATGGGTGTTATGTTTATGCTTACACATACGTTCACGTGTGTGTATGGGTGTTATGTTTATGCTTACACGTATGTTCGCGTGTGTGTATGGGTGTTATGTTTATGCTTTCACATACGTTCGCGTGTGTGTATGGGTGTTATGTTTATGCTTACACATATGTTCGCGTGTGTGTATGGGTGTTATGTTTATGCTTTCACATACGTTCGCGTGTGTGTATGGGTGTTATGTTTATGCTTACACATATGTTTGCGTGTGTGTATAGGTTTTATGTTTATGCTTACACATATGTTCGCGTGTGTGTATGGGTGTTATATTTATGCTTTCACATATGTTTGCGTGTGTGTATGGGTGTTATGTTTATGCTTACACATACGTGCGCGTGTGTGTATGAGTGTTAATTTTATGCTTACACCTACGTTCGCGTGTGTGTATGGGTGTTTTGTTTATGCTTACACATACGTTCGCGTGAGTGCATGGGTGGTATGTTTATGCTTACACATACGTTCGCGTGTGTGTATGGGTGTTATGTTTATGCTTTCACATACGTTCGCGTGTGTGTATGGGTGTTATGTTTATGCTTACAAATACGTTCGCGTGTGTGTATGGGTGTTATGTTTATGCTTACACATACGTTCGCGTGTGTGTATGGGTGTTATGTTTATGCTTACACATATGTTTGCGTGTGTGTATGTGTGTTATGTTTATGCTTATACATATGTTCGCGCGTGTGTATGATTGTTATGTTTATGCTTACACATATGTTCGCGTGTATATATGGGTGTTATGTTTATGCTTACACCTATGTTCGCGTGTGTGTATGGGTGTTATGTTTATACTTACACATACGTTCGCGTGTATGTATTGGTGTTATGTTTATGCTTACACATATGTTCGCGTGTATATATGGGTGTTATGTTTATGCTTACACATATGTTCGCGTGTGTGTATGGGTATTATGTTTATGCTTACACATACGTTCGCGTGTATATATGGGTGTTATGTCTATGCTTACACATATGTTCGCGTGTATATATGGGTGTTATGTTTATGCTTACACATGTTCGCGTGTCTGTATTGGTGTTATGTTTATGCTTACACATACGTTCGCGTATATATATGGATGTAATGTTTATGCTTACACACACGTTCGTGTGTGTGTATGGGTGTTATTTTTAACTAAAACATACGGTCGCGTGTGTGTATGAGCGTTATGTTTATGCTAACACATACGTTACTGTGTATATATGGGTGTTATGTTTATGCTTACACATACGTTCGTGTGTGTGTATAGGTTTTATGTTTATGCTTACACATATGTTTGCGTGTGTGTATGGGTATTATTTGTATACTTACACATACGTTCACGTGTGTGTATGGATGTAATGTTTATGCTTACACATACGTTCGCGTGTGTGTATGGGTGTAATGTTTATGCTTACACATACGATCGCGTGTGTGTATGTGTGTAATGTTTATGCTAACACATATGTTCGTGTGTGTGTATGGGTGTTATATTTATGCTTACACATATGTTCACGTGTGTGTATGGATGTAATGTTTATGCTTACACATACATTCGCGTGTGTGTATGGGTTTTATGTTTGTGCTAACACATACGTCTGCGTGTGTGTATGGGTGTTATGTTTATGGATACACATACGTTCGCGTGTGTGTATGGGTGTTATGTTTATGCTTTCACATACGTTCGCGTGTGTGCATGGGTGTTATGTTTATGCTTACAAATATGTTCGCGTGTGTGTATAAGTGTTATGTTTATGTTTACACATACGTTCGCGTGTGTGTATGAGTGTTATGTTTATGGTTACACATACGTTCGCGTGTCTGTATGGGTGTTATGTTTATGCTTACACATATGTTCGAGTGTGTGTATTGCTTTTATGTTTATACTTACACATATGTTCGTGTGTGTGTATGGGTGTTATGTTTATGCTTACACATACGTTCGCGTGTGTGTATGGGTGTTATGTTTATGCTTACAAATACTTTCGCGTGTCCGTAGGGGTGTTATGTTTATGCTTACACATACGTTCGCGTGTGTGTATGGGTGTTATGTTTATGCTTACACATACGTTCGTGTGTGTGTATGGGTGTTATGTTTATACTTACACATACGTTCCTGTGTGTGTATGGGTGTTATGTTTATGCTTACACATACGTTCGCGTGTCTGTATGGGTGTTATGTTTATGCTTACACATACGTTCGCGTGTGTGTATGGGTGTTATGTTTGTACTTTCACATACGTTCGCGTGTGTGTATGGGTTTTATGTTTATGCTTACACATACGTTCTCGTGTGTGTATGGGTGTTATGTTTTGCTTACACATACGTTAGCGTGTGTGTATGGGTGTTATGTCTATGCTTACACATGTGTTCTCGTGTGTGTATGGGTGTAATGTTTATGCTTACACCTACGTTCGCGTGTGTGTATGGGTGTTATGTTTATGCTTACACATACGTTCGTGTGTGTGTATGAGTGTTATGTTTATGCTTACACCTACGTTCGCGTGTGTGTATGGGTGTTACGTTTATGCTTACACATACGTTCGCGTGTGTGTATGGGTGTTATGTTTATTCTTACACATACGTTCGCGTGTGTGTATGGGTTTTATTTTTATGCTTACACATACGGTCGCGTGTGTGTATGGGTTTTATGTTTATGCTTACACATATGTTAGTGTGTCTGTATGAGTGGTATGTTTTGGCTTACACATACGTTCACGTGTGTGTATGGGTGTAATGTTTATGCTTACACATGCGTTCGCGTTTCTGTATGGGTGTTATGTTTATGCTTACACATACGGTCGCGTGTGTGTATGGTTGTTATGGTTATGCTTACACATATGTTCGCGTGTGTGTATGGGTGTTATGTTTATGCTTACACATAAGTTCGCGTGTGTGTATGGGTGTTATGTTTATGCTTACACATACGGTCGCATGTGTGTATGGGTGTTATGTTTATGCTTACACATACGTTTGCGTGTGTGTATGGGTCCTGTGTTTATGCTTGCACATATGTTCGCGTGTATATATGGGTTTTATGTTTATGCTTACACATATGTTCGCGTGTGTGTATGGGTGTTATGTTTCTGCTTACACATACAATCGCGTGTGTGTATGGGTGTTATGTTTATGCTTACACATACGTTCGTGTGTGTGTATGGGTGTTATGTTTATGCTTACACATATGTTTGCGTGTGTGTATGGGTATTATTTTTATGCTTACACATATGTTCACGTGTGTGTATGGGTGTTATGTTTATGCTTACACATACGTTCGCGTGTCTGTATGGGTGTTATGTTTATGCTTACACATATGTTCGCGTGTGTGTATGTGTGTTATGTTTATGCTTACACATATGTTCATGTGTGTGTATGGATGTAATGTTTATGCTTACACATATGTTTGCGTGTGTGTATGGGTGGTATGTTTATGCTTACACATACGTTCGCGTGTGTGTATGGGTGTAATGTTTATGCTTACACATACGTTCGTGTTGGTGTATGTGTGTTATGGTTATGCTTACACATACGGTCGCGTGTGTGTATGGGTGTTTATGGTTACACATATGTTCGCGTGTGTGTATGGGTGTAATGTTTATGCTTACACATACGGTCGCGTGTGTATGGGTGTTATAGTTATGCGTACACATACGTTTGCGTGTGTGTATGGGTGTTATGTTTATGCTTACACATACGTTCGCGTGTGTGTATGGGTGGTATGGTTATGCTTACACATACGTTCGTCTGTGTGTATGGGTGTTATATTTATGCTTACACATACGTTCGCGTTTGTGTATGTGTGTTATATTTATGCTTACACATATGTTCGCATGTGTGTATGGGTGTTATGTTTATGCTTACACATACATTCGCGTATGTGTATGGGTGTTATTGTTATGCTTACACATACGGTCGCGTGTGTGTATGGATGTTTTCTTTATGCTTACATATATGTTCGCGTTTGTGTACGGGTGTTATGGTTTTGCTTACACATATGTTTGCTTGTGTGTATGGGTGTTATGTTTATGCTTACACATATGTTAGCGTGTGTGTATAGTTTTATGTTAATGCTTACACATACGTTCGCGTGTGTGTATGGGTGTTATGTCTATGCTTACACATACGTTCGCGTGTGTGTATTGGTGTCATGTTTATACTTACACATACGTTGGCGTGTGTGTATGAGTGTTATGTTTATGCTTACACATACGTTCGCGTGTGTGTATGGGTGTTATGTTTATGCTTACACATACGTTCGCGTGTGTGTATGGGTGTTATGTTTATGCTTACAAATATGTTTTCTTGTGTGTATGGGTGTTATGTTTATGCTTACACATATGTTCGCGTGTGTTTATAGGTTTTATGTTTTTGCTTACACATACGTTCGCGTGTGTGTATGTGTGTTATATTTATGCTTACACATACGTTCGCGTGATCTATGGGTGTTATGTTTATGCTTACACATATGTTCGAGTGTGTGTATTGGTGTTATGTTTATACTTACACATACATTCGTGTGTGCGTATTGGTCTTATGTTTATGCTTACATATACGTTCTCGTGTGTGTATGGGTGTTATGTTTATGCTTACACATACGTTCGCGTGTCTGTATGGGTTTTATGTTTATGCTTACACATACGTTCGCGTGTGTGTATGGGTGTTATGTTTTGCTTACACATATGTTAGCGTGTGTGTATGGGTGTTATGTCTATGCTTACACATGTGTTCTCGTGTGTGTATGGGTGTTATGTTTATGCTTACACCTACGTTCGCGTGTGTGTATGGGTGTTATGTTTATGCTTACACATACGTTCGTGTGTGTGTATGAGTGTTATGTTTATGCTTACACCTACGTTCGCGTGTGTGTATGGGTGTTATGTTTATGCGTACACATACGTTCGCGTGTGTGTATGGGTGTTACGTTTATTCTTACACATACGTTCGCGTGTGTGTATGTGTGTTATGTCTATGCTTACACATTCGCCTGCATGTGTGTATGGGTTTATGTTTATACTTACACATACGTTCACGTGTGTGTATTTGTTTTATGTTTATGCTTACACCTACGTTCGCGTGTGTGTATGTGTGTTATGTTTTGGCTTACACATACGTTCGCGTGTGTGTATGGGTGTTATGTTTATGCTTACACATACGTTCGCGTTTTTAAATGAAATAGATTCCACGGGTTTACAAACCTAGAAAATCCTCAAGATAAAAAAAATTAGCTGATAACAGCCTTTATCTGCTATTCTGTTATTATTTCATAAATGAGACTACTGTCAAAGAAATATGTAATGTGTGCAAATATATATTGTCTAAAGGCGAGGCATTTGCGTTAGATGTCTCAAAATTGGAGTTTTAAAAAAGAAATTAGTTGAATCTTTCGAACATTTATATTTAATAACTCTAGATAAAATGTAATGCAAATCGGACATATTTTTAGTTTGAAATGTCATGGGCACCGACATCCCAGAAAATATTGTTTTTTAAATAAAGAAGATTACTTAAATATGAAAAATATTTACTAATTAATAGCTACCTTTTATATTGATAACCTAGTAATGTTTTAGAATTTCACAAAAAGTTTGAGGAACTTAAATTTCCAACGAAAAGCTTCCACTTTCTCTTGGAAATCCTTATATAAAAATCAATTAAACTGAATATAGCTCATGTGTTTATTACTTGTATACCGGTCACGTGACGGGTATTCTTCATCTGTTATAATAAAGTAGTATTTCTTTCCGTTTGTTTGTTCACAATTTGATTAATACGTAGAAAAGGTACGCTGTTTCATATATTATTTTTTGTACCGAACACGGGCGTTTACACATCTTCATTCCAGCATGATTTCTATATATACTATCTTTTCAAAGGAAATCTATATTCAACAATAATCTCATTTGCATATTACATTAAGGAAAATCTATCTTATAGATGGCTCCATGTTATTACATTTGTTTCTATAGAATCGTTATATTTATTTTATTTAGAAATATAATCTTAAGTTGATTTTTTTTTTTAATTTAATTTATATTCAAATTATTTTCAGTTATTATAAGCCGATACAAAATGCCTTAGCAAACATATGTACATTTATTTATTGAAGCTGTTTGAGTTACATTCCCTTAAAGCTATGAGAGTTATTTCCTGTTAAATTTTTATGGACGAAAATCGACGTGCCTTGTGATAAACTCTCCGCCCGCCAATATGTTTTAACCTGACAACGCCGGGTATATACAGTTAGTTTAATAATAAAATTTATTCACCGAACAGAACAGTTTGGCACATATTTTATGTCCCACTGTTCTACTTGGAACCACTGCTTATCAAGGCCCGGAAGCCACTCAAGGATAAGCGTTAATGAGTGTTATGTAGACGATGAGACGAGAACATATTTACATTGTACTTGAAAACGATCGTGCTGGGAAGAATCCCCACGGTATTTTGTTTTAGAGATGAACAGTTCTGAGAAAGAAACTTTGCTCATGGAATTTTTTGTTTATTTGTAGGCACAGACAGATAGATAGACAGATAGATAGACAGATAGAAATTGTTGGAAGTTGTTGTAGTTAGATGAGTGCTTATGGGCATGTTTTACGTGATGATCACAGATTGAGGTTCAGTCGAGCACCTTCCATGAAAATAACGATAGAGTAGAATGAAAGAGAAAGTAGAGAGGCGAAAAGGTCCTCGTCCACTAGATTTCGAAGATGGTTTTCTACCCTGTCAAAGCAGAAAGTCTACTAAACATTATGTTTCAGAACGTTATTCTCGATCCAAATTCATTAAAAAGAAATTTTCATCTTGAAATATGCCTCAAATTTGGAGTTTATAAAAGAAATTAGTGGAATCTTTCGAACATTTATATTTAATAACTCTAGATAAAAATTTAATGCAAATCGGAAATATTTTTAGTTTGAAATGTTATGGGCACCGACATCCCGGAAAATATTTAAAATAAAATAAAGAAGATTACTTAAATATGAAAAATATTTACTAATTAATAGCTACCTGTTACATTGATAACCTAATAATGTTTTAGAATTTCACAAACAGTTGGAGGAACTTAAATTTCCAACGAAAAGCTTCCACTTTCTCTTGGAAATCATTATATAAAAATCAATTAAACTCATATGATTATAAGTTGTATACAAAATGCATAATGATCGATTAATTATTTTACTAGTGGATGATTGCTTATCAAGGCCCGCGGGCAACTCAAGAATAACGGTTGCATATCTAAGTAATGGCCAGTAATAGTAGAACTTGGGTAAGATTTACTTATTTAAAACGTCGGCTCAACAAGAACTTGTTTACATTGGACTTTAAAAAATGTCCCGCAGTATTATGTTCCAGAAAAGGCTAGGTCTAGGAAAGAAACTTTGTTCATGGAATTTTTGTTTAGTTTTAGGTACTGGTGAAAATTGTGGATTGTAGTTGTAGCTAGACGCGTATTTGTTGCGAACGTTTTTGAGTTGGGGGACATAGATTGAAGCCCAGTCGATCACCTGCCATGAAAATACCGATAGAGCAGAGACAGACTTGCAATGTCTCTTCTGTGAGACAGAGGATGGGCAAAGGGCATAACCCACTAGATTTTGAAGCCGGCTTTTATCTTGCCAACGCAAAAAGGTTGTTTTGAGCAGATTCACCTCAGATGTGGCAGCAGTACGTAATCTTAGACAGTAGTTAGTCTCTTATACGAGTAGAGAATTGCGTCGGGAGTAAGATACCTTCTGCAGCAGTAAAATGATCCAACTATTTTTCCAGCAACCTTAGCAACTCATCTATGGCTTCCATTTTAGGTCAGGAGCAGAAGTCGGACACATGAGCGTGTCAAAGCAGGACACTCCCTCAAAACGAGAACCATTTATTTCAAGTGCTCTCGGAGTTAATCCAACACAAAAATGTATATTAACATTAGATAAATTTTCGCAACGACGTTCATTTTTTTTTTTTTTTTTTTTTTTTACATGGGAGTCACCACTTATCAAGGCCAGTAAACCACTCGGGGATAAGGGTTATTGTGTGTACAGTATTCAATGGGAAAATATCGTAGTCATCGTTAGTTATGGAGATTTGATAAAATGTCTTACTTAAGGGGGCGGTTTATCAGGAATTTGTTTATGTTGGACTTGAAGACATCCAAGTTGTAGTCAGGTGGGAAACAGGCAAACGGAAGAGAGTTCCGCAGGCGTGCATTTCTAAGAAAGAAGCTTTATTCGTGGAATCTACGGTTTGATTTAGGCACAGATAAAGAGTGAGGAAAATTATTGACAGTGGTTTCGGCTAGACGGGTGTTTTTCGCGAAAGATTGGCGAGGGTGGACCAGAGATTGGAGCTCAGACGAGCACTTGCCATAGAAATAACGATAAAACAAAGACAGGCTCGCATCGTCTCTTCTGTGGGAGAGAGGTTGTAGGAAAGAGAAAAGGGCATCCTCCACCAAGCCACGAAGTTTATTTTGTACTCTGTCAAGGCAGGATAGGTTCTTTTTGGCAGATGTTGCTATTATTATTATTATTATTATTATCCCTCGGGTCATCATCAATGTTTAATCCCTGATAATAACTGGTGATGTTTCCCGAGTAACAAAAAATCTCCCCAAATTTACAGTAAGGCAGGATAGGCTGTTTTTAGCAGCTCCTGCCAAGATGTGGCAGCAGTACTCCATCCTTGGGCGTACTTGGCTTTTATATAGATAGAGAATTGCATCAGCAGTGAGATATCTTCCGGGGCGGTAGAAGGATCCTACCATTTTTCCAGCGGCCTGGGCAACAGATTTGATCCGCGTTTTTATCTCCTTCACATGTTCTCGAAAAGAAGATTTTTTAATTATTTTTGTATAATAAGAAAAGAAATGCTATGTAGTTATTTTTTTATTAATCAATCAATCGTTTGTCAGTTTAGTTATTAATATCAAGTTATCTAACGCAGGCTGTAATACGAAAAAGTCACTCTAATTAAATTTATATAATAGTTTTGTACAGGGTCGAAAATTGTTGACATAGTACTGTGTGTGTAGGATGATAGTAACTCCTACGCGAGTACTGATCAAAAATATTAGTGATCCAAAAGGAAATAGCTGACCGCATAAAATATAACAATTAATGATTTATAACGAACTTTTTAAAACGCTTACCAATAAATAGCCTTAACTACATGCAATGTGTATGTAGCTTTTGTTAATGAAGCTATATCGGTCAATGAAATATGGGGGAGAATTTCAGTATCAGAAATCCTATCTCCTGTCACTGTGAGACAAAATACTAGTGTGATGATGGACTTTAGTCTTTTATCTTTGTGGTTTGTCTACTTTTTCATCATTTCATATCTTCTATACATTCTTCTTGGATTCTATCTCCATCTGTCTCTCTCACCACACACACACAGACACATACACACACATATATATATATATATTAATATATATAGAGAGAGAGAAAGGGAGAGAGAGAGAAAGAGAGAAAAGGAGGGAGGGAAAGAGACGAGAAATAGGAAAAGAGAGATCGCATTTTATACTTGTAAATTATTTTGCATGGAGTAATTTCATTTGCAACTAACAAACGTGTTTATATATTAGACACTTGAGCATAGACACATTATGTATGCATATATATATATATATATATATATATAGAGAGAGAGAGAGAGAGAGGGGGGGGAAGAAAGAGGAGAGAGGGAAAGGGAAGAGAAGGGAAAAGAGATTGCTTTTTATACTTGTAAATTATTTTACATGAAGTAATTTCGTTTACCCATATGCATATATATATGTGTGTAAGTGTGTGTGTGAGAGAGAGAAATCTCTGCATATATATGTGTGTGTGTGTGTGTGTGTGTGTGTGTGTGTGTGTGTGTGTGTGTGTGTGTGTGAGCAATTTGTGTAAGGCCTTTTTCCTCACCTCACTCTCTTCTACATGTTAGCATAAGACATGCAAATCTACATTTAGATGAAGATAGCTAATGAGAAACTCAGATTTCTTCCAAGCGTGCAGAGACTTTGATGAAAGAAGCAAATTAAAATGGCAGATGTCGTTTGAAGGGAAGGGGGAGTAATGACGCCGGATATTTTCGAGTGAGAGGGGTGAGGTTGTAAACACTTGCATTGCAGAGATTTTAGCGGAATGGGATTTGAAATCAGTAAGAAAGAGAAAGAGAGAGAGAGAGAGAGACAGACAGAGATACAGAGGAACATACAAAAAGATAGACAGAGGTATTTGTTTCCCCTGAAAGCAGAGAAAGAGACAAGTGCAAAGAGAAAGCAACACAGTGACAGAAATATCGAGGGAACCACACAGAGAGCTTCAGAGAAAGGAAGGGAGAAATATCATAAGTGAATAAGAAGATGAGGAGACAGAGAAACCGATATGCGGAGACAGAGATGAGCGAATAGAGACAGAGTTACATAAAGACGGAAAGACAGGGAGGGTAAACTAGAGTACAGCGGTTATCGTAAAGCAACGTCCCTTGACACTTGCTGCGGGACTGTCAGACTGAAATCAAACATCATAAAAAAAAACATGTCTAATACGGAATATTACCCAAACATTTTCTAATTTACGGGTTTTACTAAACATGTATGACCAAAAATTATGGCCGATCAATGAACGACTGACAGTTCTTGCTATTTGTCATATAGAAACAACGTATAAAGTTGCTTGAGTCAGTAGGAGCCGAATCGGACATTTCAGTCGTGCCGGATTTTGGTCGGACATAAAGGTGTTTACTAAAATTGTACGCCTAAACATTGTATCATTATTTGCCCCTGCTGCTGTTTTGTTCCTAAAGCAACTTTGACACGAACGAACTATTGGGTTTGTCAGCGCAAATTATTGCAAAAATCTGTTGTGGTATTATTAAAATGAACAATAAAATAATTTACTCACAAGTTTTAGTCGAGAAGTTATTTTTTATTTATTTTTTTTTTTTTTTGCAAGTCATTTCTAGATTCATGTAAAAAGGTATTTACAAAAAATAAATTATTTTTTAAAATAGTCTCTCTTTAGGCAGATAGTAGATACATAAGTATTTATTTGCGTAATGAACTCCTTAAAAACTGAAACAATTATTTTTCCCCCAATATTATGTGCCACTTTTTTCGTCTTTTTTATTTTTCGTTAAAATTTTTTTCTAAAAAATAAACAAGTAAAAAATACACACGATTTTATGTCATTAAATCCTGAAGGATTGAGACAATTATTTGGCACAATGTATTTGAAAACAAATAATTTTCAGTTGTTAAGGGTTTAATTAGTCAAAGCAACTTCGACGGTTTAAGTTTAATTTAAAAAAATAAAATAAAATAAAAAAAAAAATAAAAATAAGCTTTGTCGATAATAATGATACTTTTTACAAAGATTTTCTAGTGTTACATTGTTATTGCGTTGCAAATTTTAAATTTTAAAGAAAAATGTGACTGGTAAAATTTAATTTTCAAAAAAAAAAAACTCTCAGCTGAAATTACGATTGTGACTAAATTAGTTTTGTTTTTCATTTCAATAATAAAGAAGTATATTTGTTTATTATCATTATTTTTTTACAGAGATTAAAAAAAAATTTTTTTGAGTGGCAAATTGGGTTTAAAAAAGTCTCGTTTTTTAAGACTTTCCAAAAATGATCGCGACTAAGTCGTTTTATTGTTTATCTTAATAACATTTTTTTGCGCTAGCGGACTCAGTATATCGCCTATGTAAAAGAGAATATTTAATAAAAATTGGGAGGATCTTTTAGTATTTTTTTCGGTATGGACTTAAAAAGATATTTGCCAAAAATAACGTCTCAAAACTTCTAAGTAAATTCGTTTTACTGTTTATTACAAGATTGTTTTACAATATTTTACACTGACGGACCCAGTCGATCGCCTGTGTCAAAGTTGCTTTAATCAGTACCCAGGGCAATTAGTTGTAAATTGATCGTACATGATTTTTAGTCGTACATATTTAGTAAAACTGTTTAATTTATTATTAAGATTTCTTAAAAATTAAAATGAGAACTTTTGGGGAAATATTCTGTACTAGATAAGTTTTTTTTTCTTTGCAGACTTGTACGAAAGTACCTACCCCCTAAAAATGCGTGTTTTTCTCCTTTTTCCCATGACGATTATCATAGATTAGACTGAAGTATCATATTAGCAGGAAAAAAATTTTGAAAAAAATAAATTCAATGACTTTTAAGAAGGGGTTCTAATCACGCGACACTTCGGTAAAATAATGGACAGTAAGTTAGGTAGCAATGAAGTAGAACGTTATAACGAGAAAGTGAACCAACCCCCAATCTTAAAAGTCATTCAATTTATCTTTTTTCAATTTATGTCTGTTAATATGTTACTTAAGTCTTTAATCTATGTTAATCGTGGAAAAAAGATTTTAAAAATGTCTAAAACGTACAGATCCGCCGTTTTTTTTGTTTGTTTTGTTGTTTTTTTTGTTTTTGTTTTTTGTTTGTTTTTTTTATTGTTTTTTTTTGTGTCTGTTTTTTTTGGGGGGGGAGTTTGTTTGTTTGTTTGTTTGTTTGTTTGTTTGTTTGTTTATTAAGTTTGATTTTAGTCTGACAGGCTCGCAGCAAGCGTCGGCGGACTTTGCTTGACGATAACCAGACAAAAAAAAAAAACAAATAGTGTGTGAGAGGGAGAAAGAGAGGGAAAAGCAGAGAAATGGAATCAGATGGTGAGAGAAATAAGTGAAATACAGAAATAATTTAGACCAATAGAAAAAAGACAGGGAAAAGGAATAAAAAAAAAGAGTAACACGTCGACATTGGATTTACTTTCCGCAGCTTGGAAACTCTCGCTTCCCATTTTTGTCCTATACTCCTTATATTCCATCAGTGATGTTTCTGACAAAAGGGAAAGAATTGTTTTTTTTTGGGGGGGGGGTCATAATTTAGTAGTAGTATTTTTTTTTACATCCCTGCATCAAATTATTTCATGCAAATAATAAAATAAGGCTTTCTATAATAAAATTAAAAAATAGGTTTCTTCTGTTTAATAAGAGCAAGAGTTTCTATGATAAAATAACAAAAATAAGGGTTTCAAATAACAAAAAGGTATATTTTTTTTTATATTAGGACCACTTCCGCAATTTTCTTAAAAATTATGACTTTTAAATGTTTTTTTTTTTCGACTATGCTGAATAAGAAACTTTCATTTAATTTTTCCAGATACAAGTAGTTTTCGAGATATAAAGACCTGTATTATGCACTGCAATTCACTGGCCGCCATTTTTGTACGCGCTTGCGGAATAGACACCCCTAACCTCCCCATATTAAAAACGGCTTTCGGAATAAACACCTCATTGTGGAAGGTGAAAAATATTTGCCCCATATTTAACCGTGATTATTGTTGTCGGCATACCCACGCGCAAATACTATTTTAAAATTTGAGGGGAGGCAATGTCGGTCGTAGGGAAGTAGATATGTTTATCGCACGTGCGTACAAAAATGTCGGTCAGTGAATTACAGTGCATAATATAGGTCTTTATATCTGGAAAACTGCTTGTCTCTGCAAAATTTAAATGAGATTTATTTTTATTCAGCATGGTCGAAAGCCTATAAAAGTCGTCATCCAAAAGAAAATTATGGAGGTGGACCTAATGTAAAAAATTACCAATAAAAATAAAGGTT
>NC_136507.1:65701237-65838737 GCF_053919585.1 Euprymna scolopes
TTGGTTGTGGAATTGCAGTCACTAGCAAAAGATCTAGCTAATTTGCATATTCTTTTAAACATTCATTTTAATTAATTCTCTATTAGTTATTTCGGTTTTCTTATGGGATGATCATTTTTAGTTAACTATTACGTGTAATTATATTCATGCAGATATTCTACATGATTTATACTTGCATAATATTTGCGTAAAAAGGTTATAGTAAACACAAAATTGTTTCCATATATATTTATGTATCTATTATATCTATAAAAGTTAAAATGTCCGTCTGTCGGTGTGTGTGTGTGTGTGTATGTACATTTCCCTACGCACTAACTCTGTTAATTTTAAGTCTACAGACTCGAAATTTGATATACAGGGTACTGAGATTTGGAAAAATCGATGTGATCGGTTTTCGGTCAGAAATTTGGCGACTAAACGATTTGATCTTTAAGAACTCTACCAAACTCCTCCGAAAATTTTGGGTCTAAACACTTGACATTTTAGATATAGGGTCCTTGGATATGGATCTAACTTAATAACTTAGTTTGAGCCCAAAATAATAAATTTTAAGGGGGCATAATAGGGGTCAAAGTTTTTAAAAATTTGACCTCTGCGGTCCCTACCAAATTACTCAGACAATTTCTGGTCTAAACATTTGAAATTTTACATAAAGGGTATTCAGATATAGGGTAAGCTTTTTAATCGATTTGGATCGATAAGTTGAGTTACCAATATATAAATGTATGTATGTATGTATGTTTGCATGTCTACCTAAAGCTTTCGACAGAGGCGACAAATCTTTACAAGATCAGTATCGTTTTGAAGTTCGGCCAATCAGACGAAAAATATCGAAAAATTGGCTAAAAACATCAATATCTTCACCTTCAACTGGGCACTTTTCTACCGGGGCTCGCTTTTTTCGCCGATATTTTCGAAAGTCATCCCCTATATCCGATTGTCTAGCCTTAATTAAAACCTGCGTCACTTCCAGTTTGGCGGTGGTCGTAACAGCAAAGACATCACGTTTTTTCGCCGTTCTTTTCCTGCTTCGGAGTGCAGAGTCGAACCTGCCTTGCTACTACAACTATTTTTTTTTTTTTTTTTTGCTCAAAATACACATTCAAACACTCGGGCAACGCCGGGCTGAAATGCTAGTATATATATTTTTTTTTTTTTTTTTTTTTTTTTTTATTACATTTTCACCCCAAACAAGGCAAATTGCCACTTTGGTGTAGGGGGCTACTATCAGGGGCAACAACTACTGGGGTACTATGTAGGGATTTGGGCAGCAAGGTGTCGGTTCACGTTACACTTGAACTTCTGCACGTCAGTACTGTTGGGGAAGCAGGGACCTGGAATGGAATTCCAGAGTCTTGCGGTTCTGGGGAAGAAACTATTGGAGTAAAAAGATCTTTTACATCTAGGGACCTCTACAGTGTGGGGGTGGGATCTAGTAGCCTGTCGGGTTTGTCGAGGGTGCTCGCGTCGTGGGGGCACAAGTGATTGCAGTTCATCAGAGCATTCACCACTAAAATACTTGTAGAACAGGCAGAGGGATGCAACATTTCGTCGATGGGACAGAGGCTGAAGCTTAGATGCCAGTTCAGGGCCTATCAGATTTGCGACTCTCTTTTGAACCTTGTCAAGGAGCGAGAGACTAGTAGCAGATGCACCAGCCCAGATGTGGCAGCAATACTCCATACATGGGCGAATGGTGGCCTTATAGAGGTACAGGATACTTTCGGGTGTTAGTAGTTTTCTAGCACGGTAGAGAGAGCCCACCTTTCTTGCAGCGGCCCTGGCAATGCCTTCAATGTAATTGTTCCAACTCATGTTTCCTGTGAACGTTAGGCCAAGGAGTTTGAAAGATGGACTCTCAGATAAAGAGTCGTTGGCCATTGCTATTGGTGGTAGAGAGGGTTTCTTGTAATTATTGAATGAAACTAGTTTAGTCTTGGCAGCATTGAACGCGACCAACCACTTTTGTCCCCATTCCACTACAGATTGGAGGTCTTCCTCTAGTGTTTCTGCCATTTCTTTAGAAATGTGTTCATTCGTCTTCCTGTCGTGTCTGCCATAGAGTGTAGTGTCATCAGCATATATACCCATCTCAGAGGCAATGTTGTCGGGGAGGTCATTTATGAATATCAGGAACAATAGAGGTCCAAGGATAGAACCCTGGGGCACTCCCGCATTTATATCATATTGTTTAGATGTGCGACCGTCGAGGACTACCTGGATTTTTCTCTTATCTAAGAAGGATTTAATTATGTTAAGTATTCTACCAGTGATACCGTATGATCTGATTTTACTGAGGAGACCCTCATGCCATACCCTGTCAAAAGCCTTAGATATATCTAGAGCTACCGCTCTGCCTTCCCCCGCTTTGTCCAGTGATTGGTATATACGTTCAGAGATCACGGTGAGGATGTCTGCTGTGGAACGGGCTTGTCTAAATCCATATTGTTTGTCAGTCAGTAGTTTAGCATCTGTAAGATGATGGATTAGAGCGTGGTTAATTATGGTCTCAAATATTTTGGCAAAAAGTGGAAGGAGGCTAATGGGGCGATAATTTGATGGGTCTGTCCTTTCACCAGAATTCTTGAATACTGGTACAACAGAAGCAGTTTTCCAACAGCCCGGAAAGCAAGCTTCATTAAGACATTTGTTGTATCACAAATTGTTACATTTCCAACCCGTTTCCCTGACCAGGAAGAACAACACGCATCACTTCTAGATCTGTTTTTGACCACAGTTCCCGATGACTGCATAGCGAAGGCCCACAGCCCACTCGGGAACGCTGATCATGCAGTGATAATGGTTGAAATCGCCCTAAACTCTAGACCCAAAACTGAAGAGCCAGTGCTCAAAACAACGAGATATTATAATAAGGCTGACTGGGAAGCCATCAGGGAACTAATTAGAGATGCTCCATGGAAAAATATTTTCTCTCTCCCTGCTGAACAGTGTGCAAACGAGACCACTGACTGGTTCAAAACTGCAATCGAAGCGCATGTTCCCATGCGGAAATTTTATAGTAAGCCCCACTCTGCCCAATGGTTTACGTCGACTTGTGCAACTGCCATTACTCAAAAGCAGCATGCATACCGTAGGTTTAACCGACATAAGTCCAGTTCAAACAGACTGAAGTATATAGAAGCTAGAAATAACGTTAAGAAAGAAATAGCGACAGCTAAGAGAGAATTTACGGAAACCACTAAAAAGCGCATCGAAGCACAAAAACTAGGAACTCGAGACTTCTGGAAAATCTACAACAGTGTAGTAAATAATGGGCAATCGACAATTCCCCCACTAACCAACAATCACGAGGTTGTCTCCTCAGCAACCGACAAGGCTAACATGCTTGCCAGTCGGTTTGCCTCAAACTCCACACTGGACCCTTCCAACCACCCCCTACCTGACTTTCCTATGCGGACAGACGCCACACTAGACGATCTGAAAACCACCCCTGCTCAGGTGCATGCTATCATATATATATAAAAGTGAACGTGTCTGTGTGTGTGTGTATGTGTGTGTATTTGTGTACATTTCCCTACGCAATAACTCTGTCAATTTTAAGTCCATAGGCTCGAAATTTGATATACGGGGTATTGAGATTTGGAAAATCTTTGTAATCTGTTTTCAGCCAGAAATTTGGCTGTGAAGGGGTCAAAGTTCAACGATTTTACCTTTGAGAACTCTACCAAACTCCTCCGTAAATTTTGGGTCTAAACACTTGACATTTTAGATATAGGTTCCTTGAACATGGATCTAACTTAATACCTTGATTTGAGCCAAAAACAATGAATGTTTAGTGGTCATAATAGAGGTCAAAGTTAAGAAAGAAATTGACCTCTGCAGTCTCTACTAAATTACTCAGACAATTTCTGGTCTAAACATTTGAAATTTTACATAAAGCGTATTCAGAGATAGGGGCAAGCTTTTTAATCGGTTTAGGTCGAAAATTTGAGCTACCAATATATAAATGTATGTATGTATGTTTGCATGTCTACCTAAAACTTTTGACAGAGGCGACGGATTTTTACAAGATCAGTATCGTTTTGAAGTTCGACCACTCAGACGAAAAATGGCGAAAACTTGGCTAAAAACATCAATATCTTCACCTTAAACTGGGTACTTTTCTACAAGGGCTCGCTTTTTTCGTCGATATTTTCGAAAGTCATCCTCTCCTTTCGATTATCTGGCCTTAATTAAAACCTACGTCAATTCCAGTTTGGCGGTGGTCGTAACAGCAGAGGCGTCACGTTTTTTAACCGCTATTTTTCTCCTTTGCGGTACGGGTTCTAACTTGCCTTCCTACTACCACTTTATTTTTGCTCGAAATACACCTCCAAACACCTGAGCAACTCCGGGCACCCATGCTAGTATATATATATATATATATATATATATATATATATATATATATATATATATATATATATATGCTGCCCGGAAACTCGTTCATGGAAAACTCATCCATAGAAAACTCGTTCATTTTTGCTAGGCAGAAAATCCGATCACTTATTGAATAAATTTCGATTGAAAAAAAAACTGTTTATGACCGTTCTTGAAGGAGATAATATTTTTAAAGGGGGCTACACATCTCATAAAATTTTTACATAATATTTTTAATTGTTTGCTGTTGTTTTTTTAAAAAAATTGATTTTTTAAGAGTTTGTTTTCGGTAATGTTTGGACATTACCGAAAACAAACTCTTAAAAAATCAAGGATTAGTGCTCGGAAAAAATCAAGTTATCGGAAGTGGATACGGTTGATTATGTAAAGCAACCGAACGGAACGGAGTCACGGAATTAAGGCACGAAAAACGAAACCCTATATTTATTTAAAAATTACTTTAGTTTTAACACTGCTTGTGTTATTGCTAGGGATAGGACAACGACATGTTCATTTAATTGCTTTGACTCTCGAGTGTGTATCCGTTGATATTTTATATGCTTTTATATAGAGTGATGTGGTTCTCGGTTGATTAACAGTGTCTAACTGTGTCGGATATATACTCGAGAGTCAAAACAATGAAAAGAATATGCTGTTGTCATAGCCCTAGTTATTATGAAACAAGAAAAAAAGAAAACACTTCTTGTAGTATCAAATAATAAAAGAAATATTTTATTCAGAAAAAATAATTTACTTTTAACATAACTTGTGTTTTCACGAAACAAAAAATGACTTTTGAACAAAAAAAAAAATTTCTTGTATTATCAAGGTGTCTATCCCAAATATCGGGTTAATGATAAGGTAAGTCAAATGCGACTATTTTTTCGTATGTAGTAAAATAAAGTTTTAAAAAAAATGAAATAAAAACTTAACAGTTTCAGCACATTAACAGTATACAGGACAAGATGGAGTTACGTTTGTTGTTGATTCTTTTTTGGCTCATGATTTCCCGACTTAACATTTTGCTATTTATTCAACGTCGGTTTTTAATGTGAGGAAATTTCAGCTCCCCAAAAGGGGTAACTCTAGATTGGAACATAAAAGTGTAGAAGGACTAATACTCCATTGGCCGAGGACGAATAGAATAAGTACAGTATCAAAACTGTTAGTACACTTTTTTTCTAACAAAAAGGCCAATAAATTTTATTGTGTTAATGTTTAATATTTCACCTTTTACTATGTAACTATATTGTATATATTGAAATTTTTTTAAAATCACAGTTGAATTTTCATCGCCGTGTCGGACCTGACCTTCATTCTTATATATACAGAAGAAGACCGAAGGATTGGGCGAAAATATGTGCTTTTGAAAGAAATGTTTTCTTTTTTTGTTGTTGTTTTTGTTTTTTTGGGGTTTTTTTTCTTTTGTTTTTTTTTTTTTGTTTTTTCGAAAGACTTGTATTACAATACGTCAACAAATAGGAAATAAATACGGAAAAAATATAAACATTTATATATTTTTCGTATTGATTTTTTATCCGTATATATAAAGTACGAAAAATGTTCCATTATAATAATAATAATAATAATAATATATAATAATAATAATAATTATATATAATTATATATAATTATGTATATATATATATATATATGTATATGTATATATATATATATATATAACGCATCACCAGAGTTTGTACGATAGGCTTTTCAACAAAGAAAGAACATGTAAAACATGAGAAAATGTTGATTTTGATGTCAGTTTCATTCAGGGGATCTATCGGTTCACATTAACTGCTGGCGCACGATTGGAGCAAAAAACTACAAAATAAAAGAAATGAAATTGAGGTCGCAAGAAACCTTGCATCGAGTAGAAACAATACTTTTGGAAGCTGCCAACATGGTTTAAAGCACTTTCATCTCAAAACTCTGATAACGTTCTTAATCAAAGATGAAGAGCAAATCTGAAGATCTGTCATTTTTATATGTCATAGAAAATAACTGCATAATTGAGGCACAACACAGAAAAATTTGTTTGGTAGAATGCTGTTAAGAACCATATTTTGCAGAGAATGGCATTCCTCCAGATTCTCTCAAATTCTGGCAAGGTGTTGCCAAACAATAATTTTAAGGAACTTGCTGCATATGCTTTAACATTCCTAATAACCCCGGCAAGTAGTGCAATCGTTGAAAGAATACTTTCTTTAGTTGCTGCCCTCAGAATAATAAAATAATAATAAAATTCAAATTCGTAATAAAATTCAAAGTAAATTATTGGATGCTATTTTAAAAATTCGTTCTTACCTTTTATATAACGGTATTTGTTGCAAACACTCTATATGCACAACTAAAATGATAAAACTACACAACGGTGACGATCTTTATAGTAAAGAAGAAAGCAACATTACAAATAACGATGAAATTAAGTATTTAGAAGACGTTCTCCACTATTTGCCATGAACTTTCAACTTTTATTTCTTCGCCATGTTATAGACATTTTCAGGAAGAATTCGGTTTCTCTTTGCTACCATTGACCAAATTTAAATACTGACTTTTGCACTGTTATAATTACTACATACATTCATAAGTGCCTTTTATACAACGTCATTTTACTCTATTTGAAAATGTTTCATTAATTATTTTACATATTCTACAATTCTAAAGACTTGCGGGTCTACACCTTTCGTGTGTGTATATAAAAAAAATCAGAACAACTGAACTTTCTAGACAAGTTATATTTCTGTTAACTTTCTACCATATTTATCTCTGTTCTGACAGGCCCTGTCGGTGGGGCATTAGAATACGCCGACTGCTTCCCTGCAGAGGGTAAAAGTCCCACAATGGGGGTCCTGGATATGACCTTAAACTATATCCAGTGGTGAGGCCCAAGCTTGTTGGCTTTGGGGAGTGTGGAGCCACCCTTTAATTACCATTGCTCCCAGGTCCACTCTGGCCTGGAGTGGTAGTACCTGTTAGGGTCCCAACTATGGGTTAAATAGAAACCGACGTGAAACAACAAATATATTCTATTAAAAAATTTTTTCTTCCGAATCTTTGGATTCGGCATTAAATAACCCGAAAAGGGTTGATATGCCGTAAAACAAAAACAACCAACCAACCAATCTGTTCTGACATTCTATTCTTGTGGACTATCACAAACGTGTATGTGCTGCGTTTCAATTCGATATTTGTTTTCATCTTGTATTGATGTTTTTTTCATATCTTCTAAAGATAAACTGAATAGGTTAAACCCTTTTCGTGTAAAAGCCCAACTCACTTCTTTGTTCTCTCATACTTTTTAAAAAATATACTTAGATAAATAAATTCACAGTGTGAAACAATATCTATACTTTTTTAAATTGTACTGGAGGACGTTAAAGAAAGAATAGTATGTGGAAATGTCATATTTAAATAATTTAAGTTAATAAATCTTATTAAAAAAAAAACACAATTTATCTCCCTTCGCAGAAGAAATTCTGGTTATATGCTCTTAAAACACTATCCTGTTAGAAATGGGTGATCACCGTATGTTAAATTTATATGCGAGACTGATCTCTCACTCTAAATTCTAAAATAATTGTTTTACCCATGTTTTTCAAGATATTCAAACGTAATGGTCTAAAAATGTAGATCTATTTGTTATTTTTTTTAGGGGAGGACTATCTTATAGTTCTCATCTATAAATTAACAAACTTTTCCTTGAATTATTTAATATTAAAAAAGTACTGAATATTCTTTAACGTTTTCCTATATAATGTTAAAAATATCTTAACTGTAGAATGTATTGTAATGAAATTATTTGCCTAAATATTTAAAAAAAAAAGAAAAGAAAATCGTTTCCCATCAAATTAAAACTGAGGAGAGAGGTGTAAATCATATTTTTCAGTTCCAATTTAATAGGTAACGTCTTTGCCAAAAAAAAGCACTACAAAACTAATACAGAAAAATTGCAAACATATAAGGGTTCAAAACTTCTATATAATCCTTCTAGACTGAGTCAAATTTTTTATTTATTTTTCTTCCAATCCAGCGTGTCCATTTTTAAAACGCTGGATTTACTCACATTAAAAAGCGGCATTGTGTCTAACTTTGCCCTCGTGAGATGCAAGTAAATAAGAACTTATTCACAGAAATCGACTGTGCTGCATTTTATGACATTGTTATGTTTGACGTTCATCTTCGTCGCCAACTGTTATGTTTGCAGGTTGAACCAAATAACACATAAGGCAATACAAATGAAGACTCAACAAACAAAGGTAGATCAATAAGAAGTGTATTAGAAAAAGTATATTCACAGTATATTTACATAATGGTTGTCAAGTAAGAGAGTCTTGGCTGGAGAACATATCTGCTTTCGGCTCCGCCTTCGGTGGCTTCTGGTTAACTCACACTCAGACTAACCGAGTCTTGCTATTTATGTGTAATATTATCCATATAGGTAAATGAGTGGGTGCCACCACAACAGATATAAAAAAGGAAAACGGAGAAGAAGAAGAAGAAGAAGAAGAACGAAAGAATAAAATTAAAAGGTCTGAATTAGTTTGAAATGGTATAGTAATCTGAAAGGAATAATGATAGAAGTTGTAGTATAGTTTCGGCTTCAGACAGGCAGATACTAAGAAAAAGAAGAAAAAAAAGAAGAAAGAGATGAAGAAGAAGAATAAGTAAAATCAAAGAAATTAAGAAGATGAAGAAAAAGAAGACGAAACAATGTTACACGAAGTGATTATCCGCTTAGTGTATTCGCTCTTTTGAATCTGCATATTACTAATAGAGAAAACACTATATATATATATATATATATATATATATATATATATATATATATATATATATATATATATATATATATATATATATTATAAAAAAGTGAACCATATCGTAAATTCAATCAACTAAAAAATGGAAACCGGGGTGAGGAAAAGAAAAAAAAATAAATATGTATATAATGGGGCAAGTTATATGTACAATTAAATAAAATAAATAAGTCGATTAAAAAACGATCGTTAAAATATACCCAAAGCGCTTTTCGTTCAGACAAACATTTTCAAGGGTCATAAGTCTGAAAATTATTATTTTTTAGAATATTTGGTAGTGATATGGAATACGAGCGGAGAGGTTAAGAAAAAAAAAAAAAAAAAAAAACCTGACTACCCAAATAATTCTAACTGAAGCCGGAGGTTTCTCTGCTTGCACAAAGTAGGGGGGTTAGCAATGATGGCAAGTGCTTCGAGGACAGACAGGTGGAACTTTGTGCGTCCTCGGTGCAAAACAGAAAAACACTCCGGAGAGAAAACAAGACCGCATTCCTTTTTATCGACCAAGTGTTGGCCGATGGACGATTCTATCAGTTGAGGTTTTCTGGTAGTAGGTTGATGATCCCGGATGAAACGGGGAACATGTTGGGCGATTCTGACCTGAAGACGCTGGGTCGTCTTGCCTATATAGACGGCACCACACCGACATTGATATTTATAAATAATATTACTAGTTTGGGAGATAGGCAAGACATCCTTACGAAATGAGGGAAAGGCGGTTTTTGTGGAAAAGGCAATACGGAGCGATAGAGCACCAAAATTAGAAGACACCAGAGAGGAATTCTTAGATTTCCGGTATACCTTAGGTTACCCTGGATTGGACTTGAAGGCCAACTTATTTGCGATAAGATTTCCTCTCTGGTGTCTTCTAATTTTGGTGCTCTATCGCTCCGTATTGCCTTTTCCACAAAAACCGCCTTTCCCTCATTTCGTAAGGATATCTTGCCTATCTCCCAAACTAGTAATATTATTTATAAATTTCAATGTCGGTGTGGTGCCGTCTATATAGGCAAGACGACCCAGCGTCTTCAGGTCAGAATCGCCCAACATGTTCCCCGTTTCATCCGGGATCATCAACCTACTACCAGAAAACCTCAACTGATAGAATCGTCCATCGGCCAACACTTGGTCGATAAAAAGGAATGCGGTCTTGTTTTCTCTCCGGAGTGTTTTTCTGTTTTGCACCGAGGACGCACAAAGTTCCACCTGTCTGTCCTCGAAGCACTTGCCATCATTGCTAACCCCCCTACTTTGTGCAAGCAGAGAAACCTCCGGCTTCAGTTAGAATTATTTGGGTAGTCAGGTTTTTTTTTTTTTTTTTTTTTTTTTCTTAACCTCTCCGCTCGTATTCCATATCACTACCAAATATTCTAAAAAATAATAATTTTCAGACTTATGACCCTTGAAAATGTTTGTCTGAACGAAAAGCGCTTTGGGTATATTTTAACGATCGTTTTTTAATCGACTTATTTATTTTATTTAATTGTACATATAACTTGCCCCATTATATACATATTTATTTTTCTTTTCTTTTCCTCACCCCGGTTTCCATTTTTTAGTTGATTGAATTTACGGTATGGTTCACTTTTTTATAATTATTCTAAAATTTTGCCAATCGAATAAAGTTATATATATATATATATATATATATATATATATATATATATATACTAGCAAAAGTACCCGTCGTTGACTGGGTTCAAAAACAGCCTACAGAAAATGGACTCTGATTTATGAAAGTATGATACATTATGAAAAGAAAGGGTTGTAAATTCGGGTTGAATTTGGGGGCATCAAAACCAAAGCAAAATATGATGAAAGTAAAAATAAAATAGATAAACCCCATAATTTATTATACCATACATGTTCGCACTGAAACACTTATCACAATATTCTGTGGATCTATATTAAAAAACCTTGTTTAACTTTGTGACATATTTCCATTCTATGGAGGTCAGGTGAGAACGAATACCCCATAATTTTATTATACCATATTTCTTCAAACTGAAACATAATTATCAAAGTATACTTACGCAGATAGATATGAAAAGTCTTTATTAAAGTTTGTGCCTATTTCCATTCTATGGAGGCCAGGCGCGAACGCCGACCCCACAATTTTATTATACCATCCCTATTTAAGTTAAAGCATACTTATCAAAGTATTATTATGTACATCTATATTAAAAACACTTGTAAACGTTTTTTTTTAATTTTTTATTAAGCAGACCCCTAAATTTTAATGAACCACCGTTCTGCCAGATCAAACATACCCATTCCTGTGTCTCGATACATCTTCTATCATTATATGTAATCAGTTTTTTAAAATAGTCATCCATATAGGAGCCTATTCGTGACCAGACACACACACACACACACACACACACACACACACACACACACACACACACATTCAGCTTTATATTATAGATATATATATATGTACGTATGTATATAAATATGTGCATATATATATTCGTGTATATATATATATATATGCGTGTGTGTGTGCGTGTGTGTGTGTGTGTGTAAAAAGCCTTGGATATCAGACAAAATCACGCGCTGGGCGAGTTGTTCTCTCTTCAACGTCGGAAAAAGGGCGGAGTTTGCAAAGCAAAGCCAACCTTTTGAGGTTTTATTCAAAGAAAACAAGGATTGGGTTCCGCACCCCCAAAAACTAAAAACACAACCGTTTGATGTGGGTGGGAGAAGAGTGAAAAGAAGTTCAAACAAGAAATTTCTTTAAACTTCTTCAATGGTTTGCTTTTCACACAGATTATTAACAAACACATCACTAAAGAGCTCCCGGGTCTGGCGTATAGATAGGCTCATTTTTACATCAAATACTAATCCTAGTTGATCTCTATTAATTTCTACCCGTACACCGGATACCATAACCTTAGTTCGCTGCACTTTGTCATAACAGTAACAAGTATTTTAATGGTGGATGCTCCGACGGACTACAAGCCCTTGTACCTCCCTCGACGTAAATACCCCCGAAAAATCCGTCAAGCAACAAAATCCCACCCCTACACAGTAGAGATCCTTAGATGTGAGAAAACCTTCTACTCTAATAGTTTCTCTCCCAGAACTGCTAGACTTTTGAACTCCCTTCCGGGTTTTTGCTTTCCTGACTCTACTGACATGCAGAAGTTCAAGTGAAATGTGAACGGACACCTTGCTGCTCAACTCCCTACATAGTATCCCTGCAACTTATGTCCTCGATAGTAGCCCCTACAGCAAAGTGGCACTGTGCCTTGTTTGAGGTGAAAAATGGAATAAATAAATTAAAAAAAAAAACAGAAGTCCAGACAAAATTCCAGCCAGATCGCTCCAGTAGTTTCCGAGAAAACTTCCAGAGTGTGTAGAGCCCGAAACTTACCTGCATAATGGACTCATCCAATATTATGTTACGATGTGAGATAACACTCTCAGGGAGCATTTGTAATACTGTAGAATCAACAGGAGTACTAGTAATGTGCAGCGCGTACGACTACCCATAATAGACACCACCACTGACTCTTTATCCTATCCTTGTATGCTTTTGGTTAATATATCTCTTCGTGTTCCGTGTTTTCTTTTCGTAGACCCAACCGTGGATCCACACTCTAGAGTAGATATAGTATTTTGGTGACTAATTCCTATTAATCCCTAATGGTGCGTAGTGCATAAAACGCATACCATAATACCTAGTATACTGCACTTTATCATAACAAAGATTCATACAAGATTTCAACTAGATCGGACCAGTAGTTTCCGAGAAAAATTGGAACGGGCAGACAGCGAGAGACTTAGAAATATATAATACAGGAGGCTAAAAAGAAAGGGAAAGGATTACGCACACTTTCATAAAGAAAACGGATTGTGTCTCAACAGCGATCGCAGTGATGGCAAAACGACATAATTGTGTATTTCAAATTGCTTCCGCATCCACCTTATTCTTGAAATCTAGCGCCAATGACAATAAGAACAAAACTGTATTGGTCTATTATTCGCTGCTCTCTCAAAACCCGGTGAATCGAAAGTTTGAAAGAAAAGTTAACTGTATTACGTTAAGACTGCTTTATTTCCAATATATTATATTGACAAATATTTCACAGCCACCACATTGAATATGCTAATGTTTCAGATAATTGGTTGGCAAGAACCAAAAGTCCGCATCAGGTGACGTCATAAAGCTTAGCGTCATATAATGACTAGATCACTCTGACTGACGCTAAAAACATTTAATGAAATAAATGTTTAAAATTTAACAACATCTCTCGCAGTTAATGGTAGCCGAATGGATATGGTCCTTGCTAATTGAGCCAGAGATTGCATCTGTCGCTGGGTTCAACTCTATCAACTGATGTTAATCGTGACACCATGCACTGATGATTCCCGAAAGGATGAAACACAAGTGTCTGTAGGTATATCGAAGACTGTAGCGTGTTTTAAGGCTGAAAACAAATCGTTCCACAAAAGACAGTGTTAAAATCAGCTCACTACCTCACTGTTAGATATTGACCGGACAACGCCGGATAGCCTGGCCGATTATTATTATTATTATTATTATTATTATTATTATTATTATTATTATTATTATTATTAAAATAAAACAATCAGATTTTGGAAAAATGTGTACTTGCAGCTTGTAATGTTTAGTCAGGAATTTTAGCAGAAATTAAATAAACAAAATCAAATCAGGAATTTTCGGAGTAGATTGTAATTTAGTTAGAAGTAAAGAATGTTTTAGCTTACCTGAACGACGCGTGACTTAATAGTAATAGTTAGTAGAGATCAAGCTAATAAGTTGGCGAAAACCACGTTAGCGAACAGACGAGGGATGACTCTGTTAGAAGCGGACAGAGAACCAGAAAAATGTAGAAAGAGACTCAGTGTGCCAAACTGCAACAAGAGAATTCATAAGACGAATAAAACCTATGTAAATATAACTCGTTGTTATAGCATTCTTTTAAGGATTTGGACGAATAAGAAGGTATGTGATTCTTTTGGCTTGAGATGAGCAGGATATATTGTTATTATTTGGTTTTAAAACACTGTCTTCAAAAGTTTACGTGTCGCGTTTGTTAATTACGTGTATTTGTGAAAAAGAGGCCACACACAAAGAACGATGGACATTTTTACACACATACGACAATGGAAGAACATTTTATACCACTTGACGATACACGAATTCAGACACACGTATATATATATATAAGACACACACACACACACATATAAAACACACACACACACACACACACACATATATATATATATATATATATATATATATATATACCCACTGGCTGCATAACATTAGAATGAGACCCTGTCGATAAAGTAAAGTCGAAATTTGCCTAAAAGTTGCTGTGATATATATTAGATTCAAGACTTATTGGCTACTTTAATGGGTAATGTCCGTACTTTGAATAAAATAATAAATAATTTCTTTTTAAGGTCTACAAGATAATATATATAAATACTGTTTACTTCATAATTTCTCTGAAGAAAGGATAAAATTCATCTATATTCATCAACTTTTCTTTGAGAGTTGTAGGAACCCTCTTAATTTTTCTGAAATTTATTCTATATCTATAAACTTACATAAATGAGTCTTGCAATAGTAAATCACTAACTTGTTGCCAAAACTGCAATGTAACTTTTTGTGTGAAATGTTTTGCTCCTTACCATAATGTGTAAAATTTATCATTCCTGTTTTATTATAATACATGGTTAAGTGGCAGTTTTAGTCATTTAGAACTGCGTTAAAGCTTCACTACTCGCTCATTTTCCGATCAAATTTCAAACAATTATTAGTTTTTAGATCACCTTCTCGGCTATATTGTGAAAAAAAAATTCAGTTTTCGTTCAATAAAACAAAAGTTATGATTAATTTACTGATGTTCAAAATTGTAAAAAAAAAAAAAAAAAAAAAAAAAAAAAAAAAACATAGACTAAACACCTATAAAGGCTTCCGGTGCTCATTCTAATTCAACTGCACACACACACACACACACACACACACACACACACACATACACACACACACACGCACGCACGCACGCACGCACACACACAACAGCCGTACGGCGCAGTTTTTCTATCTTTCTGATATATTGACATTTTCGGGCATCTTCGGTAAGCAACATTTTCTTTAATGTTTCTAATTATAAAATTAAATAATGCAAGCATTATTTCTTAGTATTATTTAGTATTATTCACTTTGTTCGAACAGACCTTGTTTATGCTCTCAGCACGTGTTGACCTCCTTAAAAATTGACTGATACAAAACATTATTGTATTATTTCCTTTCTAGAATATTTTTGATGCCCAAATGATTTGTTCTATAAACTTAGGAACAATATTAAGGCTTTACTAAATTTTCACTTTTACATGTACGTGTTCATGAAACCACGTATTTTTCCCCCTTCAGTTTTACCTTCGTTGTACGGACAATAAACCTGTGAAACATACCATGTCTCAGAGTTTTACTTGTTGACAAGAGTTTATGCTAACTGTTTAAGGGTTTCCACGAAATACACACTTCCCAAAAACACTATACACATGTACCCAGTGTCCTATTCATAGGTTGGTTGGTTGGTTTTGTTTTACGGCATATCAACCCTTTTCGGGTTATTTAATGCCGAATCCAAAGATTTTGAAGACAATTTTTTTTTAATAGAGTATATTTGTTGTTTTCACGTCGGTTTCTATTTAACCTATAGTTGGGACCCTAACAGATACTACCACTCCAGGTCAGAGTGGACTTGGGAGCAATGGTAATTAAAGGGTGGCTCCACACTCCTCAAAGCCCACAAGCTGGGGCCTCGCCACTGGATATAGTTTAAGGTCATATCCAGGACCCCCATTGAGGGACTTTTACCCTCTGCAGGGGGGCAGTCGGCGTATTCTAATGCCCCACCGACAGGGCCCCTATTCATAGGAGAGTCCTTGTTTTGCTTTTTAATCCTCAATAAAATAAATAAATTTAATAATCAGTTAAAAACAGGTAACACGATCCAGGATTTTTTTTTTTTTTTCAAATAAATGTTTTTAAATCCAAATTTTCGGCTTCCTGAGACTTATTCAGAATAATACAGAGAAATTTTTATTGTCGAATCTTATAGCGTAGCCGAAGATTTCCGACTTTTTCGATCTTGTTGAAGAAACTGTTTTTTTTTTTTTTTTAATACTCGGAAGAAATCAACGATCCCCGGCTACTGTGATGAGTTTTAAGCTAACATCCTATGAGGTTTAATCCAGGTTTCTGTAAGCCGATGTCATATCCTCTTCATCTCTTCTCTATGTCTATTGCTAATATCACATATTGCTTTTTACTATGTGTTGTAAGCAACGGACGATGTTTACTTTTACGTTATGTGGATGATTGGAGCTGAAGTTTAGTTATTTCCAGTGAAAGTTGACATTCGATATACAGATATTCTAAACTCCCGATCAGTGCGGGTTATCAGCACATCTAGAAACGATAGTTTATAATGTTCTTTTTTCATCGTGAACTGTATCGATGGACAGATAGAGTTTATATGGTCTAGTAATGGTTTGAACATCTTCCTGGTAGATTTACAGTATGAATGTGTCATTCATATATCCCAGTCACATTGTTGGCTTTAGTGATGATGATTCTAATGCCATTTCTCAAAGTATTGACCAGTACTGGAGACAATGGTGATCCCATAGCTTAGATCTTCTTCCTGCTCATATATATCATATTCCATCATGAAATATAGAGTTTCTACACAGATCAACATTTTCATTATATTGCTTACACATATATATATATATACATATATATATATATATATATATATATATATATATACCATAATAATTATTGATATACTATAGAGATTCGCCTATGATTTGAATGATTATATCTGCCACGAATCGGCTCAGTGAACCGCATGCTAAACCTCGGATGCCGAGAATGGATCTTAATGGAATACCACCTTTGTGAATCATAAGAAGGCCATAAAGATGTGATAGCTCGCTGTTAATGCTGGACTGGCTGTCTGTATTTTGTACCTGGCGTAAGTTCCTTGTTCTTACTGAGAATCTGTGGCAGCTTTTCAAAGTCGGATACGTTTTTACTGTTCAATAGCCACCAGATCCTATTAGATCTGACTTTTTTTTTAAATATTCCGGTTTATCCATTAATGTTGTAGCATTGTCTTTGTCATCTGCTAGCATTACAATATCATCATCATTGTGTGATGGTGTGATAGCCAATACTTTCTACTTTAAACAGTCAGATCTTGGAGGCTTTTGAATTCTCAAGTGCTTGTCTCACTTTCCACCTTAACTCATTTCCTTGTATTCAAGGCTGTCTCCTATATCGGAGATATCATGTCTAAGTATGATCGTGGCGAAGTTAGAGAGTCAATTAGCTGACGCTTACTTTTATTGACAGTGGTTTTTATTGGTGACCAGTGAACTCGGAATATTATGTCCTTAGCTTTCATATTTTTCAATTTCTTTATTCGACGAGATTTTACCTCATTGCTTATGCATTCAAATTTTCATGCATTAAATAATCCGTGGATTCAATAAAGGGCTCTGTTCGAAATGTCAAGCAGATTCACAAGTTAGGACGAAATATCCCCGAGTTCGACAAGATACATTTGGACGTCAGAATTTACATCGGCCGAAACGTTGTAAAAATAACAATCAAGAAAAAAATAGTAGTCTGCATTATCCAAATAATACACATCAATACTGTAAGATTACATTCGATTCTTTTGTTACACGCGTAATCAGTTAAGATTCATATTTTGTTGGCGCGGACTAGTAGTCTGCTCAATCATTTGTGACGTTTATATTCTAACAAATACAATCGTATAACAGTATATTGCAAAATTACGTTCGTGTTGTTCTCGATCGCTGGAGGAAGGGTTCTTCATGACAAAGACAATTTTTACTTTTGTCCCTATCCAGAGTGCCCCGGCCCTGTCGGTGGGGCATTAGAATACGCCGATTGCCTCCCTGCAGAGGGTAAAAGTCTCTCAATGGGGGTCCTGGATATGACCTTAAACTATATCCAGTGGTGAGGCTCCAACTTGTGGCCTTTGGGGAGTGTGGAGACACCCTTTAATTACCATTGCTCCCAGGTTCACTCTGACCCGGAGTGGTAGTACCTGTTAGGGTCCCAACTATGGGTTAAACAGAAACCGACGTGAAAACAACAAATATATTCTATTAAAAAAAATGTTCTTCAAAATCTTTGGATTCGGCATTAAATAACCCGAAAAGGGTTGATATTCCGTAAAACAAAAACAACCAACCAACCAACCAGAGTGCCCCTTTCTGGGAAGCTGGATTTTCCCCAAATTAAAAACCGACCTTGTGTCTAACTCTACCCTCGTGGGGGGGGGAGCAAATAAATAGGAAAAATAAAACAAGGGACGAATGGTGGCTTTGTAGAGGTGCAGGATACAGTCAGGTGTGATAGTTTTATAGCACAATAAATAGAGCCCATCTTTTTCGCAGCAGCCTTGACAATGTCTTCAATGTATTTGTTCCAACTCATATCTCCTGTGAATGTTTTGCCAGGGAGTTTAAAGGATAAGCTCTTACGTGGGGTGTTTTATTCGCTTCCTCTGCTGAGGAAGAACATTATAGATCTCCGAACAATATCTGTGAATCCGTCCATACCACTAGCCAAAAATAGAATGATTTCACGATAATCTTTGCTTCGTGTCATTCGAAATACTATTTGTGGCGCCATTTCCTGAATACTCTTAAACTTTTAGTGGTAATTTTCGCTTTCTGCTTAATCTGCATTTGTAAAAAACCCACGTCTTAATATTGATCTTAGTGTTGCGAGAACATAATGCAGATGAATATATAGAGAAATAAATGGAAAGAAGAGCCGACTAGTGGGTTATATTAAATTATGTTTTCCTACGATATATCTACATTTTAATTTCGGTATATTTATGTCATATTTGAACATGCTCAAAATATATAGCCAACAATTTAGATAGATAGATAGATACGTAGGTACGTAGATAGATAGATAGATAGATAGATAGATAGATACGTAGGTACGTAGATAGATAGATAGATAGATAGATAGATAGATAGGTACGTAGATAGATAGATAGATACGTAGGTACGTAGATAGATAGATAGATAGATAGATGGATATGTTTTTATTCTTTTTCACCCTAAACAAGCTATATTACCGATTGGATCCTAAGGGGCTACTATTTGGGATCATCTCTAGAGGGACACTATGTAGGGAGTTGAGCAGCGAAATATCTGTTCACATTACATTTAAATTTCTACGTGTTAGTATAGTGACGGAAGCAGAAGACCGGGAATGAATGTTTAGCACTCCGAAAGACGGAACTATTTGAGTAGAAGGTTTTGCGGCATCTACAATGAAGAGGTGGGATTTTGCTACTTGTCATGTTTCGTCGGGGGTATTCACATTAAAATACTTGTAAAACAGGCACAGGGATGCAAAATTGTGACAATGTGACAGGGGTCAGGTCTTGGTTGACCGTGCAGACATTTTTGGACCCTGTCTAAGGGTGATAGATACAGGAAGCCAGATGTAACATTAGTCAGTGCATGGGTGAATGCAGAAATACAGAATAGTGGCAGGTGTGTTTACTTTTTTATCACGGTGGAGAGAGTCTACGTTCTTTTCAGCAGCCTTGGCAGTGTCCTCAGTATATTTGTTCCAATTCATAATGCCTGTAAATGTTAAGTAAAGGAGTTTGAACGAATACCTCTCTGGTACTGTATTATTAGTAATGAGATATAAAAAGAATGTGATGAATATTAGTTGATGTGTATATTTATGTGTGTAGATACCATTTTAAACAGAGTCTTGTGTAGATGTGCTTCTGCATCAGAATGTAAGTTTCGAATTTCATATAAAGCCGTCATGTCTTGTCTGCTGAGACGTTCCTGCTCATATTTACGAGAAGGGTGTGAATTAAAAGTGCCGAGTCTCATCGAGGCGTCAATCCAATAAACAAAATAGAAAAGAAATAGTCTACCACTACTTATATACCTCACTACCAAATAAACTCTTTGTTTCATTTATGCAGCTTGTTGAAGTGAGAAAGAAAAAACTGATGCATTTCTATTAAATATAAAAAAAAATCGAGTATCGCGAACACAATTCCTTCTCTGTCCACAATAATCGCTAGATTTTGCACTCTCAGACTTCCATCTATTACTAAACAGGAAGAAAGTTCTTTGTGACAGATTAAGAGATTGTACAGCTTTGTTTCTGAACTTTTTAGATGTAGACCCATGACAGGTGCTAAGTAATAATCAGTTCCAAGGGACTCTTTTCTGAAGGCTGAAGGCGAAATCCGTAGTATAGGTGTAGAACTATCGTTTACCAGAGAGAGTTTCTTGGTTTGTCCGTGTCTTGTGGACGTTTCGAGAACAATTGTTCTGTCCTGGATACAATACCAATTCTCCGGGGTAATAAAACATATGAAACGATAGGCGCATCCGCTTACATCAAGGGGTCAATATGGCGTCGGCTATAATCGGCTATGCGTTGGCTTGTCTTAATAGGCAGCATTTCCATCGTTGTTAATGCCAGGTAGGAACCTCTGCTGCTGAAAATTGAACACTTCACAAAATAGCGAACATAACATCTTTTTTTTTCTTAAGCATTTTTTTTTTTTTCACAATTTAGGAGCATTTTGAGACCCGACAGTTGAAATCCGTCCATTGCCGTTGGAATCCAAGCTTGAACTGTTTACAATTACAATTATAATCGAATTCCCTTTTTTCTTATAAAGAAAGGGAGTGAAAAGAAAGAGAGAGTGGGGAAGACAGAAGGGCATGCATACATAACAGGCTTAATGACTAGTTCCTTTGGGTGTGACCTTTCGAATCCTGGGGTCTCGGATCGTTTTGGCACAACCAAGTTTCGTAAACACCTGTCAGTCAAACCTGGTTGATATATTCTAATATTTGGAAAATCAGACAGCACCTGCATGACATGTGCGTGCTTTCCCACAAGAGCAATTTGGCGCAAGGGCCCAAAGGCTCCTTCGAAAAGGGAGTCTCACACATTCTGCCACACAGGTAATACTAAGTATATAGTTAAAAATGACTTTAGACTTCTATCCAATCGTGGCTGAGGGGACGAGAACAATATACATAAAAAATGAGAGTAGTAAACCGAATAATGAAAATAATACAAAGATTATGGAGGCTGTGGACGACTGTGTACATGAGCAAGGTTTGGTGTTTTACAGTAAATGGATGAAAGCTCTGGGGGTGGGGAACTAGGTTGAAGAACAAAAGACTGGAATATTTGTATTGGTTCCCAATGTCTACGGTGCGGTAGTTTTCAGTGACCCAACGTGTGTGTATATCTTTTAGGCTTGTTATGTATATGCACTCTTATAATTGTTCTTATCAGTCTACACATACGCATACGTGTACACGCGTACACACATGTGCATAGATGCCAATGCACATAAATGTTGTGTACATATTTATTCAGTTGCATACAAATGTACGAGGGGGTGTTCCAAATTTTTTTTTTTTTTTTTTTACACGGTGGTCACCACTTATCAAGGCCCGGAAGCCACTCATGGATAAGGGTTATTGCAAGTACATTACGTTAGTGTGGAGATTTGATGAAGTGTTTACTTAAGGGGGCGGTTCATTAGGAATTTGTTAACGTTGGACTTGAAGCCATTCAAGTTGTAGTCAGGTGTGAAGCAGGCAGACGGAACAGAGTTCCACAGGCGTGCAGTTCTAAGATCGAAAAGCTTTTTTCATGGAATCCACGTTTTGATTTAGGCACAGATAAAGAGTGGGGGAAATTTTTCACAGTGGATTCAGCTAGACGGGTGTTTTTCGTGAAAGATTGGCGAGGGGGGCGAGAGATTGGAGTTCAGACGAGCACCTGCCATGGAAATAACGATAAAACAAGGATAGGCTCGCAACGTCTCTTCTGTGGGAGAGAGGTTGCAGGGTAGAGAAAAGGGAATCCCCCACTAAGCCACAAAGTCTATTTTGTACTCTGTCAAGGCAGGGTAGGCTGTTTTTAGCAGCTCCTGCCCAGATATGGCAGCAGTATTCCATCCTTGAACGTACTTGGCTTTTATATAGATAGAGAATTGCATCAGTAGTGAGATATCTTTTGGAGCGGTAGAAGGATCCCACCATCTTTCCAGCGACCTTGGCACCAGACTTGATGTACGTGTTCCATTTCAGATCAGGAGTAAAGGTCAAACCCAGAAGCTTGTCAAAACACGGGGCCTCTCCCAGACGAGAGCCATCCATCCCAATTGATGCCAGATGGGGATCAGAGCGTTGGTGATGTAAGGATAGGAGTTTGGTTTTAGATGCATTAAAGGTAACCCGCCACGTCTTATATATCAATATTATCATTATAATGCCTCTCATTTCTTTATTCTGCCCGAATGGATTAGAATGGGATTGCAAATTACAATGTTATGATGACTGAACTTATGCATTTATGACCAAAAATTTTCATCTCCTTGCCGCAGATATTAACGGTATGAGACTCTAAGAAAGCAAACTTTGTCATGGACGTGCGTCGTAAGCAGAGATGCGTTATTGAACTCGTGGCAAAAGTACGTTGAGAATAGTGCTGACTATGTAGAAAAATAAATTGTAGACCACAAAAGGTCACTCGTTTTAATAGCACCACTCCCATCTTCATAGGACTTCAACTTTTTTAGTTTAAAAGATAGTTGGCTTTACTTTTGGAACAACCCTCGTACATATTTGCATCATCGCTCGCATATACACAGATACACATGCAGGCAGGCGCACACACGTTACCCTCATAACGACGCGACCACGTCTCCATCCCCCGAACTTTGTCATATGATTATGACTGTTGACATAGACAAGATTCCCAGCTACATTTCTCCCATTGTATTTTGCATTTGCATTATGCGATGATCCCACCCGTTTTCGTATCTTTTGACACCCGGAACGCACTTCCCTCGCTCCCGAACCTCACACTAAAAAAACAAGAAGAAAGATGATGGAGAAGAAGAAGAAGAAGAAGAAGAAGAAGAAGAAGAAGAAGAAGAAGAACATAACGTAAAGAAAAAAAACAAGGAGTAAAAGGAACGAAAATAAATAAGAAAAGAAGATGAAGAAGAAACAACGCGAAGAATAAGAAAATGATGATGATGATGATGATGATGATATAAGAAGCGAGCGAGAAGAAGAATGAAAGTGAAAGAGAAAAGTATAATGATGATGAAGGGAAAACAGAAATAAGATAGAAGAAAAGAGATGCTGAAGAAGACAATGCGGAGATAAAGAAGAAGAAGAAAAAGAAGAAGGAGAAGAATAATGAAATTGAAGAGGATAATGAAAAGAAAACAAGAGATAAAAGGAAAGAAAGTAAATAAGAAATGAAGATAGAAGAAGAATCAACGCGATGATGATGATGATGATGATGATGATGATGATGATGATGATGATGGAAAAAGAGAATTAGATGAAAACGATGATGAAGAAGACAATATGAGGGGTAAAGAAGAAGAAGAAGAACAACAACAAGAACAAGAAGAACAAGAAGCAGACGCATTCGTCCTTTCCTCCCAACACGCAATTCTAATAAATCTCAAAAACGTGTAATGGACCGTTGCAAAATGCCGAGTGACGGCCGACCACAAATTGTGAGGTGTTCATAATATTTGGCCCGGGGTGAAGGGCGAAGAGGGAAGATCGCGTTTGCATAAAATTGGAAGGGGCCGCCTCGATCGCAAATATTTGCTGCGGCACATTTTTAGTAAAGAGAATCTGGAGGTATGTGATGGTTAGGTGGGGATCGACGGACGGTCGGTAGAGTGGAATGATAGTCGAAAAATGAAATGGGTCACCGGGGCAGAGCGAGCGGGTGTGTGGTGTCGACCATGTGTTGTTATTTGAAAGAACGGTTATGACGCTTTATATCAAATCAGACAGTTTAATGTTGATTCGGCGTTCGTGTGTGTCGAAGACAGCACGTCACAGAAATACAAGAAAGGTGGAAATGGAAAAAATTAATATATATATATATATATATATATATATATATATATATATATATATATATATACATATATATATGTATATATATATATATATATAGAGAGAGAGAGAGAACGAATAAAACATATACAAGAATGTTGTTTTCGTCCTTTGTGAAAAGAAAAAAAGAAAGCTGTCCGTTGATGATTTCTTAGTATGTTTACTTGGTAAATCAGCTTCTTGGGAACAGAACAGAGCCGAATCAAGACATGAGACGATACACACACACACACAAATGGATCAACATTCATTCAGTTATAGCTTAATTAAACCAATAAATAAAATAATTGTAATAACAAAGTACTAATAATATCAATAGTGATTATAATGCAAATTTGTGTAATTGTAGAATCAAAAACAATTGCCCTCTTATAAATAAATGTTTAACAGCTAATGTAATATATAAAACAACAACGTAAATATAAATATAAGTACTGAATATATACATGAGTGTGTCTGAATGCATTATAAGTATACACATCTATGTATACGCACACGTATCGCCTGCCGTACATATACATACACACTCTGTAGTTCGAAAAAAGGAGAGTTAGTAGGGCAGGTTATCTCAATATTCCATAAGAATCTTTCACTTAGTGATACAAGCACCAAATGAAAGATTGTTACAGCAATCTGCCCACTAAGTGAGTATTTTCTTTAAATCTGTGATCTCAAGTAGCCGTGATTTCGTGTTGCTTCCGAGTGTCCATGACACAGGTAAATATTTCCTTTAATGGGCATGAAACTTCCTGAAAACTTCAGTCTTGGCATTCAGAGAGATATTTATATATGATATTGTATGCATAGTGTTGTGTTGTGGAAGTCTGTATAAAATGGGGGGGGGGGGTAAATCGTGCATATATTTATGAGTTTCTATTATCGTCTAGTTATTGTGTTGCAGGCTATTTATGTTCCGTGACCGTCTAAGTGTGTTGCATGCATGTGTGTCAGCCATAACATAAACACATACATGTATTTCGACATACCTCATCAACATTTCAACTGCGTCGTTGGTTTTTTGGTCCACCTGGAAAATTCATCTGTTCTTTGATAGAAGCTGGAACCTGTAGGCGAATACATTTAAACTCCAAGACGATGGTTAGCTTTATATAGTTTTTTATTATTATTATTATTATTATTATTATTATTATTATTATTATTATTATTATTATTATTATTTCCCAAGTATCGATCGCAGAAAAATGGAAACTGAATATCTTTGCTTGGGTGGTTAATTCTAGTCTCCAATTTTGAGACACGTCAAGTCCCTCCCAAGGGGGAGGGGAGACAGACATTTACCGATCCGCTCTTCTCAACGTCCAAATTTTAATTGGATTCTATGTCCAGCCAACCTAAACACGTGACAACAAACACATCCTTCCGGTCAGCCATTTTTAGAGCTTCCGGTGTAGCTTTTTCATTTTACACCTCAATATATTTTGACAACTTTTATCAGAACATAACTTCACATCTCATCTCTTGTTTACCTCGCCAGTTAGATAGCTAGATCGAGATAGCTGGATCGAGATAGATAGATTGAAAGACAGATAAATAACAGATAATTTCTCGTGTTCCACAACTATATAACATTAGAATTAATATTTTATGCTAAATTTATAATTGAATATGGTTAAATGTATACTCATTTTTACAATAAATTCTTATCCCTATTAATCATTAATTACTATGAATCCTAATTGGGTATTAAATGGATACCATAATACTGAGTTGTGTGCACCTTATCATAACAGAAGTCGATAGAAAGTTTCAGACAGATCCAGTAGTTTCTGAGAAAAAAATGGAACGGACAGATAGAATAAGACGAACATAATTCAGATTGGTGAGTTGGGTAGCATTGAAAAACTTATGTCGCCATTTTGATGGAACTTGTTCACTAGCTATTATATAAAATACTAATTGTATTTACCTGGTGTTGCCCTGGATCTAGTGAAGTTTAATTTGAAATTTTTAGGTTTTGAAAGAAATGCAATTTTAATTTTAAGTTAAACAACTCGTATTATATTTAATAAAATATATGAGTAATCCCTTTGCCGACTTAGAAGTTTATCTGATTTTTAATGATGTTCTCATTTTACTTTAGGTATATTGAATAAGGAGCCAGGTGTATGGGGACACTCAAAGTATGGAGTTGTACAACGTATGGAGTTGTGTTATCATTTAATTTAAATTTTTATATTTTAATACAGTTGGTAAAATAGGGGACAGGGAGAAAATTTCAAAGGCAAAAGAAACTATTACAGTAAAAAGTTTCCGAACCTCGAGATGTTGATGTTTTTATTTAGATTTTTAGGTGATTATTTGATAATGTTTCTATATTATCAGTTGTCTTGACCATATATATATATATATATATATATATATATATATATATATATATATATATATATATATATATATATATATACAGCCTTTGAGATTTAAAAAAAAATCACTCAACCGCCGGTCGTGTGTGAGGGGAAATTTACTCGCCTCAAAATATTTTTACTCGTCCGACTTTATGTCTTTGTTTCAGTCAATAATAGTAAATAATTTTACAACAATTCAATAAATTACCGTGTGTATAATCTAACAAGAAAATATTTGTTTAACCCTTGTAAATCAACTATTTTATTACTACAAACATTACGCGAGCTTTGAATGACTTGCAAAAAATGTCAGCGAAAAAACCTACCCTCCCTGTAGAAAAGTGCCCAGTTGAGGGTGAAGGAATTAATGTTTTTAGTCAATTTTCGATATTTGTCGTCCAAAGACTCGAACTTCAAAATGATATCGCTCTTGTGAAAATTCGTTTCCTCTGTCCAAAGTTTTTGTAGACTTGCAAACTTTGCTGCATATTAAACAGATCGTTTGGTTCGGACTAATAGATGCAAAATTGACCTGAACAGGGGTTTTGAGCGATTTAAGGTGGTTGACATACATACATACATTAAGCAGACAGGTGAGATTTATATTATAGACTAGCCTGGATGCCCGACATATATATATATATATATATATATATATATATATATATATATATATATATATATATATATATATATATATATATATGAGCGAGATAAGACACTGATAGAATTCAGATGAAAATCCTGATAGATATTATTTGAAGTAATACTTTCAAGGTAATCCTAGCCAAAAATGAAAAGCTCAATAGTTAAGTATAGAGCAATATATAATTTTGGTGGTTATAAATCAAGGTGGGCAGAAAATAGGTCCAGGGGTGAAGGTAATATTCTCATATAGCAAAGGCGTATTGCTCCTTATTGATTTTTCGAAAAATATACGGGGTAGCCGTATTCGTTGGTGCGTTGAGTGTGTGTTAGTTGATGCAGTCCAAACGCTTTCTCGGTGTTGACAAAGTGTATTCGATGTTGGGTTGATATACCATTCCATGGTAATTATTCCCGTGAGTAATAGAATTTGAGCATTGAGTTATGTATGCAATGGACCTCGAAATCAATAGTATGGATAGCAAAATAATCCGGGAGATGATATTCAGAACGGTGCGTTGGACGATTGGCTTCTGGTGTGAATCCCGGTAGAAAGATAGCTCGCTTTCTTGTTGATAGTGGGTGAGGGACGCCTTTTAGATGAAGGAAAGAGGAGAGTGGGGTGAAGTAGAGAGGGTAAAGAAAGAGGGTAGGGTTAAAATTAGGCGAGCACACAGGTGCTTAATGGAATTTTTCTGGGGGGGGGGTATTTGTATTTTAGTATTCTTTAAAAGGGTTGACCTCTTGATTTTAAGTTCAAATGGGAAATGGATATTCTTGTGATTTTCAGTGGGAGTGTGCGTGATATGAGGGGGTGCTGTTTTTGCTGTGCGGATGAGTGAGTGGATGATGTGGAGATAAAGACGAGTCATGGTCTGACATTTTGGAATGCTTGGAGGGTTACTTATTTAAGCTAGTTTAAGGTTGGGTTCTTTTCATTTAGAGTGTATATTTAAAGGTAACTTAATTAACTGAGATACAGTTAGTTCATTACGCTTGTTGTCGTAGTGTGATTTGGTTTAATTAAGTTTATTTAAAATTTATTTAAAATGTATATATTTCTGTTTGGAGGCGATCTATGGATGAGTTCGTTTCGCTGTTCGTTGGGTTAGAATAGATGTTTGAGTGAGTGCTTTTTATACTGTGGTAAATTAGCTATTTTTATAATGGGGAGATTTGATTTAAATGCGGGACTGGGTGTGGGGTTGCCCAAACGTTGTTGAATTTAACTATTTATATAATAATTACTTGTATATCCATCTGTCAAACCTAAACATAAGTGCAGATATAAGCACATATATACGCACAGACACACATATACACGCACATATGCATACACATATACATATACATAGTATACACATACGCACACTGATCCATACTATGCATATATAAATACAGACATATATACACATGCATCTTTATACTAATACACATGTGTACTCAATTACATATATACACATCATAACGCATACATGCAAGCACACATTAGAAAAGGGAACTATTTATACAGCCGGGCGTGCATGCATACGCGTGTGTACAGCTGCGCCCATATGCACGGCCGAACATCGCTATAATCATGTGCAAGCATGCAAGTCACACCCGCTTATGCATACCATCGTATACATACAGCAAATAAACAGCTACATAAGTGTTATGTCTAAACAGAGATAAAGGTGCACTGATGCATACAACATACAAATACAACGAGCGTGCACCTACCGTTAAACATATACATACATCAACAAATGATCGGGTTTATCTAATGATTCTATTTTAGAGAGAGGGATAATCCCCATTTGCTGCGCATATGGTCCAAGGAGATATAGACAGGTAGAGTGTACTCACATACGGCTAAGGTGTGTAACTCCATTAAATATCCATGCTCACACAAACACATGCACATATATATATATATATATATATATATATATATACGCGTATACATGCACACACGCGTGCATACACACATATATATACTCCAGCACATAAACATATGTATACACACTCAACACAAAACGCACGCCTACATGCTCACACATATATATATACATCCACATAGATAAGTAAATGAAATTAATAGAGAAAAGTCATGCATATATATATGATGATGATTGCAACGTCTTGTCAGACGAGTGCCACTCCCTCAGACATTTAAAATCCATGAGCCCAAATGTCTGAGGGAGTATCTATACAAATATGATGTTACAGAGTCTTAGCTTTGTACTACAGCTAAGTCTCTCTCTCGGTTCAAAATGTTGAGATCCAGCAACAAGCAAGAGCAAGATAGCCAGCAACAAATTAAACTGCAGACCAGCTTAATGCGGGTAATGGTCTTCCGCTTTATCGTTTTTTAAATCAGAGATTAGCTTCTCCTAGAAAGGTTGCCTTCACCACAGCTTACGGGAGCCCTCTCCACCCCAATACACATATACACACACACAAATATACACGGTGCTAGTTGGCCGTTGACCCAGAAAAAGAGTTCATTCGCCCTTTGGAAGGTCTTGTTTTTAATCCTTCAAGGAGACTAGCCGCCCTCTTCACCAAACAAGTCTGGTGGGGGAACCAGTTTAGTCGCCGGTGACCCGACCATGAGGAAGGTAGTACTGGGTTACATGGTATCAGTAGCACATGACATGACCGGACGTAATATATATATATATATATATATATATATATATATATACATACATACATACATACACACATATATACACATATACACACATATACACATATATACACATACATATACCCATGTTCAGCCATACATACATAGACATGTACAAACATATACTTACTCAAACACGCACATGTATAAGTACACATATAGACATACGTATATATTAACACAGATACAACGCATGTAACATCCACTCACTCATGAATGCATACATATACACTCATACACGCGTAAATCCATGCGTATACATGTAGGGGTAACATGTAAAAACTAGTTCAGGTTTGGTGACTAAAGTGGTTGAATTTTTTCCTGTGTTGCATAACGAAATAAGCTCATTTTTGGTATTTATCGTGGCTTTAGGATATGTTATTATTGCAACATCTTCTGAAGTGTAAAGGTTGCAGAATCTGGATTTAGGGGTGTATGAATTGGATTTTTTCAATAAATGCCATTTTAGCGAGTACTGAATATTCCTATGTTGGAGGTTTTTAATCAGAGTTGTTATGGTGTTTATTGCTATTTGGATATTCATTATTAAAGGAGCTTATATGGTTGGAAATTATCAGTTTAATTAGATTTGCCGTTGCGCCGATATACGTGTGGGTTTTTACATTTGCATTAATGGTGTTTAAGTGTCGGTGTTTCTACTATGGGTGTGAGATAAACTTGCAGAGGAGGCAGGGATGATTAGGTTCGAATCGTTTTCAGGATGGGATTCCTAACTTGGGTGTTATAATGTGTCTTATTTATGGGGTTGGCATAGTGTGAATCAGTGTTGTTGGTTCAGTAGTTAATGTATTTTGAGTACGATTTTTGGGTGTTCTATCAGTTACACTTACTGTTATGGTTGGGAGTTTAGTGACTGTACATGAATAGATGACGTCCTTGTGCATGCAATCGTTTCTTAAGGGGCAAGATTGTTTGTTTCGGCAATTACAATTTTGTGTGGGTGGAATCTGCGGGGGGTGGGCCTGGGCTTCTCTTATTTTAGAGTTGTTTGGTGTTATTATCGTTTATGCTATGTTAGGCATAGTGGAGTAAGAGATTTTTTATTGAATTTTTATTTAATATAGTGCTGTATCGAAAAATCAATAAGGAGCAATACGCCTTTGCTATATGGGAATATTACCTTCTCCCCTGAACCTATTTTCTGCCCACCTGGATTTATAACCCCGAATGACATTGTACTCCTTCCGATAATGGACTATCCAGGTTGTATCAACTTCTCTTTTCGTATAATTTTTCCATATAATTATCCACAACCACTCAAAAAACTATTTTCAATAATTGTGCTGAAAAGCAAAATAAGCGTCCATTCACAGCTAAACATTTTGCTAACCGCATTTCATTTCCTCTGATGATATGATCCATTATTGAAAATCCATGAATTAAGGAAATTAACATAACCCCTTTCCATATATTCCTTTTGTCAAACAATAAATTCTAAATTCGAATATATGTGTCTATATGTTGTTTTTTTTTTTTAGAATTTAAAATTTAACCACCAAAATTATATATATATATATATATATATATATATATATATATATATATATATATATATATATACTAGCAGTACAGCAGTACAGTCCGGCTTTGTTCAGACCCTATATGCTGTTCATAACTTTATGTGCATATGTATATATATTTATACTCATGTCCAGGTAACCTACATCTAAAAATTCAAGTGTTTAGACGCAAAATTGGCGGAGGAGTTTACCAGTTATGTAAAAATTCAAATGTTTAGACCCAAAATTGGCTGAATAGTTTGCTAGAGACCACGAAGGTCAAGTCTTTTGAACTTTGACCCCGTTTGGCAGCCAGATATTCGGCTTGCCCTATGACGGTATACACTATATAAAATTTCAAATGCTTGGACCAAAAATTGGCTGAGTAAATTGGTAGAGACCGCAGAGGGCAAATTCTTTGGAACTTTGACCTCAATTTTGACCCTTTAACATTTATTGTTTTGGGCTCAAGTTGAATTGAAAAATTTACTCTATGTCCAAATAACTTACATCTAAAATTTCAAGTGCTTAGACCCAAAATTGGTGGAGGAGTTTGGTAGAGTTTTCAAAGGTCAAATTGTTAAACTTTAACCGCTTAACAGCCAAATATCTGGCCGACAACCGATTCTAATTTTTTTTCCAAATCTCAATACCCCTTAAGTCAAATCTCGAATCTGTAGACTGCAAATTGACAGAGCAGTTTGGTAGGGAAATGTACACAGACACACAGACACATAGACACACACAAACAATTTCAATTATATATATATATGAATTGCGTTCTATATATATATATATATATATATATATATACACACACACAGAATATATATCTATATCTATCTCTCTCTCTCTCTCTCTCTATATATATATATATATATATATATATATATATATATATATATATATAATTGGAGTGAAATGCTTTATTATCTTGTCAATAATATAGTACAACAGTAAAAAATGAAAATTTGCTCATCAAAAGCAAAGTTGACTGATAAACTTAACTGCTATCTGAGTGTGACTTTTAAAATTCGACGCGCTAACGTCATAGGTATATATTCACACCATGTAACTTAACAATGGTTTTAAAAAACAGTATTCGTCAAGGCACTTTCTGAGTGTGTTGCGTGCGTGCGTGCGTGCGTGCGTGCACGTGTGTGCCCGATGTGTGTTTATGTATCTGCACGTGTATGCATGTGTATGTTCATTCACGTGTGTGTGTGTGTGCATGTATGTTACCATTTGCATATGCACATATATATATATGTGTATGCGCATGAGTGTGCGCGCGTATATGTGTGTTCTTATACGTCTGCGTGTGCGCACGTGTTTGCATTTGTATGCATATGTGTGCATGTGTGTGCCCATGCATGAGTGCATGTATATGTGCATTTGTATGCGTATGTATGTGTGCGTTTGCGTGTGCCCATCTGCGTGTGTGCGTGTGTATGTACATGTGCGTGTGCCCGTAATCGTGCGCATGTCCACGTACTTGTATACATGTGAATCTGCAAGAGCACGTGCACTTGTGTGTGTATGTGCATGTACGTGTGTGTGTGTGTGTGTCTCTGCGCGCGCGCGCGTGTGTGTGTGTCTGTGTGTGTGTGTGCGTGCGTGTGCGTGCGTGTTTCCTGATTTCTTTTACTTTAATTTGTCTATAACCGTGTCTAGGATTAACTGGACCATTTATTCTTATACAAAGCATTTACCCAGAATCTTTAAGACCCTCCTGTTTGTTTTTGTTTGGTCATGTCTCTGCAGCATCTCAGTCTCCACCCGCACATTGCAAGGCCATTATGTCCAACCGACCGAAATGACCAGTCAACAGTAATCAACAATGTCTCCCCCATCCCAGTTCGGTCAAGCGATAAACCGTGGCCATTTTTCACGGCCAGCCAAACTAATCACGACCGCAAATGGTCGACCGTCCATTTTATAGCGAACACTGTCCAGTCTTTTACCCCCAAGTGACCAAACGATGGAACTTCTCCTCATCCAGTGGCCATAAAAAAACAAAAGGACGCAAAGGACAAATTGACGACCCCCCTCCGTGTTTGATGGACTCGGCCATTGTAAATATTTGGTCCATAAACGGCGACATGCGACCACGCCCAGCTTTGGTTCTTGGACAAAGCAGTGAAGCGAATTCTTCCATAATAATATCTTGTTAACGTCTTTGCAGACAATGGTCAACAATGGAACCAGGGTAACACCTTCTTTTTCGAACTTGGCCCTGAGCATTGTGGCCGACCCTGGCCAAATGTGTTCTCAAAAGAACAGTGTTGTAACGAAACCAAATGAGCCAGCAGTTTTTGATGATTTTTTTTATTATTATTATTACTAAGGCTGTTTGTTTTGCATAATCACAAAGGAACATTTTGAGAAAATATCTGCTTATCATCATCAGTTATAACTGAGATGAAAAGATATGCTATCCCCACCTGTCAATCTGTTTGTTTTGTCTGCTGTTCTCTTTGTTTATATATATATATATATATATATATATATATATATATATATATATATATATATATATATTAGTAAATTATGAAAATATATACGGCAATTAAGCTACACAGAATATTCCGCGCTTCGTCCTCGTGAGAATTCGCCAGCCTGACAAATTCTCACAAGCATGAAACGCGTAATTAGACTTGTTTAAAGAGCTCTAATTAACAACAACGAAAATGCCTACATTGCGTCAATATTCCTTGTTTCTGCACTTATTTGCAGACAAGTTAATTTTTTTCACCGTTCCGAGTTCTGAAATGTAGTTTTATTTTATTTATTTATTTATTTTTGGTTTCACCCTTCCCCTCTCCTCCATTTTCAATTACGTGTAAATTGTTTTGTTTTAATCGCTACTGATGTCATCTCTTGAAAAGTGTCGGTCGAAAGATTCCTCGAGATTTCTTTTTTTTTTTTTTTTAGTCGAATAGTCTTTTGACTATTTTTCTCCTGTCTAGTTTATTTTTAGGTTTTTCCCCTCTTGACCTTCTTCATAATTCTAATAATGACTCCACTTATCCTTTTTAAAACTTTAATATATATATATATTATGTATTAGTAGCTTGGCAAGTCCACAAGGGAGACAACCAAGAAAAAACTCTAAGCATAATATATCCTTAAGCAACAAAACTAAAGGTAGCGTGCCAGGACACTATATATACAAATGTAGGCAAATTTGGGCATATGTTATTAGTTTGAAATTTTAGGTTATTTTAACTACTTGTCATACATTTATCGATAGAATAGTATTATAATCTCAAAAAAAACTGCAAATTTTCGTGTAGTATCGTCATATAGAACCAAAGATATGAGCATTTCAATATTCAATTTGCCTACGAGTATAGATATATCCATATTATATATGTGTGTGCGTGTTTGTTTGTTTTTTTTTTGTGTGGGGGGGGTACCACCTTTCCATCCCCCCATTTTATAAGTTCCAAATCTCAGCGATTATGCATCAGAATTTAACAAATGAGAGCTTGTTGGAAAGCTAATGACCTGAATTGTGTAGTGGGCTACGTGAAATTTGCTCATAAAATCGTACATTAAGGGGACTATGCGTCATCCCGAGCCTATTTTCGTCACTTTTTTACAGTCATAAAATGTTACAATAATAGTCATTCGTTTTCCTAGTTTTGCATATAAATTACAAAATACCTCCAAACCTCTAGTCTTGATGGGTGGGGGGATTAAAACTCGCTGTAATGGTTTGAAATGATCTGAAATAACAGCTAGGGGAGACTTGATTCCAAATATTTTTCATGTTCTATCTCCCCTCTTTGGTTTTCATACATAAAGTAAATTTCACAGTGTATAAGGATTATTTGATATTGGAGATATTCATAATCGTACCCTAAAATAGTTTTAGATGACTCGATGCACCTCTATAAAAAAATCGTCGATTTGTCACGCTTCAGTTTTAAAAATGGCGTTTTCATCACTAAACGCGCAAACTAAATGATGCACGGGTCTGTTCGTAACGGATGGTTTCTTTTTATCTTTAAATTATCTCCTTTCCAGGAGATCAGACACAAGATTACATGTGGGTTATATGAAAGTGTTCGTTTTATGTGTGGAACGAACTGGATTCGAACCTGGAACCCCCAGGTTTTCTTTCTGAAGCGTGTTTACAATTACAGTTTATCGTTTTTATTCTTATCGTTTTTTAATCTTCAGAATTCTTTGTATTTTCATTTTTTTTTTTTTTTCAGAATTCTATTTTATTTTCAAAACATTTTTGCTGATAAACTGTCTTCTCTTGTTCGTATTTTTCTTCCTATTTTTCTTTGCTTTTCTTTTTTTCTCTGCCTCTCTTCCCTTGCTTTTTTCTTTCATTATTCTTTCAATCCATATGTAACGCATTTTTTTTCTTTTTTTGTTTCTTTATTCCTTTCTTCCTTGCCTTTTTTCTTACTTTTTGTTTCTCTTTCCTTGTTCTTTTATTTCATTATTCTTTCCGTCCATATGTTTCGCATTTTTTCTGCTTTTTTTCTTTCTTTCCTTTTTCTTTCTTTCTTTCTTCTTTTCTTGCTATTTTTCTTTCTTTCTGCCTTTCTTTCTTTGTTCTTTTCTTTCATTAATCCTTCCGTCCGAAGTTCCCGCGTTTTTCTTCTATTTTCTTTCTTTCTTTCCTTTTTCTTTATTTCCTTGCTTTTTTTCTTTCTTTCTGCCTCTCTTTCTTTGTCTTTTACTTACATCATTCTTTCCGTCTGTGTTTCCTGCGTTTTTCTTCTTTCTTTCTTTTTTCTTTCTCTCTTCCTTTCTTCTTCATTTCTATCTTTCTTTTTCTCTCTCTTTTTTATGTCTCTCTTTCTTTATTTCTCTATTCCTTCCTTTTGTGTGTCCGGAATGTTCTTCTTTATATATTTTTTTTCTTTGTGGCTTTCTTTCTGTGTCCTTCCTTGTTTTTTTTTCTTCTTTTTGTCTCTTTCTTTTTTTTTTTCCTTTGGTATATCCTAGCGTTTTTTTTTTTTTACCTTATGTCTTATACGAGCGGCAGACAAGCTCCACTTCTTTAACCTTCCATTCCCCCTCATTTTTTTGCATTTGTGTTTTAATTCGTCCCTGGTGCCCATTTTAAAACAGCATTATCACACATTCGTTTGGAGACCTTAAACAGCTAAAGTACAAAGACGCGCAAGCAGAGGGGGTAAAGAGTAAGCCATCCTCTTCCACTACAGAAAGCATAACAACAGCCAATCAATGTTAACCACTGCTCGCCATCTGACGTCAGCAGGATCAAAGGCGCAACCAATCGCTAAAGCTGACCGAAGGGTCAGCGTAAAAATAGAGAGCAGGTCACCCGCAGTTGAAGGAGGTGTGGGATTAAAGGAAGCAAGAAGAACAGAATAAATTCGCATCACTGCATTCAGTCTGGAATACACTTGGACTCTTCTGACATAATCTTTAGAAAATTACATAATTTCACGAAAAGTGAAGCATTTAATTGAAAGAGATTCTGTTTAAAGTTTTGTTACACACACACACAAATACGTACACACACACAGACACACGCATACACACGCGCGCGCGCACACACACAAACACACACACACACAAACACACACACACACACATATATATAGTGAATAAATGAGAAAAGACTATATTCCAAAATTCATGATGCTGGCCATCTTATAAGTTATTCCTTTAATTCAGTTGACATTTACAATTCTTGGCAACATCTGTTTCGTAGCGCAAAATCAATCACTTAATTATTATATCAATCAGTGAATCAATTAAGTGATAGATTTTGCGCTACGAAACAGATACTGTCAAGAATAGTAAGTGTAAACTGAATTAAAGGAATAAATTATAAGATGGCCAACAGCATGAATTTTGGAATATAGACTTTTCTCATTTAGTTATTATATTGCTCTGTAATTACATTGAGCTTTTTAAATAAGTATTGGTATATATTATAAAAAAATATATTTCTACACATATATATATATATATATATTTGATTCACTGATTGATATAATAATTAAGTGGTTGATATACATACAAATATACATACATACAGGGTGTCCAAAAAGTCACTGAAGGGTTTTGAACTGAAATAGATTCTTCATTTTTGATACCTTTCTGTAATTTTAGCATAATCTGACTAACACATTGAGAATTTTTTTTTTAATGCAAAATTAATACAATATTTATAAAAAAATAATTTCACGTTCCTGATGTTTCCTTCGATTTTTACAAGGTTTGGGGTTTAATTTTTCGAGGTTTGCCAGCTCGCTGAACGAAATAAAGGAGTTAAATCGCAATCCAGAGATTCTGCAATCTGTCATGAATAACGTTTTGGAAAAGGCACAAATATGCGAAACTGAAAATGGGCAAGATTTAAAAGACATTATTTTTCAGAAATAAAGATGATTTGAATTTTTCATTTTTTCCCCCCAATGTCTTAGTCAGATCGTGATAAAATTACAAAAAATATCATCAAAAATAAAGACTCTATTATATATATATATATATATATATATATATATATATATATATATATATATATATATAATGAATGAATGGCAAAAGACTATATTCCGAAGTTCATGATGTTGATCATTTTACAATTTATTCCTGTAATTAAGTTGACATTTATAATTTAACAGTATCTGTTTCGTAGCACAAAATCAATCATTTAATTATTATGTCAATCAGTGAATCTATTTTCCCTTAACTCATCAGAAGAAATAGCAACAATCAATCCGTCAAAAGGATATATATGTGTGTGTGTGTGTGTGTGTGTGTGTGTGTGTGTGTGTGTGTGTGTATTGGTGTTGGAATGATTAATTGGAATCGGTATTGGGAATCAAGAAAATCGGAACTTTTTAACTTCGGCATCGGAATCGGAGAAAACTGTTACTAGTTTCCGATGCCAAAAATGACTCTTGCGATAGTTTATTGTTTGGCTTGTTTGTTTGTTTCAATCTTAATTTTCTATTCTTGCTAAAGACAAAATGGTTAATGTGTATTGCTTTTAAGCCACAAACAAAAAGTAAATTGTATAGTTCACTCAAACAAGTGTATTTTTACATTCACGAAAATATATCACTTGGATTTTTTTGATAATCTAAAGAAAAATAACTCTAAAGTTAAATGTTTTAGTTATTCTAAAAGGATCGGAATCGGAAGCGGTAATTGTGTCGGAATCTGGAATTTAAAATAGAATCGGTAATTGTATCGAAATCGGAAATTTTTTTGGAATCGTCCTATCACTAATCCTTTAAAAGTGGGAATGTGTGTGTGCTTGTGTGTGTGTGTGTGTTTGTGTGTGTGTGTGTGTGAGAGAGAGAGAGAGAGAGAGAACACTTCTCAGCCTATATACGCAACGAATGTTTGATCTAGAAACTTGAAGTTTGGTATATAGGGCATTCAGACATCCGGAAAACTTTTTTAATCAGTTTTCATTCGGAAAAACGGGCCGCTAAGGAGTTAAAATAGAAAAATTGGTATTTGGGGTGATCGGAGTATTTTTCTGTTTGTCAACTGTTTACGACTGTGCATGCGCGTTCGTGAAATATAACAGCTTCTTTTAATTAAGAATCAGTAGGTTTTAAAAAATCACATTGTAAACATCTTGTAAGGCTGGACTAATGGTTATCGTAATTGACTCACTGTCTTTAGGTTTTGGTTTCGATCTCAATTCGAGTATTTTGTTTGTTTTTTTTATATATACTTACAAAAAGTGAACTGTTAAGAAAAACAATACTCACATGCACATATCTCAGTTTCTGTATGAAGTAAAATATAATATTTATGCATATTTTACGACCAGGCAACGCCTGGTGGCCCGCTAGTATATATATATATATATATATATATATATATATATATATATATATATATATATATATATATATATATATGTATATATATATATGTATATATATATATGTATATATATATAGTGCTCAGTAAAAATGGCACCAGTAAAAATGGCAAAAGTGAATAAATAAGTAAAAATGGCACTTTGGCAACGGAAAATTAGTAAGTGTGGGCTAAGTCCGATACCCCTAGTTTAAAATAGGGTTTAGCTCCTTAGCTTTAGATTGGAAAAAGTCGGTTTGGTTAGGATCAAATTCTGTAGAAGCGCCGAAAAGAATAATAAAAACCTTTTAATAAATAATTATTTTATAAAAGTCAATTAATCTCTAGAAATCACCGCATTTAGTTTGCTTCGAAGAATTTACAATAATTTTTATATTAATGTTGGTTACCATGAAAAACTGTTCCGGAGATTTTAAAAAAAAAAAAGTATTTTATCTCATGGCTCCCCAGCAGTATTGATAAAATAGCTCCCCAATAGTATTGATCAGTATTTTGCCTAAACAGCAAAATACATATGAGAAGGACAAAAAAGCAGTACAATAGTATATTAATATTAATGTGTTCGGTGAAAATGGTAAGAGTTTAAATAAGAAAATAAAATTTCTTCGCAGCATATAAAAATGTAATATATCCTTTTTACATAACTTTATAAACAGCCTTAAAAACTGAAGTGAAGTAGCGGTATATGTAAATTACACTTAAATAAGGATATACTGTAATAGTAATAAACATTTTTTAAAAAAACTTGTTTGTTTTACAATACACATAGGTACGAAAAAGTGGTAAAAAAAAAACAAATGCATAATAAATAAATGCTATCAAAGGCAAGATAAGTCACTGTTCTACCTTTCTGAATAAGTTTTATAGATTTTATTCACTTTAAAATGTTTAATTTAATTTTATTTTAAGTGTGTCGAGCGTTAGGTTAGAATAAGAAAAAATGGCCGCTACTTGTAACAAGTGGCGGCCATTTTTTCTTATTCTCACCTAACGCTCAACACGATTTGTTTTTCGGGCCAAATAAACATTTTAAAGTGAATAAAATCACTAAAAACTTATTCAGAAAGAGAGAAGAGTGACTTATCTTATATTTGATAACATTTATTTATTATATATTTGGGGGGTTTTTTACCACTTTTTCTTACCTATGTGTATTGTAAAAAAAATCACAAAAAAAACTGTATAAAATGAACATAGGCAATAATATATATAAGTAGTTCAGGTGTTCTTGAACTAATCTGAATATTAATGCCAATAATAAAGTACGATTTCCTTCAATATTCTCTCAGCATCTGTACGCGTAGGAAGCGGGGATTTCTTTTCTATTTTTCTTTTCTTCTTTTCTATGCTTCATTTTTTAACTTCCGGTAATTCCGCAGCAACTTTTTAATAATTCAATTTCAAAAACTCAATATTATTTTCATTAATTAAATTTTCTATATTATTGTTTGATTAATTCTTACATGTTATTATTTTCAGATTTAAAACCAAATAGTTTTAGCACACATTTATGTTTGCGGCATCGTATAAGTTTACGATTATAGCCCCGGAGTTAAATGTAAGATCCGCAGCAATTTTTTTATAATTCTTTTTCAAGCTGCCAATATTATTGTCCATTACTTAAATTGCAATATTATTATTTAATTGAATTCAACCCACATACATGTTTTATTATTTTTTAATTTAAATAAATTAATTTCATTAAGAAAAATGCACATGCATTCTATTTGAATAGCTTCTTCCTACAAACGGCTAGACTTTAGAATTCTCTGCTTCCCTGGCTGTACTGACATGCAGTTCTAGTGTAATTTGAACAGATATCTTGCTGTTCAACTTCCTACATAATACTTCTGCAAATTTTGTCTCAAATAGTTTTCCCTTTACATCCAACTGACACTGCGCTTTGTTTGTGGTGAAAACGAATGTTAAAAACAAAAGGCTTTAATTGCTACCCTATTCTTTCTCCGGTTCATTGAAATTCATCCCCTTCCTCAGTTCAAAAACAAGTCCATTTTCTACAGAAGCGTGTGAATTCAAAATATTTATTAAAAATCATTTCAACTTCCAAAAGCCTATAAAACAGTGGCTTGATGAACAGAAATTCAAATTCCTTTCAGAGATCACCTACGACGCAACGCGCCTCGACTCTAAACGTCAGTAATGCTTATTCTTGAAGTCTGAAATGCTTCACGCTGAAATACTTTTAAGCCTGTGTCTATATCTCCTGTAAATACAATCATCTAGAACGTAAGATCACACACACACACGCACACACACACACACACACACACACACACACACACACATACACACACGCACACAAACACACCACGAAACTTTGAAACGAACTTTCTGGCGCTATTTTCTGTTTCTGAAGCCAGAAGCGGCACTACAAAATTGTGGACACCGACGTGGATTCAGGGGTGCCATTGTGACGTTAAGTAAGAATTGCATGCCCTATTATAAACTGTCAACGTCATCCCATCCTAAAAGACTGAAATGTTTCACAGTGAAATTCCTTTAAGCCTGCTGCCATATCTTGAAAACTGCTATGTCCTTCTGCCTCGCACACCGGGACTCTCTTTTGAAAGGAACTTTTCTCTTCTATCAGCGGTTTTCTTTTTTGAACAAAAGCACGGCGCCCTATCCGTTCGAGTTTGGTTTTTTTATCCTTTTAAAGTCTCAAGAATTCTCGCGGTTAGTCTTGCCTCTTTCCCAATAAAACCAACTACGCCTACCCTTCTTCTTCTTCTTCTTCTTCTTCTTCTTCTTCCAGTCCCTGGGTATCGACAGCAGACAGAGCAGACCTTCTGTCTTTTAGAGGTGAGTGCGTTAGTCATCATCGTGTCTTATTTAGGAATAGTACCCACACTCACTGTGTCTTCTTCCGCGATGTCATCGGATAATCCATCATCTACATTCACACTGGGTTATCGATGGTCATAAAATCTTTCACTTCCATCCTCCAAAGGAGTATCAGAGCAGGCCATTGGCAGACTTCACACATGGCGTGCCATCAATTGATATATTCTGCGTACTGTTAGTCACAGCCACACGTCCCATTCCATATTTTGCGGTACACTGTCCGTGTGGAGCCTTTACCCACACTCAGTAACCCGTTTTAAAGACAGTCTGCTATTGATTGCCTATCAGTGCCGCTGTTTCGTCAATTACTTAAAGTTGTATGCGGTACTGATAGACCATATTGGCAGGTGCTGTAGCAGAAGAAAATTCATCTTTCGTCGTAACGTTGTACCAGTATATTTTCCCTGGCATGGTACAACGTTTTCTGGCTGCGATCCTTTTTACACTTCTATGATATCGCTCGATGATGTCGTTACCGGAGGGGACATACGCGCAACGAAATCGAAGTTTGACTTAGCCACGAAGGCTTTAAACAAGCTGTTCCGAAAGGCGGTGTTATTATCCGTTAGAATTTCTGACGGCGGACCTCGTTCATAGAAAAGAGTCTTTAGCAGGTTCATTATAATTTTTGCATTTTGCAGAGCAAGGCAAACTGAGAGGGGCCGCAGTCAATCAACATGAAAAATGGGCCATATCATAATGGGTGATATCCATCGCTATTATATGCCATGTTCGTTTAATATTTAAAGTTCCCCTTTGATCAGTGTATGGGTGACAGATCGATTGATTGACACTCTTCGCATTCTTTGACGACGGTTCTCAGGGCGGCTTTGGAAATCCAAGTGTTAATTTGTTTGCCAAGTAGAGTGTCCGTTTCACACCAGGATGACCACTTTGTTGATGAACAATTTTTATCTGGTCTAACCCGATCGAGCCTACAGATGCAGTGCAGGCAGGTTACACAGGCTCAGTGTTCTGATTAATTGCATTAAGTCACCGCTGAGGCACTGTCGTGAATCGATCCGCCATATTGTGGCCAGATTTTACCAAGAATACATCTATCAACCGTGCATATTCCTTTATAAATTTTATTATTGTGTTAAGATGACTCGTGTAAGCATCTCACTCGTAGCTTTGGTCCGTATCCTGGCTCTGCCGGTAGAGGTATTTCAGACCCATTTATGGACACATGTGAAATCGGTAAATAAATGCAAGGTGGTCATCTTCCAGAAGATTGCCAAGTTCATTCCTTTAATGATGGCATCGAGTTCTATTAGGTTTATATGTTGGGAGTCTTTTTTTAGACGTAACCAGCATGCATCCTCTATCACAGTCCCATTATATATCAATGACACATCGGTAGCGAGAGAGCTTACATCAACCCAGATGTTAACATCTTTGCCTTTGACGCACCATTTGCCTTGCGCCGGGTTTTTTTTTTTTTTTGTAAGTTCTGATGAGGAACTCCTTGATCATGGTGTTGAAAGGGGTGTCATTTACTTTGTCGTCCCACCCTGTAGTGACGTCAGACGCTCTCCTTTAGAAGAATGCCACAGCAACACGGAGCCGACCACCCAAGGGAAGGTGTTCAATCAACTTTTAACATAATAAAAATATATTCCATTGCGTGACAACATGGGGCATGTTGTGGATCTTGTTCCCTCTTATCGGATGCAGAGCATTATTCTCTCTCCAGACTTGCAAACCAAGCACTCTCGCACCATCCTACAGTCTCTCTGATTCTTTGCTGAGAAGTCTGAAGTTGTAGAGATGCTCCTTCACATGTGCTGCGGATACAACACTATCGTTCACATACATATCGTCTATATAAGCGGATGTTGCCCGCTGTATGCCCTTGTTCTTCGTCAAGATAACATCAACAATTGTTTGCATGATGGACGGATCCACATTGAGTCCAAATCCCATGCGGATCAGGTAATACCTTTGACCTTTGATTAGTACAGTTTGATAGAGCTATAGTGATTTGTACACAGTTACTTAAAGGCAAGCCTTGTGAACGTCTAACACCGATACATTCGATTCCGCTCGCCGCCATTCTCTTAACTTTTCGGTGCATATGTCTGTATGGGTAGTAAATGGGTCCATATACCCATTTAATTCCCGATAGCCGAACACCGGCCTTAACTTTTGTTGGTTCTGCTGAATGACTGCCATTAGTGGGATCTCCTATTCTTTCTTGTAGCTCGGTTTCATAGTTTGCGCGGGTTTCTGCAGGGATGTTATACCTTGGTACTCTGTTGCAGAATTTTTCTGGCGGTTTATCACCGGACCACTTCCACGACTACGCGAAATTCAGACTGTTCCAGCTCTATTCTCGCATCCAGAGAAAAAGCTGGGCTGCCGACAATCTCTGGCAAAGTGATTGGGATGTCTACACTTGTGTCACCGCACTGCGACTGCATCCTGCTGATGGAGATTGAAGGTTAGTCCACATGCACATGAGGAAAAAATTTCCGTCTTCCGACTGCTGCAACAACAGGTTCCTCCACTTCCGCCTCCTCCGTCATGAGAGCCCGGGCACTAGCAAGAATCTGCTCCAGGGGTATCCTTTCCATTCTGGAGGATCTCCGCAACTGTTGTCTAACGTAACTGGGGAGTCCTGACACGAAAGCGCAATTGAGAAATCGATCAGAGGGGTGCTCTTCTATTAACCGTGCAAGAGCCTGCAGGTTACTAAGTATTCGTCGACAGTTTCCCCAGGGCGCAAACGACGGGAGACAAACTTGTCATATGCCACAAAGGGCTCCGGCACGAAAGCCACGAGCAGGGCTCGTTTTACTTGCTTCAAATCCGACCTCTGGTCATGGGTTAATCTCCGGTATACGGACAGTGCGCCACCTCTCAACCTGAGTGGTAGAACACGCTCAACGTTGTCAACCCCGCACGTTTCGCACACAAGCTCCACCTCTAACAAAAGGACTACAATAATATCAGGACGTTTCAATTCATGCTGAACATCTACAGAATCCCAACATCGTTATATTACATATGAAAGAGTCGTCTGTGGAATTTATACAGGTCCCGCTAGTTATTATTATTATTATTATTATTATTATTATTATTATTATTATTATTATTATTATTTGCTGTTGTTGTAGTTAGTTTCTTTTCGTTTGTATTATCCTTATCATTAATATTAGTAGTATTCTTATATAGATGTGTTATTATCTATACTCACTAGGAGTTCTTACATATGCTATTATAAGAAATTACTTCCTGAGTACTGGATGACAATGTCAGCCCAGATTTCCAGTACTCTCCACCTCTTTTGATAATATTTGCAAAAGACTTTGGTTTATCACCACAACCGCTTACCATTTTTCGTTGGAACGACTAATACTCTCCACTGGAATTTTGTTGGCAATAAAACTCCCAAGGTCGTAGGCACCGCCATCATAAAGCAGGCTGTTTGCTACCGATAATGACTGAAAGCTTTTTAAATTAGCATCAGGAAATTTAAAATTTTCCGCTTAAAAAAAAGATATGTAACACGATTTATACTGAAACTGAACTAATCCAATATTATTAAAACACAAAAGAAAGAATTAATTCAAAAGAAAAAGTGTGCGTTGTTTATGTTTTAAAGTAAATACACATTTCCTTGTTTTATGGATTTTGAAGATTAAAATTCATTATTATTTACTTTAAAATTTGTATTAAAACAAAAGAAAATAAAGGAGCAGGAATCAGTGCATAATGTAACTCAAGTTTATCTCCATAGTAGCCACAACAGATGCCACATAGTAATTCCATACATCTAGGCTATTAGTCACTGCATTATGTAGCTATCGAAAACTATTGTATACACATTTATTCGTGATATTAAAATACTACATTACATCCTACGAGCAACACCATCACAATCGCAACATCTATAAAGGAAAGATGCCCTATTTTTCTCTCTAAATATTTAATACTACCACAACTACCAGTTGTCACTGGAATGAATTCTAAACTTTCCACGAATTCTGTTATTACACCAGCCGTAATTAACTCTTGAAAACATAGACCTAGCACAATCTTTCCAATTTCTTATTCATAAATAATAAAGGCTCCCTGCCAAAGTTCGCCCATTTTGATTGACTGAGCTCTTATAATTCTAACATTCCGGAATGCAATTTTTCCCTTTATAAACGAACGGTTACTATAATTGAAATATGGATTCATTACCAGACATATTATTTCGCCCGCCGTCAATTTCATTTAATGCTTATGTAATTAGTCGTTAATGTGTGTGTCCAAGTATCTACAATGTTATCTACATAATTGTCATTTTCGCATTTAGTTACGTTTGCAAAGATTCGACGAAAAAGTGTTTTCGACTGTTTGTCTAGGTCACGTGACATGTGCCGTGTTTACAAAGAAAATCACTGCTGATGCAATTCTCTATCTATATAAAAGCCAAGTACGTCCAAGGATAGAGTACTGTTGTCACATCTGGGCAGGAGCTGCTAAAAACAGCCTATCCTACCTTGACAGAGTACAAAATAGACTTCGTGGTTTAGTGGGGGATGCCATTTTCTCCCACAAAAGATACGTTGCGAGCCTTCTTTGTTTTATCGTTACTTCCATGGCAAGTGACCGTCTGAGCTCCAATCTCTGGTACCCCCTCGCCAATCTTTCACGATAAATACCCGTCTAGCTGAAACCACTGTCAAAAATTTTCCCCACTCTTTATCTGTGCCAAAACCAAAACGCAGAGTTGAACAAAGCTTCTTTCTTAGAAGTGCACGCCTGTGAAACTCTGTTCCGTTTGCCTGTTTCCCACCTGACTACAACTTGGATGTCTTCAAGTCCAACATAAACAAATTCCTGATGAACCGCCCCCTTAAGTAAGACACTTGATCAGATCTCCATTACTAGCGATTCCTACGATACTATCCCATTGATTACTGTAAACGCAATAACCCTTATCCTCGAGTGGCTTCCGGGCCTTGATAAGCGGTGACTACGATGTAAAAAAAAGCTAACATTTTTAATTTCTTCGACAACTATTTTCGTTATTATTTAGTTTATACCTTATCGTTTTTTTTTGTTTGTTTTTTTTTGGGGGGGGTCGGACGTTTTCGGTATTTACATTAATGCGACATGGCAATTTATTACATGTTATTGGTTACACTTGAGCAACGGGCAGCGAATATGCATTGAATGACTCCAACGGATACACTTTTTTATATATAAGATGTACACTTCACAATTCACTCGCGTTTGCAATAACCATTAGCAAGTCTCAAAATATTGTGTCTCCAAAATTATTGAGAAAATAAACTGTTTATGTTCTCAATACTTAACATATATTTTTCTTTTTTGTTTGTTTGTTTGTTTGTTTTCTTTTTAAACAAACTGAGCCACAAGCAACGCGTGGTCGGGTACAGCTAGTTCAATATAAATTCAAAACAAAAACAATGAAATTATTTACGTCTGAGGCCATCAAATATTGCAAAAGCAGAATTGTAGATTTAAAAAATAAACAAATAAATTAAATTCGAAGGATAAATATTTTCTAATGAAATTTAACTATAAATAATTTTTTAAAAAATGAAATTAAACATAAATAATTCTACAAAAATCGAATAATAAATAATTCTAAAAATTGAAAATGAAAACTAATGATAAATGCTTTAAAATTGAAATCAAACTATAAATACGTTTTAATGAAAACTTTAATAAAATATTATTGTACAAAAATTACTACCTGACAAATAAAAAAAAAACTTGGAACATTATTTTATACACATAAAAAGCAAGTTTTAACGGAATTTAATGAATTCAAAACAAAGAAATTAAAAAATTAAAACTCTTATTGCAAAGTCACAATCTAGGCTACAAATTTAAAGCACTACAATTTTGGGCAGGAAGAGGAGAGGAAGGGTAGGGGAAAAGAGGAGAGGGGGAGGAGAAGGAGAGAGGGGGAGGAAAATGTGGAAAGGGGGAAAGGAGGAAAGATGGGAGGGGGAGGAGTCAGGGCGAAATAGTCAGCCTACAACTTCACAGTTTTAGTTTTCTTGATTTTATTTTTGTTTTATTTTTGTTTTATTTTTGTTTTGTTTTTGTTTTATTTTTGTTTTATTTTTGTTTTATTTTTGTTTTATTTTTGTTTTGTTTTTGTTTTATTTTTGTTTTATTTCTGTTTCGTTTTTGTTTCGTTTTTGTTTCGTTTTTGTTTTATTTTTGTTTCGTTTTTGTTTTATTTTTGTTTCGTTTTTGTTTTATTTTTGTTTTATTTTTGTTTTATTTTTGTTGCGTTTTCTATATGACGAGTTGGTGTTTGTCATTCATGTAAAAAAAAAGTATTCAGGAGGGGTTTTTTTTCAGCATTACTATCTTCCCCTTGATTCAGATTTCTCCTAGTCTTGTTTAGAACTGTTCCTACTGCTCCTACAATTATTGATATTGAGTTCCGCATATTTGTTTCGTCTTTCTCTCTGGGATGACAAAATCTAGAATTTGACAGATTTTTCTTGTTAATTGTGATGACATCTGGGCTTCTGGTTTGGATGATTTTTATATGTTTGTATCTCCATATTCCAAAGGCATTTTGAGGTTTTCATTTTCTAGTCCCGTCTCCAGATTGCGTTTGGACCATTTATCCGCATGTTTGAGGGGCAGTTGTCTGCAGAACTCTCAGTGCACTGCCTTCCCCATGCAGTGTGACTGTCCTCATATTCCTTCAGAGCTAATTTGCTGCATTCGCTTATTATGTGGTTTATCGTTTCGTCTTTTGTCTACAGAGTCAACATTTACTGTTTTCCTGTCTTTTATCTATTTCAGTTTTAATTTGGTTGGTTCTAATCGCTTTGTTTTGTGCAGCTGTCAGTAGACATTCTGTTTCTCCGTTCATGTGTCCTTTCCTTAGCCATCTCCAGGTGTTTACGTGATTTTTTTTTCTTTTGTCATTCTTATGAATCGTCCATGTAGTGCTTTCTATTCTCACTTTTCTTGTCATTTTATTTCTGGTTTCATCATCTCCTGTATTGTTCTTCTTGGCGGTATCTTTGGCTGCGAGGATTAATCTCTCTGTGTTCTGGCTCATGTACTTTTCTAAGTCATTTTGTGCTTTCTATGCACTCTTCTACATTTATTAGACCTCTTTCCCAATTTTCTTTTTTCACAAAGAGTCTGTCGGTATCGTCTTTTGTGTGTAATGCATTGTGCATTATCATTAGTTTCCTAGTCCTCTGATCAAGATGCTTAACGTCTTCTTTGGCCCAGCCTATGGATGGTCCAGAGTACATTATTAGTGATACTGCCCGGGTGTTTATTCATTTAATTATGTTTCTACTGTATTGTTTTATTTCTAAGAGTTTTCTTGTTCTTCTCAATAATGTTTTTCAGAATTCTCTTTCATTTCTGTAGATTTGATGGTGTCTGCTTCCAACACACCTAAATATTTGTAAGTGTCATTTTAACCAAACGTCCTCATCCCCTCTTGGTTGGGCAGTTCAATACCCTCTGATTCTCTAGTTTTCCCTTTTCATCTCCAATAGTGCACATTTTTCCGATCCAAATTCCATTCTAATATCCTGGCTGAATATCCTGGTTGTATTTATTAGCTTTTCTAGTTCCTGTTTGTTTTTGTTTTTTATTTTTTTGTTTGTTTTTTGTTTTTTGTTTTTTTTTTTGTAAACAGCTTCAGGTCATCCATACACATGAAGTGGTTTATTCTTTGTTCTGTATCTGTACACTTGTAATCCAGCATTACACTTCCTACGTATGTAGTTGAATGGCAGCATGATTACGGAAAACAGTAGTAATGATAGTGAGTTTCCTTAGAAGAAATCTCTCTGTATTGTTATTTCAGTCCGGTGTTGTCCTCCAGCTGCCAATTCCAGTTTTCATCTTTCCATTGTTTTCTTAATAATATTAATAATCTCGTCGGATATTTTGTACATTTTTATGCATTCAATTATCAATGCTTGTGGGATTCTGTCCTATGTATTCTTATAATCGATGCATGTCATGTCTATGTTATTCTTTCTGCTTTTTACCTTTTTCAAGATATCTGTGTATATATGTATAGCAACTCGTATATCCCTCTTTTTCCTTTCCAGCATCCTTTTTTTTTTCAGGCAGTAGTCCATGAGTGTTAAGGAGGCAGTAAATATCTTCACTCAGTATTACTGTTAAAATCTTCTACGTATTTGGTAAGCAGGTTATCGTTCTGTATTTGTGTGGTGTCGTCCCCTTTATAACGTCTTTTTTATTAACTTAGTTCTTCCTTTGGTCATCTATTCTGGTACTTCTGTTTTCGGATACATCTAATCAGGCTTTGAAGCATTCTGTCATATAGCGTCGTGAATTTATTGAACCAATATGTACGTATCCTATCGTGGCCTGGTGTTTTCCAATTTGCCATTTTCCATTAGGGTTGTCTTGGGTGTTTCTTCATTAATTTCCGTTTCTCTTTCCTTTTATTATTATTATTATTATTATTATTATTATTATTATTGTTGTTGTTCCTCTTCCTTCTCCTCCTCCTCCTCCTCCTCCTCCTCCATCATAGTAGTCTCAACCTTTGGAAGTTTTTTAATTGGATGTTTTTTCTTGAACATCAGGTCAATTCCTTTGACTTTAGACATTCAAGCTGTATTAACACTAGCGCCGTTTCTAACAGGCAAACCTTTTGCAAAATTGGAAATAGAAATTGTCTTGTCGATCTGATAAAACCATTTATGGTGGCTTTTTATGGTCTCAAGTGTTTCAATCACGATGGGAATCACTGTGACTTTCTTACTGTTCGATATGTTGGGAGTGTATTATTATTATTGTTGTTTCCAGGAGTTTCAACTTTCTGATGTTCTTTTTTTTTTCTCCACTTTTTTCCTCTTTTTTTTTTCTCTCTCTCTTTTTACTCCTCTTTTTTCTATTTCTTTCTCCTCTTTTTCTCCTTTTTTCTCCTCTTTTTCTCATCTTTTTTCTCCTCTTTTTCTCATCTTTTTTTCTCCTTTTTTTCTCCTATTTTTTCTCCTGTTTTTTTCTCTTTTTTCTCCTATTTTTTCTCTTTTTTTCTCTTCTTATGTTCCCTCTTTTTCTCCTCTTTTATTTCTCTTTTTCTCCTTTTTTCTCCTCTTTATTTTCTTTTTTCTCCTCTTTCTTTTTCTTTTTCTCCCCTATTTTCTCTTTTTTTCTTATCTTTTTCCTCCTCTTTTTATTCCTCTTTTTCCTCCTCTTTTTATTCCTCTTTTTTTTCCTCTTGTTTTTTTTCTCTATTTTTCTCATCTATTTTTTCTGCAAGTCATTCAATCTAAACACTTTCGTTGTTCCCAACAGGCAAGCCTTTATAAAATTGGAACATAAATTGTCTTGTCAGTTATTATTATTATTGACTCACATGGAGCTTTCACACAAGTCAACAAACGATCTGATTGGAGACCTGTGGTGTTCTCTGGAAGCTGAGTGAAAACAAGTCTCCCCAGACGCCCAGCTCTCTGCACCTCCTTCGATAGCATTTGCAAATAAATCTACGTCATCGCAACAGCCTCATACCATTGATTTCTCCCTGGTAGTGGCCATTGGTTTATACTGGAATTTGAGTGGCACTAAGCCTCCCCACAATCTTAGTTCTCTTCGCGCTTGTCCAGCGAAGGTCTAGCCAGCGCTCTCTCCTCGGTCTTTCCATCCTCCTTGACCCTTCTCGGCTCTTTGGTATCACTTTTCTATTGGGGGAGGGGACGGTGATGAGACAATGGGGGATGCATGATGATGGTGTAGAACTTGTAGATATGCAGCTTCGGCATTCTTCATTCCCTGTAACGCTTCTTTGTTATATTGTTTTGTGTTATTCCCCACATTCTAGGGTTTTCCTTAATATTTCAGTCGTTTTCATTATCGTTAGGCGTTGTATTTTTGCAGTTATTCCTCTGATTCCAATTTCTGCCATTCTTTTTTCCAAGATTTTCGGAATTGTTCCTAGTGCTCCTACTATTATCGGTACTATTTTGATTTTCTTCATCATCCAAATCCCCTTTAACTATCTGGCTAGCTCTGTGTATTTGCTTCGTTTCTCCTTTTCTTTCATACTCACCCTGTGGTCAGCTGGGACAGCAAAGTCTACGATTTGACAGGATTTTTCTTTCTTGTTAATTATTACGTCATCTGGTCTTCTTGCTTGGATGGGTTTGTCCGTCTGTATGTCCATGTCCCATATGATTTTGTGGTTCTCGTTTTCGAGAGCTGTTGCGGGTTTATGCTTGTACCATTTGTCTGTACGCTCAAAATGTAGTCGTTTGCATAATTCCCAGTTCACCGCCCTCCCCACTTGACCATGCCTGTTTTTGTATTCCATTTGGGCCAGTTTGCTGCATTCACTTGCTATATTGTTTATCGTTTCGTCTCTCTGTCCACATAGTCTGCATTTACTGTTTTCTTGTGTTTTATCGATCCTTCCTTTGATATGATTGGTTCTTATCGATTTATCTTGTGCTGCAGTTATTAGAGATTCTGTTTCGCATCCATGTCCAGGTGTTTTCGTTATTCTCATCTTTTGTCATTCTTATGAATCTTCCGTGGAGTTGTTTCTCTTCCCATTTCTCTTTTCTCGTTTTGGCGCGTGTGTCTCTGTTTTCTGTTTTGTTGTTTTTTTTTCAGTGTCTGTCGCTGCCATAATTATCCTTTCAGTGCTTTGCATTATGTATTTTTCTAGTTCTTCTTCTTCTTCTTCTTCTTCTTCTTCTAATTATTATTATTATTATTATTATTATTATTATTATTATTATTATATTGACATTGAGAGAGGAGGATAACTGGTAAAGTTAACAATAATTAAAAAGTAATAAAACATAACGCCGTAGAATTTTCAATATCAAAATAAAGATTTTTTTTACACATACGTATGGAGTGTTCATACTAGAGACGTTCCAAAAGTAATGCCAGCTATTTTTATTCCGCCTGCGTGGATCAGATCGGATTACAAATTGAATTGTTATGATGACTGAACTCATGTATTCATAGCCAGAAAGTTTCCTTTTTCTGTTGCAGATATTGACGGTGTGAGAAAAGAACATCTGTCATGGATGTGAATCAGAAGCAGAGATGCGTCATTGAATTCCCCCATGCAGAAAAAATTGACCCGTTCGACGGTGCCTGATGCAGTTGATGTCAGCACAGTTAGGAGATGGGTTCGTCGATTTCAGAATAACGACAGAGATGTGAGTAACAAAGCCCGCTCCTGACTTTTATGGCCGAGGCATCATTTATCGCTGGCAAAAATACATTGAAAATGGTGGCGACTATGTAGAAAAATAAATTCCGGAGCACAAAAAAATCACTCGTGTTAATGATACCACTCCCGTCTTCATAACTTCATAACTTTTTTTTTTGTTTTAAAAAATAGGAGGCCCTACTTTTGAAACAACCTTCATGTGTGCTTGTCTTTTATGCGTTTTGATGTTCTCTTCATTTTCAGCATTTCATCTAGTTGTTGCTATGGAAGTAAGTTTGTTTTCACGAAGATAGAGGACATAAGGAGACGTTTGCTGGGAGTTTTCATAAATGGTTTTATTTGGAGAGGACTAGTTCGGAGAAGATGGCCCAATATTCCCTCAACCAATTATTTACTTTTTAACTTAACGTTCTAACTTACTGAAACGAGCAACACCCGCGGTCAGAACAGATACAGCACTCTCCCTCGATACTAGCCCACTACATGTATTTGGTGACATCGATGTCCACCATAGTAAATGGCTTGGATTCTCTACTTACATAGACGCAGCTGGTAGCACAACACATAGCTTCTCTATATCTTATTTCCTCTCACAGACGGTTACGTTTCCGAGACGTTTCCCAAGTGAGGAAGATCAACATACCTCACTTCTATTCCTGACCACAATTCCTGATGATTGTGTAACCAATGCCAATAGCCCAATTGGGAATGCAGATCACACTGCGATAATGGTAAAAATTGCCCTTAATTCTCGACCCAAAACTGAAGAGACATTGCTCAAAATGACAAGGTATTATAAAAAGGCTGACTGGGATCAAGGATCTCGTCAGAGATGCCCCATGGGAAAATATCTTTTTCTTCCCGCTGAGCAATGCGCAAGTGAGATCACTGAATGGTTCAAAACGGCAATTGAAGCACATGTTCCCATGCGGAAATGCTATGGCAAACCCCACACTCCTCAATGGTTTGCTTATACTTGTGCAGCTACCATTGCTCAAAGGCAGCATGCATACCGAAGATTTAATCGACATATGTCCAGTACAAATAGACAAAATTTTATAGATGCTAGAAGTAATTGTAAGAAAGAAATAGCAACAGCTAAAAGAGAATATACGGAAACCATCAGAAAACGCATCGAAGCACAGAAATTAGGACCCCATGATTTCTGGAAAATCTACAACAGTGTAGTAAATAATGGGAAATCAACAATTCTTCTACTATCCAACAATCATGAGGTTGTTTGCACGGCAACCGAGAAGACTAAGATGCTTGCCAGTCGGTTTGCCTTAAACTCCACATTGGACTCAGCAAACCACTCCCTCCCTGACTTTCCTTTGCGGACAGACGCCACACTAGATGATCTGAAAATCATCCCTTTTCACGTGCATGATATCATAAAAAAAAACCTTGACACCTCAAAAGCATGTGGAATGGATCTCATCCAGGCTGTACTATTAAAAAAATGCTCCGCTGAGGTTTGTTCCAGTCCTCTCCAAACTTTACAACAAATGCCTTAACGAATATTGCTTTCCTGACTGCTGGAAAACTGCTTTTGTGGTACCACTTTACAAAAATTCTGGCGAATATTATTACTTTGACCCATTAAATTATCGCCCCATTAGCCTCCTCCCGCTTTTGGCCAACATTTTTTAGTCCATTATTAAACAAGCTCTAGTCCATCACCTTCTGCTGCTAAACTTCTGACCGACCAACAACATGGACCTTTATTATTTCTCATATTCATAAATGACCTCCCTGATAAAGTTGTCTCTGAGATGGGTATATTTGCTGCTGACACCACGCTCTATTACAGGCACGAGGAGAAAACAAATAAACACATATCTAAGGAAATGGCAAAAATGCTAGAGGATGACCTCCAATTTGTAGTAGAATGGAAACAAAATTGAATGATCACATTCAATGCTACCAAAACTAAGCTTGCTTCCTTCAATAATTAAAAGAAACTTCCCATCGACGAAATTTTGCACCCGCTGCCTATTCTACAAGTATTTTAATGGTGGATGTTCTGATCAACTACAAGCCTTTATACCCCCTCGACGTAAATATCCACGACAAACCCGACAAGCAGCAAAATACCACCCCTACACAGTAGAAATCCCTAGATGTCAGACGGTTTTTACTCTAATAGTTTCTTCCCCAGAACAGCTAGACTTTGGAATTCTCTTCCGGGTTCCTGCTTTCCCAACTGTACTGATATGCAGAAGTTCATGGACAATGTGAACAGACATCTTGCTGCTCAACTCCCTACATAGTATCACTGCAACGTAAGGCCCCGATAGTAGTCGCCTACATGAAAGTGGCACTATGCCTTTTCGGAATGAAAATGGAATTAAAAAAAAAAAAGTTACACTCTTCTGGATATACGGACGACACTAACGATACAGTTGCGAATTACTTAGGGTTTCTACCCCGTCGTGCCTGATAAAACGAGGGCATGCTAGCGCTGTGGATTAAATAAAGGGTTCCGTTCGAAATTCCGTGTAGATTCTCGAATTCGGCAGAAAGATTTCCGAGTTCGACAAGGGATGAGAACAGTAGTCCGAAGAATCCAAATAATGCGAATAATCAATCCTCATCTCAAACATAAGACCTCGTATTTTTGTTCTTCACAGTTTCGTTTGAAATTCTTTCACGTCGCTCCGTGTCCGTGCCGCAATTTCCGACCTACTCATTCTCCGGCCGAACATTAAAAAAAATAAATAAATAAAATAAAATAACGCGTCTATCCAGAACGCAACAAACAACAGTATGAGGAGAAAGAATGAAACCAAAATGGACCGAAATTCCAACATACCCCCCACCACACACACACACCTGCTACCGCCCATCTCACCACCTAAAAAAAAACAATAATACACTTTTTGCTTCGAACACGGAAACCAGAAAGAAATAAAATCAATGTGACGCCCCTTCCCATTAACAAATAAGGGGAGGAGGGGAGCTCAACCCTAGACTCTCCTTATATTTGGGAGTATATTAATTCTTCGATCAAGCACTGGGGGTTAGTGAGGCGTTCGAATATGGGCGAATAATCCGTCTCGCACTGAGTCACAGCCAACCATCGCCCCACTCCACCTTGACCCCCCCCCTATACATGCTCGTTACTGTTGTTGTTGGCCAAGAATCGAAACGGTCATGGCTCGTTTCTCTCTACGGGGTTCCAATTCAACATCATTTCCTTCTCGACTCCATTACACAGCCGGACAAAGGCCACCAAGAGACGGCTGGCGGAAGTCGAATATCCGTAATTGCCCGGATATTTCTCTGGTTCCTTGTTCGCCCGTTTCCGTTTTAAATATTTACAAACATATATTGGCCGCCCCTCCTATGGCCGGTTCTTCCATGCTGGTCGCTCAGTCGTAAAACGCCGCTAAAATTACACTTATTATATTGACCAGCGTCCCGTTCCAACCTAGACATAAAAAAAAACATACACGCATGCGCATGACCGTGCCTTGGATATCACCAAGCGTATTCATTCCTACACACACGTAACTGGAATCAGTAAAATTAGTAAAAAAAAAAAAAAAAGAAAGAAAATGATAAAAATAAAACCCGTGCATTTCTACGTCATAAAATTGGAATACAGAACGAGTTATTTTGGTTGTGGCGAATACGGTCGGAGTTCGAATAGATTGACTGTTTTGTTTTACGACATATCAACCCTTTTCGAGTTATTTAATGCCGAATCCAATTATTTTGGAAACAGTTTTCATGTTTCAAGTTCTTTATATCTTCAAATATTAATTTGCAGAGTTTGGTTTGGTTGTTTTGTTTTACGGCATATCAACCGTTTTCGGGTTATTTAATGCCGAATGCAGTTATTTTGGAAATAGTATTTATGTTGCATTCAGTTATTTTGTAAAAAGGGTTTTATTCTTCAAGCTTTTTGTCTCTTTAATCGCTAGATTGTAGTGTTTCGTTTGGTTGTTTTGTAGTGGATTTTATCGTTTTTGTTCATTGCCCTGCAGAACATGAATGAGTTTTGCAATGGGAGAGAGAAAAGGATTACAGTATTAATGTTTGGTACACTTTAAGTTAGGAAACCAGTCAGAAAATTGGGGAAGGGTGGAAAGAGAAAGGGGGGAAATGGGAAAAAGGAGGGGGAAAATGAGTTGTTGTTTTGGGTGTTTTTGCAGAACATAAAATTGGAATACAGAACGAGTTATTTTTGTTGTGGAGAATACGACCGGAGTTCGAATAGGAATGAATGTCATGTTTTTAACTGTTGGAATTTCTGGGTCGTAAGGCTGAATTTACAAGTTTGAAGGTATTTATTAAACACACTCTCTAGAAAAAGAATAGAAAGAAGGTCTTCGGTTCACTTTTGTCGGCTTCATAACTATCACTTCCTTTTCTTTGTCCTTTAGTTATCACTAGGGCTAGGACAACAGCATATTATTTTCATTGTTTTGACTCTCGAGTGTGTATCCGTTGATATCTTATATGCTTTTATATAGAGTGGTGTGATTCTCGGTTGATTAACTGTGTCTAAATGTGTCGGATATATACTCGAGAGTTAAAATAATGAAAAGAATATGCTGTTGTCATAGTCCTAATTATTACATACTTAACAAATTTACTATAATATTTTCTTAACATCTCAAAAAACAGGAAATGGGATAAGAGATTAAAACTATTAAATCCAGTAATTACAGTAATGAAAGATTGTTTAAATAAGTAAACATTGCAGCTGCTGTTTGTTGGTTATTATTAGGCCTGGGACAACAGCATATTTTTTATTATTTTGACTCTCGAGTGTGTATCCGTTGATATCTTATATGCTTTTATATAGAGTGACGTGGTTCTCGGTTGATTAACTGTGTCTGTGTCGGATATATACTCGAGAGTCAAAACAATGAAAAGAATATTCTGTTGTTATAGCCCTACTTATTACATTCCATGGGCGATGTTTCTGACAAAGGGGAAAAATTGCTGTTTTCTGGGATCGGTATCTATTCATATAACACTTATCGTTGGGCAGTTTTGACCTTGAAATAGAGTTTTAGTAGGTTCCTTAGATCAGTATTTTTCCCGTGGAATCTTCCTTTCGGAAATCTGCACGGACTCGTGAGGTAGCGGATAAAGTATTCAATAAAAATGTAATTGTAAATTACACTCTTCTGAAGGTTGAATGTTCAATTTTTAGCGCGGACGACACTCAAAATACAATTGTGAATTACTTAGAACTTCTACCCAGTCATGGCTGACAGAACGAGAGCATGCTACCCCCGTGAATTCAATGAAAGGTTGCGTTCAAAATTCTGTGCAGATTCTTGAGTTCCACAGAAAGATTCTTGAGTTCAGCAAGATACACCTGAGGAAGGTCAGAGATGACATCGACTGAAACGCTGTGCGAATAAGAATCAAGATGAGAACAGTAGTCCGAATGATCAAAATAATACGAGTATCAATCCTCATCTCAAAAAATTGAAAGAGCAACTTGTGTTCAATTAATCGTCTACAATAAACTGTTTACACTGATTTGCCTTTAAAGCAGTCGATGTATAAAGTTGTTTTATTGGGCGAAATATGCTATTAATAAAAACATTATGAATTTTTTATATATATATATTATTTTAAAAGTGTGTATCTGTACGGGTCTGTAAGTGTGTGAATGTGTCTCTAGCAAGAGCGGGTGCTAGTGTATGAAAATAATGTTAAAAACGATATTTTTCACATAAGGTTAGAGCAAAGAGAGAATTGTAAAATTCCGTTAAAATTCACGATTAAAATAAGGGCGACGTGTAAGTATGTGATCTCATGAATAGGCAACCCGAAGGGACACGTAGAGATAACGGTAGCGAGATATTCCTCTTTGGCATTTGGGCTGATTGTGTTCGGACGTCTTTTTAGAAGCTCTATCTTCGTTCCCACTCCTCCCTCGGAAGAAGGTAATGATCGAGGGGTGATCGAATTAACAATAAAAGAAATCGGATACCTCAGTAACCGATGGGTAGTATCATCAATAATCTGCAAACGACGTCAAGGCTAACTCATACACTACGATTGGCTTCAAAGAGAATTGCCAACACAATGTTTACTAACAATAATAATGACAATGAAAATCTAATAATATCACTACCTCCCCTATAACGTGATCGACCTGAGGGAGCGATTTACCCCTCATTGGGAAGCCGGATGACTATGCCAAGATAGCTTTAATAGATCCCGGGCAACGGCGGATAAAGTGGAAGATATAGATATATATTTTATTTCATTGTCAAAATGGATATAATTTGCTTTATTGTTTGAAAATCAGAGATATATTTGTTATTCGAAAAATGGATGGCAGGAAATATTAGAACAACGGCGTTGACATTGTCTTGCCTGAGGAGCCCTGGCCAGGTGTTTTGACTGACAGCCGATGAACTCTGGGGTTTATGGGAATATATATCATATGTTGGTATCAGATTGCAAAGCTAGTAATATGGCTGAATTGCACACCCGCAAATTTGGATTCCCCAGATGCGTGGCGTAATTCGATTGGCTTAAGAGATCGTCTCCCCTACGCCTGACCTTATTATATAGTGCTAATGTCGCTCGATATTAACCAGTTTGCGCGCGAAACTCAAAGTAACAATACCGCTCCCTGAAGACGTGACCAACACACCCCTCCTCCGCACCGTCTGAATGCAGTCTACAAAGACTAAAGATTTGAGACTTTTAAAACTTGCTAAGAACTAAAAAAATATTTGTAAAAAGTCTGTAATATATTTTGTGAAATTAGAATAGAATTCAAGCATCTGTTGTCTTTCTTGTCTGTGTGAGTTTTGTTATTCGTTTTCAGCATACCAGGATTCAATGTGACGGCCTTTCGAAGAACCAAACGACACGAGCCGAAGTTTTCGAAGATCAGGGGTCCTTACGTAACTTCACCAGAGAGAGTGTTACACCCTAACTCTTGTTGAAAGAGCAACTTGTGTTCAATTAATCGCCTACAATGAACTGTTTACTCTGCTTTGGCTTTTGGCTATGGAAAAAAGAAGTAGGCCAAAATGAATTAAGACAAGACAATCGAGCGAAATTTTATTACAGCTGATAATGGCTGGAAGGGACGCTGTTGATCTGTTTTCAGATTGAAAACGATTATATACTTTGATTGTCTCATGTATCGCAATACTTGACGTTCCTAATCCTAAGTAAGCACATGTGTATATACGTCTCTGTGTGTACGTGGGTATGCATGTCTTTGATTGTGTCTATGTGCGTGAGTGTATACGTGTGTTTGTATGTATGGGCATATGTTGTAGAAGCTACTAATTTAATAATGAGATACAAATCAAATCACTCGTAATGAGTTTGGTCCAAATTTGCTCGTTGTCAAAGAAAAATGGAATTGGTTGAATTATTCGACCTCATCTGAAATGGTGGCGCCGCCTTTGTAGGCAAATGTCATAGGTTATTATTCAATTCCGACATTAGAATTCATCGGGCCTTTTCAAAGGAATAGAACAGCTCTAATTAACGTTATTACCTATTTCTAAATCTACCAAAATACCGCATCTTTTTAATCGCTTTCTCTCTCTCTCTCTCTCTCTCTCTCTCTCTATATATATATATATATATATATATATATATATATATATATATATATATATATATATAGCTATTTATCGATATATCTATCTATCTATGTATAAATATAGATGAGATAATTGAAACCATTAACCTCTCTTTCATTTCTTCTTTCTTCTATCCTATTACTCCCATTTCTCATTGTTTCGTTTCTATTTCTCTTTCTTCCCCCTCTCTCTCTCTTTCGGGTTACATTCATCTCCTATTTTTCTTTTCTCCTTTCCTCCTTTCTCTCTTCATTCTTCTCCAACTCCTCCTATCTCTTTTTCTCTGTTCATCCATCTCTCTCTCTCTTTCCCTCTTTCTCTCTCTCTCTTTCTCTCTCTCTCTCTCTCTCTCTCTCTCTCTCTCTCTCTCTGTATTTGCGTTTCCTTAGTTTCCTTACGAGTTTGGAGACAGTGACACGATGCGCTTTCGATGTATTCATTCATTTTTGGGGGACTGTTATCCTCATTTTCATAGTTGGTGTTTCGACGCGTTTCGGCCAACTCATCCTCTGGCCTTCTGATTAACCGCAACGGGATAGGAATGCTGAGTCTTGTAACTTTATCCCTCGTAATTGCTGCCTTTTATAGATCCGTGGCACAGTGGATAACGGCTTTGATACTCTACAGTTCCAGGTGAGCATTGGTCGAACGAGCGAAGTCTCCATTTTAAAAGAGATTGGTTAAAGAAAAAAATATTTTTCCAGTCTTGCTGAGAGTAAATGCCGACGATAGGCACACGCCTTATCACGCAGTTGGTCCAAGACATCTGCTCTGTTTGACGCTAAAATCCGGCGTCAAGCACTGGTATCATAAGTCTTCGTCTTGGAAAGGAACTTTAATTTCTTCTTTCATTAATATTTTTTTATCAGACGAAGAATATATATATATATATATATATATATATATATATATATATATATATATATATATATATATATATATATATATATATATATATATATGAAAAACATTTTAGAATATAATTACCTTATATTCAAATAAATTCAAATAAATTCAAATAATTCAATTATTTCGACCGATCTCGTACATTTTGGAAACCATATGCTTACCGCTGCCATCTTGGATTTTAGGTATGGGAACCCAGTGGCGTCTAAATATTTATTTAAGCATTTTCATGATTTGTAATGAAACTAGACAGGCAAATGATTGTTTTTTTAAATAATTGAATGAAATTATTATTACAAACGCCATTTATAGTAAAACATGTTATTTTTAGCTTTATATTTTTTTCTTCATATTAATTGATCAATCAAGCTTTAAACGTTTGCTAGCATTTGTTAAAAATAGAGAAAAACTGCTTTTTCTTACATCAAACATAAACTTTTAGCATTATATTTCTCAGTTTCAATATCACTTTTTTTTTACATGGGGTCACGATTTATCAAGGTCTGAAGGCCACTCAGAGATAAGGATTATTGCGTGTACAGTAATCAATGAGATAGTATTGTAGTAATCATTAGTATTGGAGATTTGATAGAGTGTCTTACTTAAGGGGGCGGTTTGTCAGGAATTTGTTTATGTTGGACTTGAAGACAGGTGGAAAACAGGCAAGCGGCAGAGAGTTCCACTGGCGTGCAGTTCTAAGAAAGAAGCTTTGCTCATGGAATCTACGTTTCGATTTAGGCACAGATAAAGAGTGGGGAAAATTATTGACAGTAGTTTCAGCCAGACGGGTGTTCTCGTGAAAGATTGGCGAGGGGGGGCGAGAGATTGGAGCTCATACGAGCACCTGCCATGGAAATAACGATAAAACAAAGACAGGCTCGCAACATCTTTTATGTGGGAGAGAGGTTGCAGGGAAGAGAAAAGAGCGTCCCCCACTAAACCATGAAGTCTATTTTGTACTCTGTCAAGGCAGGATAGGCCGTTTTTAGCAGCTCCTGTCCAGATGTGGCAGCAGTACTCCATCCTTGGACGTACTTGGCTTTTATAGAGATAGAGAATTGCATCAGTAGTGAGATATCTTTTAGTCAGTTTTTAATTCCATGATTCAAATCATTTTTCCGTTCTTATTTTCTAATTAGTAATAACCAATAAGCCACACTCTTTTTCCATAAACTAGATCAGTATTTTTCCCAATTGTTTATTGCATAAGTCAAGTTGAGAAAAACTTTTATTAGAATTTGGCGGCCCTTGAAAGGGATGTTTTTGGTAACCCCCTGGGGAATACAACTTATTGGCATGCCACAACCATCATCTACGGAAATCTATGTCTTTTTAATAATAGTTAATTTTCCAAAGGGTAGATAACTTTTTTGTAAACTGTTACGGACTACCGTATCTTGAAAAAAAAAACATTATACGCAGATACAATTAATACTTATAATTTTTACACCTTGATTTTTTATTTTTGTTTATTTTTTTTGTTTTGTTTTTTTTTGTTTTTGTTTTTGTTTTTTGTCGATTCTTTACTCTACTGGTTCATGGAAAGTTTACATATTCTAAAATAATTTTTTAATTTATTTTAAAAGATTAAAAAGTATGCATATTTTATTAAAAAATATTTTTTCATCCTCATCTAAAAGATAATAATTATTGATAACATATACAATGAATCTCACACGTCAACATTCAAATTTCTGATTTAATTTTTCGATATTGATTGGACCTTGTAAAATGTTTTTTTCTACACTCGTTCCCCCTCTTACCACAAAATGAGTGTGTGCTTAGTGGATCGCTTGGACTTTAAGGGGTCGAACATGGGACAAATAAGGAGATGGGGGTAATGAAGTCCCCCAAAATATATTTATACAGCGAATATGGGAATAAAGTTATATCGATATAAAGCACATTCTTTACTTATTAATCTGTGAAATTTTTATATTGATTAGATAATTACCTGATTTTTGGTAGATTTTTAAAGACAGACTCTGTTATGAAAATCAAAACCACTTCATAACATAAATTTGGCGGTCACTATATATATATATATATATATATATATATATATATATATATATATATATACATATATATATATATATATATATATATATATATATATATATATATGTGTGTGTTTTGAGAAAAATCGAAAACCCGAATGAAATTATTAGAATAATCAACGTTTCGTCCCTATTTCAGAGGACATCTTCAGGATATTGAAATAAAAATGCAAGAAAAGAAAGAGTCATAGACCATACAAAAAAGAGAACAGTTTTTGAATCCTACTCATGTTGGGAAGGACAAACATATGTGTGCGTGTGGGAAGGTTAGGTTGTTCAATGTCTATATATACACTTTTTAAAAATGCGTTAAATAAATATGTACACTTTTTTCTCTAAACTTATTCATTTTGTTGAAATATTTAAGGAAAAACGGTTAACCATAAAAATATTTCAACAAAATGAATAAGTTTATATATATATATATATATATATATATATATATATATATATATATATAAACTTATTCAAAAAATATTTCAACAAAATGAATAAGTTTATATATATATATATATATATATATATATATATATATATATATATATATATATATATAAACTTATTCATTTTGTTGAAATATTTTTTATGGTTAACCGTTGTTGAAATATTTTTATGGTTAACCGTTTTTCCTTAAATATTTCAATAAAATGAATTAAGTTTAGAGAAAAAAAAAGTGTACATATTTATTTAACGCATTTTTTAAATTAAACAAACAACAATACAATGACCTCTTACTTAAAAACCTGACCAAGGACTATAACAAGGCTAACCTTATTAATGTGATTAATAAAAACAGTAAAAAAATAACGGACAGCTTACTAATAAGCGATAGAGTGGGTAAGCTGGTTGGTAACCAGGCTTATTTCCTTCTAAAGGACCATAAACCGAACTTTAATTCTAAACCAACTACTAGATTAATAAATCCTACCAAACCTGAGATCGGTAGAATCAGTAAAAAAAAATATTAGAAAAAACTAATCGAGCTCTAAAACAACACTTGAACCTTAACCTATGGGTTAATACATCTGATTCAATTAAATGGTTCCTTAATATTGAAAACAAAGAGAATTGCGCATTCATTCAGTTTGATATTTGCGATTACTACCAATCAATCACCAAATGTCTCTTTGATAAAGCCTTGGAATTTGCTAAGAATTATGCCGATATCTCCGATGAAGAAATTGATATTATAACAAAATGCATAATTGCAGTTATAGTCAATAATGACGAGCAATAGACTAAAAATGCTACTAACAATTATTTTGGAGTATCCATGGGTTCATTAGACTCTGCGACACTTACGGATCTGGTTGGTCTTTACATATTGTACACATTAACTAATTATAATTATATTGAAGTAGGAAGCATTGGTTTGTACAGGGACGATGGACTTATGATTGTAAATAATGCTAATAATATAAAATGCGACCATATTAGAAAATTGTTACATAAAAAATGAAATTTTTTGGACTCAAGGTGGGAATTAATAGTAACTTGAAACGAGTGGATTTTTTAGATGTTAGCTTTGATTTACTTAATAATAACTTTAAACCTTATATGAAAAATAATGCTAACCCTATATACATAAATCCCCAATCCAACTACTCACCGGCCATTATAAAACATATACACGTCTCCATAGAAAGTAGAATTAATAATAACTCGTCTAATGAAGAGGTATTCAATAATCATAAAAATATTTATAACCGGGCACTAAAAGATAGTGGTTACAAAAACGCTAACAATACGTATAAACATAACAAGAATATACATAATAAAAGCAATAATCTGGAGGAGGGCAGTAGCAGTGATAATAATAATTATAGTAATAATGAAAATGGGCGTAGTTGTGATAATAATATGAATACTAATAATAGATCTAGAAAAGTGATTTGGTTTTCACCTACGTATAATAACTCACTAAAAACTAAAATTGGTAAAAGGTTTTTGCAATTAATCGACAAACATTTTCCTCCAGGTAATTTACTACACAAGATTTTTAACAGAAATACCATAAAAGTGAGTTACAGCTGTTGCGACAACTTAGAAAGAATCATAAAAAAGCATAACAATAAGATGTTAATGAAATCTAATGTTGCAACAGTTAATGATTCTAAAGTATTTAGCAATTGTAATTGTAAATTTCCTACGACCTGTCCCGTAAACAAAATGTGCCTAACACCTTCGGTAGAGCATCTAGCTAAAATATTCCCAGAAGAAAACCCTAAAGATGAAAACTTTTATATTGGGAGTACAAAATTAACGTTCAAAGGAAGATACTACGGGCATAAAAGATCGATGAACAACCTAACTTACAAAAAAGATACTTCCTTATCTATACACTATTGGAAGCTAATTAGAGAAAACAAACCGCCTAGAATACATTGAAAAATAATAAAAAAGGCTAAAGCATGTTACTCTTTGCAGTCACCTTGTTTCTTATGCCTGCATGAGAAAGTGGAGATTACTAATTTTAAAGACCGTGACAAACTTTTAAATATAAAACAAGAATCGGCCATCTCCTGCAAACATTTTCAGATACATACGCTTAAAAAATTATAAAACGCCTAAGTTTGTAAATAATATTTTTATAGTTTTTTATAGTATTTCCAGTTCCCCCCGACCCTTTTTATCCTTTTCCAATAACTAATTTTATTCTATACTTAAACCATTCTAAACGTTAATTATTTTAAACACTTGTATTTTAACATAAACTAATCATACCCTATACCTAATAATTTAAATTTTCAACTAAAGATATTTTTATTTTTTGTTTTATTTATCTTTAATCGTAATGTAGTTATCTTACCATAATTATACTTTCCATAATCGTTTAACGTAGGTTTTAATGGTCACCTCATCGAGCCTAATTTATTTAATTTATTTTATTTTTATTTTTATACTTTAATCACCTTTTTTCATACGTAATTTTTGAAACGTTAGAATTTACAAAAGTAATATTATACGGACACTAATTTATTTACACGTTAACCATTTATTTTATACGTAATTTTTGTTTTATTTTTGTTTTTTTTTAAACGTTAGCATTTACAATGACTAATATAACTGACATTATTTCGTTAATTATTCATTACATCGTAAACTTTTTTTCAAAAATTGTATACTATTTATTTTATTTTAAACGTTAGTGGTCTAATGAATTATTCAGATAACAATATATTTTAACTGATTAAGATTAATGTTAATAAATAATTATACTTATGATGTACATATTACAGTTGAATACAGCCGTTCCCTTTTTTAAATCTTGGATTCCTATTCTACACAACTTACCTACTGAACTAGTAATTTACTGATAATATTGATAATATTGAAACTCTACTTGAAAATCATTACACACTATAAATAAAAGAAAAGAAAATAATAAATTAATTAATATAATTAACATAATGGATGATCACATTTTAATGTATATACTTTCTCTTTAGGTCCTGTCTCCCCTCTTTACACTTAAATATGATGTAGTCCTAGTTATAAATTGGCAATGTTTGAGTTGAAACAGCCAGAGATGTCCTTGGCCTGACGAAGCGATTCCCGTACTGGGTTTTCGCTGAAACATGTATGCTTATGTGTAGCCATTTGTTTGTAAACTAAATTCACTTATTTTGGCTCTGTCTAAACATTGAGCACTCTTTTGGTGGACACACTTACAAATAATTACTACCAATACAATATATATATATATATATATATATATATATATATAATGCACTTTCATAAATAATTGAATTCATTCAATACGTATCGCAAAACAAAAACAAATAACATCTAAATAAATCGCGATGCATCCAGACAGTCGAGCGAGATGGACGCGCGAATAAAGTGTTTAGGCTCATTACCGCAGGGTCCCGATTTCGAATCTCGCTGGATTCAGCCACTCTGATGAGTCGTAGACGACGAAACACGTGTCAGTGGGTAATTATATTTTAAGAACAATATGCATTCCGCTCCCCATGTGGGGTTACCAAGTTGGTTAAAGGGAAAATTGTTCCCAACTCGCATTTAGGTACAAATGCACTTTCGTAAATAGTTGAATTCATTCAAAATGTATCAAAAAAACAAATAACATCTATATATATATATATATATATATATATATATATATATATATATATATATATAAAGGTTTTCCATTTCATTTGCTACACATGATTACTCAATAATTAACTTTCTATGTGAATTAGTGGAAGAAAAACAAAAACGAATAAAAACAACAAAAAACACATGAAGAAGCCCCAAGAGTAAAGCGACCGACATTTTGTAAAATTGGCAATAATTAATATAAAGAAAAATACCTCGAAACGCTCACCTGAGAATACTGTAAAGAAAACACCTTCCTCAAACATACCAGTCTTGCTGGAACTATAACTAGCGATAGTCTAGTGTTCCGTTACGGGATGGGTAGTACAGCCTATACGTTCTGCTTTACACTATAAAATCGGAAAATAGCATCAGTTTTCCGGTTAAGAATAAGAACTTTTCTAGAATGCACGATTTTTTTTTTTTTTTTTAATCACAACTGTCTAAAATAGTTCGTTTCATTCGGACTACTGTTCTCTGTTATTTGCATAACGGTTCTGTCGATTTCGTTCGAAATTCCGGGCAAGTCTCCGAGTTCGAGAGAAAGATTTCCGGGTTCGACATAAATTCCCAAATTCGACAAGATACACCTGAAGGAGGTTACATCGACCGAAACGTTGTGAAAATAACACTTAAATAATACCAATTGTTATTACTTATATCATAAATTTATACTTAACATATTTAAAATCAAATTAAATTAAACTAGGGGGCCGCCCGGCATTGTCCAGTCGTAAAACACGTTTAAATATGATCTCTTGATTAATGCAGATTTCGTATTTCTTATCATATTATGTTGAACCCAATATATAGTAATGATTTTAAAATTTTGGGAAAAAAATGACTCGTGTGCCAACACTGAGAATCGAAACCAAAACGTTTAGCGGACGATTTACTTTTTCCTTTGATGTTAATGCCTGAGCTATGAAGACATGTTTGCTGTAAGGCTAAAAATTAAAACATGAATCAATAGCTATTACGTTACGCATGCATATTCGTAATACCGTCGTTCAACCTTCACTTGGCAAATTCCATTTTTTTATTTTTAAACTTTTGCATCGATTTTCCCCGACTAAAACCCAAATATAAAGTTTCGCATGGGTTCGAATACCCTATATATTAAGTTCCATATCTGAAGATCAAAAACTGACAGAGGAGTTTGGTAGGCAATGTTTTACAAATATATATATATACGCATACATAGATATATATAGAAAGAAGTTTGTATTTACTATAACCTTTACACGCAAATATTACACAAGTATAAATCATGTAGAATATCTGCATGAATATAATTACACGTAATAGTTAACTAAAGATGATTATCCCATAGGAAAACAAAAAAAAACTAATAGGGAATTAATTAAAATAAATGTTTAAAAGAATATGCAAATTTGCTAGATCTTTTGTAGATGAATTCAATTCCATGATCCGTATATAATGACGTTGTATTTTCATTTTAAGTAAATAGAAAAGGGGGTTTTTAATATGAATATCAATACACAAAAAAACAAGTTTATAGAAGTATATATATATGATAGATAGAAGATTACTGTGTAATATTTTGTTGATTGAACATAATAACAACTTAAATCAATAAAAGATATCGATTACAAATGTACTGTTTTAGTAAATAAAATCATAAGAGGACATCTTTTATCTTTTTCTCAATTCCCTTGTTTTGATTAGCTCCTAGAAGTGACTTTCACTCCAGATTTAAGATGGATGACGTATGAAGGTAGTTCAAAAAGTAAAGCCTCCTATTTTTTTTTAACTCAAAAAGTTGAAGAGCTACAGAGACGGGAGTGGTACCATTAAAAGGAACAACATTTTTGTGCTCCAGAATTGATTATTTAACATATTAACCACCATTTTAAATGCATTTTTGCCAGGAATTCAATGACACATCCCTGTTTCTGACACACATCCATGACAGATGTTGTTTCTTAGTCTCATACCGTTAATATCTGCAACAGAGAGGTGAAACTTTCAGGTCATAAATGCATAAGTCCAATAATCATAGCAATGCAATTTACAATCCCGTCTGATCGATTCAGGCGGAATAAAAAAGTATGAAGCATTAATTTTGGAACGCCCCTTATATGTCGAATCTTTTTTTTTTTTTTTTTTTACACAGTGATCACCACTTATCAAGGCCCGGAAGCCACTCAGGGATAAGGGTTATTGCAAGTACATTACGTTAGTGTGGAGATTTGATGAAGTGTTTATTACGGGGACGGTTCATTAGGAATTTGTTAACATTGGACTTGAAGACATCCAAGTTGTAGTCCGGTGGGAAGCAGGCAGACGGAACAGAGTTCCACAGGCGTGCAGTTCTAAGAAAGAAGCTTTGTTCATAGAATCCGCGTTTTCATTTAGGCACAGATATATAGTGTGGGGAAATTTTTGATATTTATTTTTGATATAGAGTGGGGGAAATTTTTGACAGTGGATTCAGCTAAACGGGTGTTTTTCGTGAAAGATTGGCGAGGGGGGGACCAGAGATTGGAGCTCAGATGAGCACCTGCCATGGAAATAACGATAAAACAAGGATAGGCTCGCAACGCCTCTTCTGTGGGGGAGAGGTTGCAGGGTAGAGAAAAGGGCATCCCCCACTAAGCCACGAAGTCTATTTTGTACTCTGTAAAGGCAGGATAGGCTGTTTTTAGCAGCTCCTGCCCAGATATAGCAACAGTATTCCATCCTTGGACGTACTTGGCTTTTATATAGATAGAGAATTGCATCAGTAGTGAGATATCTTCTGGAGCGGTAGAAGGATCCCACCATCTTTCCAACGACCATGGCAACAGACTTGATGTACGTGTTCCATTTCAGATCAGGAGTAAAGGTCAAACCCAGAAGCTTGTCAAAACACGGGGCCTCACCCAGACGAGAGCCATCCATCACAATTGATACCAGATGGGGATCAGAGCGTTGATGATGTAAGGATAGGAGTTTGGTTTTGGATGCATTAAAGGTAACCAGCCACATCTTCCCCCACTGAACCACGCGCTCGAGATCAGAGCAGAGAGAATCAGAGAGAACTTTGTCATTTACAGCCTTTGATGTGTTGCCGTAGATGGTTGTGTCATCAGCATAGATGTCAACGAATGATTTGAGTATGTGTTTAGGGAGGTCATTGATGTAGATCAGGAAGAGAGTTGGGCCCAGGATTGACCCCTGAGGGACTCCAACATTTATATTGCAGGCCTCCGATTTTTGTCCATCTACCACTACTCTTATGAGCCTATCGGAGAGAAATGATTTAATGATTGAGAAAACATTTCCAGTTATACCGTAGGTGGAAATCTTGTGAAGTAGACCCTTATGCCATACCTTGTCGAAGGCCTTTGATATGTCAAGAGCAATTGCCCTAGAAAGGAAGCCTTTGTCAAGAGATTCACTAATCCTGTGGGATATAACCGTCAGCACATCTGCGGTAGATCTTGCAGAGCGGAAACCATATTGTGTGTCACTAAGAAGGTTATTCCTGCTGCTCTATTTAATATGGATTCCAACAACTTACTCATAGCACACAGGAGACTTATTGGTCTGTACTGTAATTTTGTCTACTATTTGTTCCACTTTTTGTCGGAAACTACTAGTCCGATCTAGCTGAAATTTTATATGTTATAATATGTAAAGCCTGTTTGATACTTAAAGCAGCTGATTCTCAAATCTTTTCAAAGTTTTGAGAACCAGCTGCTTTAAGTAGCAAATAAGCATTATTTCTGTCGCTAGATGAGCGACTTTTGTTTTTTTAGTTAACCAATTGTCCGAAACATTAGCATGTTCAGTGTAGCGACTATGTCATATTTGTTTATATAAATAAAAAATATTATATTTTGCTCTTTTCTACTGAGCACTCTTAATAACCTCGATTTAATTCATGAGTTTTATCTCCTGAATACCTTTAATTTGGTATATATATATATATATATATATATATATATATATATATATATATATATATATATATATATATATATTCGCGCATAAACCTGAGGAGTCCTAGAATGGATGAAACGCCGAATATTCAGTGTAGCTTAATCGCCATATATATTTTATAAATTACTAACTAGCTCTACCTACGTATTGAGCACTTTTGAAGTAAATACTTAAAGTTTACGCATAAATTTATACTTTCGTATATTAATTTTATGTGAGTAAATTAAGTAGTTATATATATATATATATATAAGAACAAGCAGTTAATAAAACATGTCAAAAAACACTTTGAAAAAGAGTTAAAAACATATTTAATTTTAAAAAGGAAGCACAAGATAAGTGGATAGTCCTTAATCCGCGGAGTTTCGAAGAAATACTTTCCTTCTCACCAGAGGATAGGGATTAGCAATATATATATATATATATATATATATATATATATATATATATATATATATATATATATATATCAAAGTTTAGTAACTCAATAAATTTTAAATTTATGACGTGAAATGGTTAAATTTTAAATCGAAAAATTTTTTTATTATTCTATGTGAGACAAAGAATACATTTGAAATATTATATCTCCTTATCTTATAGAATTTCGATGTCTACGATGTCTTTAGAGGAGAAAATATTAGCAAATAATTATAATGGTTTACACCTTATTTGCTAAAACCAGTATGACATGGAAAATCATAATTAAAAGTTTTTTAAGCATTTAAATATTATCTGAAGAGATGGCAGACATCGAAATCCTATAGGATAAGAAGATATAATATTTCAAATGTATTCTTTGTCTTGCATATAACGAGAAAACATTTTTATTTTAAATGTAACCATTTCTCGTCATAAATTTTAAATTTATTGAATTACTAAAATTTGATTTATTTGCTCTGTCTTGTATATTGAGCAATTTTTATTTAGATGGGATTGTCCTCATAGAATATTGTTGTGTAGCAGGAGGCTCATAATTAGAGATATTTTTTCAATAAATATTCATTCACACATGCTGTTTTAAAAGTACATGCGACTTTGACTCTTGTGAAAAAATTTTTGTTTGATTGACATTCAACAATTTCAACTTGATACAATTTTCATAACAATAATGAATGACCCCAATCTTTTTATTCGTGTATATATACAAATGCATTCTTTTTTTTTTCTTCTTTTTTTTCACATTATCTGTGTGTCTGTATATTTCAAAACAAAGCAATTTATTTATCAATGAATTTTACGCAAAAGTACTCTGGTGAACTTGCTTTTTTTGTTTACGTTTTCGTGCCTGTCTAAATAGACATTTGTGTGTGTGCCTTTTGTTTTATTTATTCTATTATTGTTTTTGTTTTGTTTTTTTGCGGCATATCGCCTCTTTTTTTTAAGTACATTTTTCCGTGTGTAAGTATATGATTATTTTTCTTCGTTTTTCTTTTCTCTCGTTTGACATTGTGTATATGTATGCGATAAATAGTCTAGCATTTTTTCGTGTGTTTAAGGACCGTATTTTGTGATTATTTTTCTTTTTCCTTTAATACATTTTTTCATATTCTGAATGTGTTTCGCTTCTCTTTTTTTTTTTTTTCATCTTAATTATTGTGTTTATATGTGAATTTCGTCTAGCCGTTTTTTTTTCTTTTCAAAAGACCCTTAGTTGTTTCCGTGGCATTACGGGGCTCCCACTCCAACTGATTCTCTCTTCTCAACTCTCTACATCAACTGACTGACGACTCAACTCTGTCTTCTAACTCCGAACCCACAGAATCCTATATTGAGGAAACTCTTTTGTTTATGACGTCAGAAGTGTGTTTTTCAAACGTTACTAATTTTCACGCGGTTTTACATATGTTTGTCCAAACATACGTTTGGCAAACAAAATAATCCTCAATTCTAATCTACCCAATTTTTAAACAATATATTTTTGATTTGCATTGTCCATTCTTTTACTGACATATTTAATATCTAGATTTCTTTAAAAATGGACAATCGACTCTTTTTCTGATATAAACAATATTTAACTATTTCTAATAGAATTAACAATAAACTGAATTTCTAACATTACATGTTTTCATTATCTTTAACAGTTGCCTACAGGGTTCGATTCTAGCCTTTTCCTAATATCATTTTTACTTATCTAGTATGTCTTCTTACTTACATGATAAGGGGACAGCCCTTTCATGTAACAATATTACTGACAATAATATTTTGTAAGACCTATAATCACAGTTTTCCATACCAGTTGATTTGTTGGATATTTTATTCTGAAGTATATATATATATATATATATATATATATGTGTGTGTGTGTGTGTGTGTGTGTGTGTGTGTGTGTTTATTAATCATTACAATAAATTGACTCTCTTTAATCAATATGACAAAGTTATCTCCCTTTACATAGTTAAACTAAATATCTCAACCGTCATAATAGGAATGCAGAAAATAAATTAAAACTGAAACAAAATACATATTAAGTTATAAGTACACGAAAGAAATATAGAAACATAAAATAATCTAATATATAAACGGCTATATGTCTGTCGGTCGATCTGTCGGTCTGTATGGCTGTCTGTCTGTCTCCATGTTTTCAAACTCTATCTCCTCCGAAACTAAAAGTCGTAGAGCGGCACTAGGGGCCTCAAATGATTGGATTTTTAGCCAGTTAAAAATTTCTTAAGGAGTCAAAAATTATTCGAAATTGAAAAAAAAATCGTTAAACGTTTGGTACATTCATCTTAGTTTATTATTATTATTTTTTTAATTTTTAATTACTTTAAATGGGGGTCACGTTGATACAGTGGTAATGTTACCAGCTTTGAATGCTACAGTTTCTGTTTCGATTCTAGCTGATAGCACCTAAATACTTTTTTTTTTTACTTTTGAAATCACGACTCTTATAATAATATATACGAAATCTGGACAAATTAAAATATCATACTTAAGCGTATTTTACGCCCGGGTAATGACGGGCGACCCCTCTCCCCCTCGGTCGTATTGAATATAAGCACAAATTCTAGATTATTAAGTTTAAAAAATAATAGATTTTAAAACAAAATAAAGTTGATTTCAGACCCTTTTCAATTTCTGCAAAACTACTCATGATTACAAACAATCCCCATATACATATTTGCACTAAAATCGAACACATGTCTGAGGAAGGGTAAGTTGACCTAAATGTAATATGAAATGCAACTTCCATCTCACCATGCTGACGCAAGTATGAACACAAGTACAAAATATAAGAAAACTATTATAAGGAAAAATCCGAAAATAAGAGCGTATCATTTATGTTTTATTTACAGAAAGTTTGGGTTTGTATTACTGTATACATAGATTCGAAAAAGTTGTCAAAAAACAAATATATAACAAATAAATGTTATCAAAGGCAAGATAAGTTACTTTTCTACCAAACTGGATATATTTTTTGTGTTTTTATTCAATGTAACATATTTATTCAGCTCGAAAACCATACAGTGTTTACCGATGTATTGGAAAATCCAAGATGGCGTCTCACACCGTCTTTAACACGGTAAGTTTGGGAAAAGGTGTTATAAATAAAAAACTATACAAAATACTATTAAAAATCCGCCGAATATATGTCAACCTATGTCACGGTAACATATATTGAGCGAGTTTTTAACAGTATTTTATCCGGTTTTTTTATTTATAGCACCTTTTCCCAAACTTACCGTGTTAAAGAGAGAATCAGACGCCATCTTGAATGTTCCAATACATCGGTAAACACTGTATGGTTTTCGAGCTGAATAAACATGTTACATTGAATAAAAACACGAAAAATATACCCAGTTTGGTAGAAAAGTAACTTATCTTGCCTTTGATAACATTTATTTGTTATATATTTGTTTTTTGACAACTTTTTCGAATCTATGTGTACAGTAATACAAACCCGAAAGTTTAAATGAGGTAAGTCATCGGTACCGTCGGTTTCAAACCTGATAATTGGAATCCGTTTTAGATACCCCTATGAAGCTCTCTTCAGCCGATACTCATAAAAATAATTATGTATATATATATATATATATATATATATATATATATATATATATATATACCATTTACGTTCATTTTCCGTTCTCTAAATAACCCCATTCTCTCTCTCTCTCTCTCTCTCTCTCTCTCTCTCTCTCTCTCTCTCTCTCTCTCTCTCTCTCTCTCTCTCTTTCTTTCCACCTTCCTTCCCATTCTTCACCGCGCAATTCGTTCATGCAGGAATTAAAACCCCCTCCTTGCTCACCCCTTCTTATACAACAACCGCAATCAGCCCCCCCCCACCACCACACACAACTCGTTCCCAGTTGTTGTAACGAATGAAACTCCGTCGTAATTAAAAAAAAAAAAAAATTCGATAGATTCATTTTACTCGCTTTTTGATGTCCACACGTGTGTTTTTCTTTCAATCGAAGCAACGGTCAATCGACATTTCTTCATCTCAAAGTCAACGCGCGTGCGCGCGCACATACACACACGCACACAATATCCGTCTGTTTGGAATTTAATTCTATAAACAAACACCCTTTTTTTTCGGCGCGATTTCCCCCAGATAGAACGTACGCCATTACGTGTGTGCGCAGCGTCCGTCTGTTTTAGGGTCTCATAAAAACTTATTATTGGACGGTCAGAAGTGATGAGAACGAGATTAACATCGAAATGTCATCGCCTCGAAATAATTTTGAAAAACGAAAACATTTATGACGTTTCGGAATTTTTTAGATTAGGATTGGTTATTCGCATTATTTGGATTCATCGGACTACTGTTCTCATCTTGAGTGTCATTTTCACAACGTTTCGGTCGATGTAACCTTCGACCGTCTTCAGGTTGATTTTGTTGAACTTGGGAATGTTTCTGTCGAATTCGGGAATTTGGACGGAATTTCGAACGGAACCCTTTATTTACTTCACGGGGGGTAGTGTGTTCTTGTTGCGTCAGCTATGACTGGATAGAGGATACAATTGCGAATTACTAGGACCTATATAAATTCAAGTTTAAAATGAAAAAGTCAAGTGTCATGATCCAAGTGTGCTTTCATTTAGAATGCGTCCCTGTCATAACAAAGAACCTACTGTTTATTTTAACGTCGGGCCGTTCGCTTGTGTGGTAAATAAAACTTCTCAAAATGCACCGGTTATGTTAGGCTGTGTAAAGTAATAACTTTGGTCAAAATCGTCTGTTCTTTCTTTCATCGGATTATTTCGATTATCGATACTTCTCGATGACATTCCGATACAAAATCTATCTGAGAACACTGCCAGGTACATAAAGTACCCCCGTTTGAAATTTCATAACAATCGGCCCAACCGTTTCCGATTCCATAGGGAATGAATTCACACACACACACACACACACATACACTCAGTTTCTTTTATATGAGAGATAGATAGATAGATAGATAGATAGATAGATAGATAGATAGATAGATAGAAAAATGATCGGAAAAACGCTCAAAATTTCTTGATAAAAAAACAGAAAACTTTTATAAATACTTGAACATCGGGTATATTTTTTACGTGTCTTTTTCATCACGACTTTTCCCTTTGCGTGTTGTTGGACTTTAATTACGCATGGTGCTCGGTAAAAATGTAACGCTGTTCCTATTTACTTGCCTCCCCACGAGAGCAGAGTTAGACACAAGGTCGGTTTCTGATGTGGGGAAAATCCAGCTCCCAAAAAGGTGGTCACTCTGGATAGGAACAAAAATGAAAATTGCCTCAATCTAGAAGGATTTCTTTATCACTGATCGAGGTCAGAAAAGGTGAAGCGCAGTATCAGAACAGATACTACACTTAGCTTTTGTTATCATTAAATTACTATTGTTATAATAGACCCAAACCATTGTATGTAAAGACTGGCAAAGAAAAGAAAACTTTGCCACGAACTTTTTTAGGTGAAAGAAAAAATAGTTATTTATTTCGTCCGGTTTCACATGCACGTCGCCGACACGTATTTACAACAGAAATTCTTCATTCTTTAGCTTTTTTTTTTTTTTACGGCCCACAAGTCAGCCGGCTTGATTTAGGAGGGATGAGAGGAAAAGACATCACGTGTTTGTCGAGCGTACCTTTCGAATTTCGCGCGGGTTTTTTTTTTTCTTTTCCTTTTTTCCTCCACCTTTTTTTTTTTTTTTTTTCAATGTTCATGCCTATATATGTATTTCCTTCCGTGATGTCACTCTCACACTTAAATGCTGACACGACATTAACTCAGCACGTGAGTCGTCAATATCCGTACGTACTTGATATGACAGAACTCACAACTACGTTGCAAAAATGACACCGGAAATAAGCACACTACTGAGTAAAAAAATGGCACAAAGCCAGAACAATTCTGTGACAGAAACGTAGGATTGCTTAAGGGTGTCAGCTAGATTCCCTCTCGTTTAGTTTTACATAGGAGCTAAAATACTCTCATTGAGTATTTTAAAATAAATATTTTACTCTGGATGCAAATAAAATCGATTTTTAAAGTTTGTTATGCGGAGACCGGGTGTAAGAATATGTAAGTGGTCTAAGGAAATAAATAGTTTAATTTGTCCTGTAAGCATATGTTAAACATGTCATGAATAGAGAAACGTAGAATTTTTCTTTTCTGTTACAGCGTAAATGTCAACGCTGAAAAAATAGACCTATGCTAAACAAATGATCCGAATAAGCGTTATTTTAAACAAATACGTGTTTTGGGGAGTGATTATTTTTTTTTAATTGCAAGAACAAAAAAGAAAGGTTAGTTTATTAGAACTTTTAGCTTCCATTAATTTATTCGATTTTGACACATGGAATGCTAACCATTATGAAATGAACCCTCATGCCAACTTTAGCAAATTCGCATCTATTGAATAAAACCTTTGCTAATAACTCCTGAGGAATGAGGTTCCAATTAAGACCTTTTATTGAAATTGAAAGAAAACCAGCAAAATTTCAAAGGATAAAACTATAGCCACCCTAAACATTATTCATAATATAAAGACATTGAAAATATGATGATAGCCCTGGTGTAGAGAAACAAATAAAAAGCACCGTTATAAAACCCTCCAAACCCAATTTCTATCAAATTCAATAACTCTTCAGAAAAAGTAAACCAAAAGAGATAACTTTACGGAGAATTGTAGCTTATCTGAGTATTGATTGTTCTTATTTACTTGCCTCCCCACGAGGGCAGAGTTAGAGTTTTTAATGTGGGTAAAATCCAGCTCTCCAAATAGGGGCACTCTGGAAAGGAACAAAAATTTAAATTGCCTCAATCTAGAAGGATTTCTTCTCCGCTGATCGAGGCCAGAAAGGCGGTCCTAGCCAGAAAGGGAAAGTGTTGATTGTTACTAAGCTTTGTCCGGGAGAATGGCGCCGAACTCTTTATTTTAGAAGCGCTTTTCCGATCCCGTGACATTAATTGTTCATGTCATTCGTGTGTGTACACAACCACGCGTGCGCATACACACACACACACACACACACACACACACACATATATATATATATCCTCTTTTTTCCGCTCTTCTCGCACCCCTCCCCTGACATCATTCATTCTTTCATCCCATCATAACGAATATTTCTGTAAAAGTCTGAGGAAGCTACAGACGGCAAAAAAAAACGGCCGGGTAGCTGAAACAATAATGTAACTTAACAGAAAGATACGGTAATAAAAAATAAAACGCATATTTGCTCTACATCAGTATTGAGCACTTTTTTCAGTTTTTATTAATTACCATTTCTACTATATATATTGTTTGGGTTTTTGGACTCTGTGGTATTTTTCTTCTTTCTTTTCACTCTCCGGGTGCATTAAAAGGAGACGTTATTTGCCCTTTGTTTATATTCTAGACGTGTTATTTTTAATTAATTTATTATTTAATTAAATATTTTACGCGCATATTTACGTAAGTTATTTGTAGACATGCCATGTTTCGAAGTATCACTTCTTGTCAGAATAGCTAAACTTTGATTGAGACTCGAACTCGTCACCGCTCTATACGTAGCCTGGTGCTTTACCACAAGACCACTGAATCTCAACGAATCTATCCACGATTTATATCGCCTTTTAAATGTAAGATTGTTGAGTCATTTGTTTGTTTGTTTGTTTGTTTGATTGATTGATTTTTATAAGCGATTCTGTGATATTTTTTCTTCTTTCTTTTCACTCCCTGGGTGCTTTAAAAAGAGAAGTTATCTGCCCTTTGTTTATATAATGGTTGTATAAGTTGATTTCCGAGATGTAAATACACTGAACCCCGTGTGATTATTAAAGAGTGCTCAACGGAGGAGAGAGCTGGTATATAGTCTGTTTATTATGCAAACATTATTGGTTACATATGTGCACACATATTTCAATGGAATCCCAATTCAGAGAGATCCACCTCATCAGACCAGGAAAGGAAACTATAAGGTGGGTCTCTCTTAATTGGGGTTCCACTGAAATATGTATGCACATAAACATTATCGATTACACACACACACACACACACACACACACACACACATATATATATATATATATATATATATAATTTTATGTATCTATTTTTACTATTTACTTCAATAGTGTTTGATACGTAAATAGAGCTATGTAGTATGTTTTTAGAATATATATCGCGATTAAGCTACACAGAATGTTTCGTGTTTTATCCTTGTGGGAATTCGTCAGGCTATTGCCCAGAATCGATGTTGCTTCGTATTTTTATATATTCTCGGGGTACTTGGTTTGCTAGTCAACCAATTAGATTCTTTATTTTTCACGCACGAATGGACATGAGTTTATCAGGCAAGGGTTCACGTTACCTTTAATTCACCTGTTTCTTTGTTGTTTTTGAATTATGAATTAAGTGATCACTTGCCTGATAAATGCGCAATACAAATAATACATTCATATTGAAAGAGACAATCTTTAATTTACTACTCCAGTCCAGTACCTCTTTTCTTCCCTGTTTCTTTCGAGTGTTCCCTTTTGCGTAACGTTTCGTGGACTTCTTGCTTCGGTGAATAGCCACTGCAGGTCGAAATTACTACGAGTTCCTTTTTCACACGTTTACAACAATGATCATATATCATTATAATGATATTCGAAAACGAGGCAAAGACCCAGATAAAGACTAAAAGTTAGATGTATAGTAATAATCGGTAATAGTAAAAATTGGGTAAGATTTGGTTATTTAAGAGGACGACTCAGCAAGAACTTGTTTAAATTGGACTTGAAAAGAACTATGTTGTAGTCAGCTGGGAAGCAGCCCCGCGGTATTTTGTTCCCTAAACGAGCGGTTCTAGGAAACTCTGCTCATGGAATTTGCGTTTACTTTTAGGTACAGATATGCAGTAAGGAAAATTATTGATAGTGATTGTAAATGGGTGGGAGTTTGGTGCGAACGTTTGACAGGGTATGGACATAGATTGAAGCTCAGTCGAGCATCCGCCACGAAAATTACGATAGAGCAGAAATAGACTCGCAACGTCTTTTCTATGAGAATATCTTTTAGGCAAACTTTTCCTTAGAAAAGAAGGAAACACTTTATTTCAAATTCATACAAAAGAAGAACAGAATACAATCACGCATATTGATTTAGTTTGGAACCTTCTGTGAACTGGATATTGCTAAACTATATTTTATTTTTTGTTTTTCTTCGTCCCCCCCCCTTTCGTTACATTTACTCTTTTGTCATAAATGACAATAGTATGCAAGAACAACACCACCTATCTCAAAGAAGAAGATGGCGCTCTCATTCATGACTTAGACAGAATTGTTTCAAGGTGCGGAGGAGTTCTATGCTAACCTCTACACAACCAGGGCTCACTCCCACTCTTTATGCACTGAACGCATCTGAGAAACATCCTCCACCTATCCTCCCATCGATGATGTTGCTACAGAAATACTACAGAGCAGTGATGAACCCATTGATGAGATGTTTACAAGATTGCTGAATAAATGCCTCTCCAGTGGAAAGGTTCCAGATAAATGGAGGAAAGCATGTGATCATCTATAATATAAATCTCACCTGTCGGTTTAAATGTATGTATGTATGTTTTTATGTCTGGCAAAAACTTTCGACAGAGGCGACAGATTTTCACAAGATCGGTATCATTTTGAAGCCGACCCTTCGGACGACAAATATCAAAACATTGGCCAACACCATTCATTCCTTCGCCCTCTACTGGGCACTTTTCTACAGAGAGGAGTCGCCCTTTTCGCTGATATTTTCGAAAGTCATGACATCTTTTTGATTGTTTAGTCTTAATTATAACCTACCTTACTCCCGGTTTGGCAATGGACGCAACAGCTAACGCATCACGTTTTTGTTTTCACTTTTTTTTCCTCCTTCGCGGTACAGGTTCGAATCTGCCTGCCTACGACCACTTTTTTTTTTTTTTATCAACACACACCTCCAAACATCCAGGCAACGCCGTGCACCCAGGATAGTCATTCATAAATAGGAGATACTGCAGATATTAAGAACTATCGGCCAATCAGCCTTCTGCCAGTGACATACAAGGTATTTTCTCGGGTCTTGCTAAGATGTATTCTAGTGACACTAGACAGTCATCAACCGCGAGAACAAACAAGCAGGTTACTCCACCATCGACCGTATCCAGGCTGTTAGTTAAGTACAAAAGATAGTATATGGATACAATATCCTATTGTGCTTTGCCTTTGTGGATTACGAAAAGGCTTTCGACTCTATAGAGTTTGATCCGCTGTTCAATGCCCTTGAGAACCAAGGAGCTGACTCTACATAGATCACCTTGCTGAAAGACCTGTACAGTGGGGCTACCTCTACTCTAAAGCTGCACCATGACGGCAACAAGATCAAGCTGGAGAAGGAATTAGACACTGTGACAACATCTTGCCAAAGCTCTTCACAGCTTGTCTCTACTATACGATAATCAGTCGGATTAAGTGGGAGGGTAGAGGAGTCAACATTGATGGCGAACACCTATCACATCTCATCTTTGCTGATCATATAGTACTGATGGCAGAAGGAATTAAATGACATTCTAAACGACATCCACTCTAAGAGCAAACTGATTGGCCTCAACATGTATCTTAGGAAGACCTAAGTGATGTTGAGCCAGCACGCTGACAAGTCTCCAATAATTGTTGATGGGAAGCTGAAAGCTACAGTTACTTGCGAAAGAAAATTACGAAAGATAAAGTTTTCGTCCCTGAGATAAAGAAAAGGATAGCATTGGGATGGGCAGCTTTTGGGAAAGTGGATAAAAATATGAGAAGCTGAAAAGCAAGTATGACAATCAAAAGGAAGATCTTTCATGAATATATACTATCTGTGACGATCTACGGCAGTGAAACATAAGCCCTGACGTCTCCCGACAGCGAAATCTTGGCAGTGATACAAAGGAAGATGGAGAGGATAATGTGGGCATCACTTTACAAGGCAGAAAGACAAACATATGGATCCGCCAACAAACATGAGTTATTAACATCAATACTGCAATGAAGACATCCAAACACAGATGGGCAGGGCACATAGCCAAACAACATGACAACAGGTGGTCCATCAAGATAACGGAATGGACGCCTCGTGTACATTAGAGGCCAAAGGAAAGACCAAGAACGAGATGGAGGGAGGACCTGATACAACACATGGGTCCCACGTGGCAGCATATAACCCGAGGCAGAGATAGATGGCTAAAGTCCAGGGAGAGGTTCCTCGTTGAATGGTAAAACCTTTATTGATTGATTGGCAATAGTATTCCACTTAAATGTAACTGAGTTTGTTTTTGCATTTAAACTCATTTCAATTTGATTTGTCGTTGTCTATTAATTTACCGATTTGATATTATTTAGTGATATTTTCGTAGCCCAGGATCTCTCTTGAAAATTCAATAAATTTATTCACTTGTTTTTATTTATTTTCATCATTATAAGAAAGTATTCTTACGTGTACAAAGGAAATATTAGTATATCGCATTTTAAATTATCCCGGAAACTGTTATTATTAAAATCAGATGAAATAATTTGTGCAATTATATTGTAATTTGGTGAAAATATTGGAAAAACAATGGTTAATTTAATGATAAAAAGCCCAAATTTGACCATATTCAACCAGCAATTTGGGATAAAGGATTCAAACTAAGTCAATGGCTTTGCACGTTTTTAGTGGTTAAATTCTAGATCTGACCATAATAAAAGAGGAAATTTCAACCCCATAACAAATAATAACAGTAAAAAACTTGTAAAATAAATTTAATTCATTGTAATTTTTTACAGTATTCTCAAGAAGAAAGATGCTTAAAATCTCATTTTTTTTTTAATTCTCCATAAAACCGGTGAATTTTCAAAAAAATTCCCCAAAAAGCTAAAAACGGGAAAATTGGAACATGTTATTTTTACATATTTTATGCAAACAATGAAAGCAAAAAATCAAATAATGGATCAATTTCGTTCATTTTTTTACGGACTTATTAAAAAGGAAGGGGGGCTGAAAAAATGTCTGAACTATGTATAAACTGAAATAAAATAATATACAAAAAAAAATCATTCTCATATTTTGCCTCCTTATTGGGATCTCATCAGAATGTTTTGTTTTTGTCTTTGTTTTTTTTTGTTTTATTTTGTTTTTTGTTTTGTTTTATTTTTTGTTTTGTTTTGTTTTTTGTTTTGTTTTGTTTTGTTTTGTTTTTTTTTGTTTTTGTTTTTTTTGTTTTGTTTTTTTTTTTTGTTTTGTTTTGTTTTGTTTTTTTGTTTTGTTTTGTTTTGTTTTTTTTGTTTTTTTTGTTTTATTTTTTTTTATTTTTTTTTTATTTTGTTTTTTTGTTTTGTTTTGTTTTGTTTTTTTTGTTTTGTTTTTTTTGTAGGGGGAATCACATTTCAATTTTTTTACATATTAAAATATACTGGAATATTGAACTAAAATATATTTAATTTTAGGTCACAAACGTTGCATTTATACGATTTTTATCGATTTTTCGAAAAAATAAAAAAGTTAGAAAATATATTAAAATTATTTAAGTTTTACAAATTTTTAAAAAATATTTGTCATTTACGTTTAACAGTTTTTACCTGTGTGATTTCACATGATTTCCGAAATTTTTTCTTATTTTTTAATGATTGAATTTTTCAAGGTTCGTAAAAAAATTGTGGAAGAGTCGATCTCAAAACTTATTATGAATAAACAGACAATCTTAATGTTAATAATTAAAAATAATAATCGATGCCGTTTTTTTTTAATAGTGAATAATTAAATAATATATTTATAAATCGAACGTAAATAATTTTTTTCTACGGAAGGTCGATGTCGCAATAATCTGTTCGCACGTCGCTGACAAAAATCGTTGCGTTACTCGTTTCTTTTGTCAGAAGAAAAATCTTATTTCTAAACCAAATAACTGAAACAATTATGATTTAAGAGTTAATTAAATTTTTTGTATACAGCATGTTTTTCAATCTGTCGATATTAAAAACAAATGTATCTTTTAGTTTATAAATCCATACAAAAATTTGGAATTGAAAATAAGTTTCCGAAAGTTAATTTAAGGATTTAGTTAAGATTTTTAAAAAAGGTCAGTTTTAGAAATTAAATTTGATATTTCCTAGAATGTAGAGGAATTGATAAAGATAATTTAAATATTACTTTGTTCGGGCTACAAATTACGATATTGAAAATTAATAATAAAGAAAATTCTGTCAGTTAACGGGATCCATATCAAATCGGAAGTTAATTGTTTTAGGTGGTTTCTGCGAAAATATATTTTTTTTCTGGATATACATTTATTTATATATGTCTTTTTCATAATATTTCAAGCCAAGGGTAAAACATTTACTGTTATATTTCACTTGAATAATGATTGAACAAACACTTTTATATTTGTTCTAATTATTTTTCCTATATTTTTAAAGCTATGTAAGTGATGAAAGGTTCTCCAATCAAATATTTGATAGATTGTCTATGTTGGGGTTTGTGATACTAGAATCGATCCAACATTATCTTTAACATCCCAGGCATTATTTCTTATTCTGGCATTTTCAGCTTTGTTTTTTGTTTAATTAGGCTATATTCAATATCTATTGGACCTCTTGTTTGTATTCATTTTTTAAAAGATTTTTCATTATTTGGTTCTAGCTTGAGATGAGGCATCCGACCAAAGCAAAGATATTCAACATTCAACCGAGAGATATATTCGTCATTGAAAATTTTGAATTTGTTTTCTCAGTGTGAATTAACATATGTATAAACATATATGCTTTCCAAGAATATGGCTTAATCAATTGTTTGCTATGACGATACTTTATTTACCAAGAAAAGGAATTTTAACATAGTGTGAAATATTACGGTTTTTCTTCAGGAAATCAAGTGGTTCTCCAAGCTAATATTTGATTTGATTTTATACCAGAAGGCTTATTTAAGTATATACGTTTTGTTTTTATAGCGGCTATTTACTTTTCGTAAAAGCTTGATCTTCCGGGAATTGTGTCAAATTATATCTTAAAATTTATTTAAGTCCATTGATGTTTCATATATCTGCGACGGCATATCATAGTCTCATTTTTTTTTAATGTTTTCGTTATTTTATGACGTTCAAATATAATTTTGTCTGTTTTATTCAGTGTAAAATAAAGAATGCTTGGTGCTTCTACATTATTGGGACGAGATTTTGTAAGTCGATAAATGGAGTTTTCAGATAAAAAAAAAACAATGGTTTCAACTGAATTTTTTGTCAATTCTAATAAGTTACAATATTAGCTTCGAAATTATGCAGCTGAAATTACCTGAATATTACTAAATTACTTTTAAAAAAATAAAAAGAAAACTTTAATCGTGTTAGCAGGTGAAAAATTGTCGACATCTTTGTTTAATTCGAACTGAAAATTACCTCCTTTTTGAACTCTCCTGTGTTTTACGATCGTTTTCATCAAATTCTACTTTTTTTTTTCTTTAATAAAAATTTTCTACCTCATCGATTTTCGTAATTTTTAGATATAATCAACTTAAAAATACGAGGGATACTAAGATACTATTGTTTTCATGTGAAATTCAGTTTTACGATTTCCGAAAATCTCGTCCCAATTCTGTAGAAGCGCCGAATGTTCATATACGATTCAAACTCTGATACTTCTTAAATATAGAGTAAATATTACGATGCATTATTTTCATTTTACTAGTTTTTACTTGTATTTTAAGTTATGGGTGTCGAAAATGTGTGGCATACCTAGGTAAAGTCAAGTATATGTAAGGAGAATTTTATCATTTCACATATATATATATATATACATATATATATATACATATATATACATATATATATATACATATATATATATATATATATATATATATATATATATATATATATATATATATATATATATAATGGGTTAAGAAATTCCAACGAGAGAAAGATGTATATTTAAATAAGGGGGTGGTCACTAACAATGTGTATTTTTTAACATTATTTTATTATTCCATGTCTTGGTTTTTCATTGAAAATTATGTTTAGATCATTGTAATAATGTTTTTAAATCATTGAAATCGTTTTTAACGCGTTTCAGACGTTCTGTGAAGCGTCCTCTTCAGAAATTATTTTTAAAATGTGTTGGAGATGTAAAAATAGCAATTTTGTAGTTCATTTGAAATGTTTCCATATATATATATATATATATATATATATATATATATATATATATATATATATATGAATAAAAATTACAATAAGTTTACCAAGGTAATAAAAATGGTAAACTTAAAATATATTATAAATATTAAAGAGTTAATATTTACAAGTAAAGTAAAGTGTTCATATTATATATCTATATTTTTATAAAGTAATAGGGTTCGTGTGTTTCTGTCTGTGTGTACAGCTCTCCATCATCAACGAAATATAAAGGAGGTAAGAGGGTAGATTTCTCCTGGTAGAAAAATATTAGAACCCATTTTAGGATGTTTCTGTTATAGGAGACATAAGAATCAATGCCTAATTTCTTTATATACTAGTCTACAAACCACCCCCATATCGAATGACTTATGCTCATTTGCATATCACATTATATTAAATCTCTTTAACTAATTACCTCGACCTTATTACATATTGGAAATATTCTAATCATTTCAACTGTACTATTTACAAAATCTATTTAACATTTAATTATTTAATATATTTTCATTTAATTTTATATTCGATTTATTTCACTTTACGTATATTATCAAAGCAATTCATTGGCGAGGAAAGCTTTATGTTTTGGGATTGTATTGAAAATGTAATGGAAATTTCAATTTCGTTCCGTTTTAATCTTTTATATTTTACTTGCCAATATAATTGAAAGAATACAATTCAACTATCGTAATTTTATATAAATAAACAAAAACAAATATTTTAAAATAAAACTTTATTAAAAAAGAAATAATTTTATTTTTAAATGAAAAAAATCAATTTAGTAAAATAATTGTATTAAACACCCCCAGCCTTGTCAGCAAACCTGTAAACCTATAAAAGTTAACATTTCGAATGTAAACAGTGATTTTTCGATTTTGTTAGCGCTTGCCGCAATTAAAGACAATTAAAACGGAACTAACTTTATTTCCATTCTATTTTTTAAACAACCCCCAAAACATAACGCTCTCTTCCAGTTATAGCCAATGTTTTTTTAATTAAATAAAACAGGTCAAAATAAACAGATAAGCGCATTTTCTTTTACATTTTTCTTACAACCATTGTCATTTAACCAACTGCAGGATATCGTTACTTTTGTGGGGTTGTTTTGAAAATGGCACGGAGATTATAATTTCGTTCCAATTTAATCTTTCTGGTCGAGCCTATTTCGAAAGCCTGTCTTATCATAGATTTGAACTACAAATAATTTATTACATTTTGATTATTACTATCTTAAGACTTAAAGCTTATATTTATTTCATTTTTCTATTTATATATTGAATTAGTTATTTCCAGTCTTATTTAAACTTAGCGCTTTCTTTAAACCGGATGAACCTTTTATAAAAATATGAGTTTAACGTAAAGAACACGAACAAGGTTTTATTCAACTGAATTTCTTCCAGTTTACTAACAAAATATATAAATTTAAAAGAGATATAATTAATAAAATAAAAAGGTTATGTAATTTAAAAGAAATACACTTACTCACAAAAGCAGAACTTTTTTTACACATTTTTTTCTTTAAAACCATAACAATGAGACTAACAATTACCTAGATCTTAGTAATTATTTGTTTTAATAGAACTGTTTTAATTGTACTGTTTACTTAGTTAACCTAAGTTGGTATTACATTTATTTTACATTTACTTTTTTTTTTTAATTATTACTTTTAGATTGTGACGTTTACACCCGAAAGTAATGAGTCACACGTAGGTCGCTTTTATTCATTCCTTTTGGTCAAGATCAAAGTGTAGTATCTGTTCTTCAGATGCTGCACTTCATTTTCTTGTTCTCTTTCGGTGGAGGAGAAATCCTTCACGACTGAGACAATTTTTATTTTTGTACCTTTTCTCCACGTTAAAAAACGACCCTGGTGTCTAACTCTGTCCCGTGGGGAGGCATAGTAAATAGGTACAATATAATTGTTTATAATTGTACTATTCAGAAATATTATTTATAGTTCGTCCATTTCAGTTAGTATACATTTCCTTTACGCTTAATTAATTTACAATCATTAATATCGTTAAACAATTCCGTTTAAAACCGAAATTATGCCACCCAAACGAAGTAGAAACGAAAGTGAGGAAGAAAGAATGGAAAGATTGGAAGCTAATAGACTAAGAGTTGTTGCAATTCGCTCCAATGAAAACAATTCAGATAGAGAAAGACGTCTAGAACTTAACAGGATACGTCAAAGAGAAAGGAGAGCAAGACTGTCAGATTTGGAAAGAGAAACCCAACGTGAAGCTGACAGAACTAGACATGCTGTAAGGCGGTTAAATTCATCACAAGATGAAATTCAAGAAAGGCAAAGATATGCACTGGAAAGAGAAGCAATATTACGATCGAATGAATTATATGAGGTAAGTAGACGTACACAAGGTCAGTTGAGAGTGGCTCAACGACATCAGAATGAATCGGAAACCCAACGAAGCTTTCGCCTATACCAAGGGCAACAACGAGAGGCTGCATGGAGAGAGAGTATGACTTTGCCCCAGCAATTGACAGAAAACGAGGCAGCTAGACAACGAATGACTGCCTTGAGACACCATGAAATAGAACACTGCAATAGAAAAGGATTGCTCTACAACAAAAATGACTCTCTCACTACAGCTGATATAGGAAAAATGGACAAAGTATGTCAACATTGCTCAGCTGTAAAATTTAAAGGAGAAACCCCTGATTGTTGTTGTTCTTCTGGCAAAGTTGTGCTTGATAGCTTTCCACCACTGCCTCAGTTGCTTCAAGATTTGCTCTCCGGCAATGGTCCCATCTCTAAAGATTTTCTGCAAAATCTACGCTGTTATAACAATTGTTTTGCAATGACATCATTTGGTCACAAAATTGCGGCAGTACATGGGTGGAATCCTTCTTTTAGAATTCGAGGCCAGGTTTGCCACCAGATTGGGAGTCTTTTACCACCTGAAGATGAAACAGCAAAGTTTATTCAAGTCTACTTCTTGGATAGTCTGGAAGAGGAACTACATAATCGGGGACGTGACAGTAGACTCAATAGAGACATTCTCCAAAGTCTGACTGAATTTTTACATGAGAACAACAGCTTTATTTGTCAGCTGAAAACAACAAAGGAGAGGATTGAAGAAGAACACTTGGTAGAACATAAAGTTGTCATAAGGGAAGACCGAAGGCCGCAAGAAGAGCATCCACGGCGATTCAATGCTCCAACAACAACGTATGAGATTGGAATATTAATGGAGAATGAACCAACAGCTAACCGGGATATTGTCTTGCGTTTTAGAAATGATACATTAAAATGGATCTCCGAACTACATCCCCTCTACGATACTTTAATGTACCCGTTAATGTACCCCTATGGTTCTCCATCTTACAACATCTACATGAAGGCATCCAATGGGCGAAAAGTTACCCAACAGCAATTTTATTCGTACCATTTAATGACTCGGCCTGGAAACTATTTTCTCTGGTACCGAAGGCTATTTCAACAATGGCTGGTGGATGTGTACTGCAAGATTGAAACAGAACGTTTACAGTTCCTGAGGCGTGAGCAACAGACCCTGAGAGCTGACAATTATAGCAACTTGAGAGATTCAATTCTTAGGGAGGATGGGAATCCAGAACAGTTTGGTCAACGAGTTGTACTTCCGGCAACTTATACAGGAGGCCCTCGATACATGTTTGAGCGTCAAAGTGATGCCATGGCATATGTTCGGCGAATGGGCCGAGCCGACCTCTTCATCACGTTCACAACAAATCCAAAGTGGACAGAAATTACAGAAAATTGTCTTCAAGGGCAAGACCCTCAGGATCGTCCAGATATTGTTGCCAGGGTTTTCAGGCAGAAGCTAAAAAAGTTACTTGAATTTATTAAAAAGGGAGGATTTGGCAGGCTGAGGGCTTTCCTGTACAGTATTGAATATCAAAAAAGAGGACTGCCGCATGCACACATCCTCACCTGGCAGGCCCCAGAGGACAAACTTCTACCAGAAAAAATGGATCTCTGCATATCTGCAGAGATCCCTGACAAAGAGGAAGATCCTGATCTTCATGCTAAAGTGATGGCACATATGGTGCATGGACCTTGTGGACCATTTAATCCAAATTGTCCATGTATGATTGACAACAAATGTTCCAAAAAATACCCAAAAGAATTTCTTCAGTGTACCGAGCAAGGCCAAGACTCTTACCCCAAGTACAGGCGAAGAAAACCAGAAGATGGAGGCCAGACTGGTACAATAAGGATGAAGAGAAATGGTCGGTGTGTTAATCAAGAAATAACAAACCAGTGGATTGTTCCGTACAACAAGGTCCTCCTTCAGCAGTTCAACGCTCACATTAACGTAGAAATTTGCAGCTCGATCCAAAGCATCAAATATGTCCTCAAATACGTGAATAAAGGATGTGATCAAGCAGTGTTTGAACTACAAAGAACTGATGGAGCAGCTAACCAACAAGGCCAAGTACAAAGTCACATTGTGGATGAGATCCAGCAGTTCCAGAATGCAAGGTATGTCGGCAGTTCAGAGGCGGCCTGGAGGATATTGGAACATCCCATCTATGAACATTTCCCCCCAATTGTACAACTTTCTGTTCATCTTGAAAATGGGCAGCGTGTCATGTTCTCAGCTGATACTGCTCTGGAACGAGCCCAAGGTCCACCGCCTGCCACAACTTTGACAGCATTTTTTCAACTCTGCCATGAGGATGACTTTGCAAGGGGTCTCAAATACGCAGAAGTCCCTGAGTTTTACACTTGGAACAAATCGACAAAGAAATGGATGAGAAGAATGCGTGGGGTACAAGTTGAAGGTACTGAAAATGATGATGTATAGAAGGCACCATGCATTGGGAGAATCTACACGATTAGTCCAAAAGCAGGGGAGTGTTATTTCTTACGCCTGTTGCTCAATGAGGTTGCTGGTCCAACTTCATTTCAAAATTTGCGAGCATACAATGGTCAGGTGTTTGAAACATACAGAGCAGCGTGCCTTGCTCGAGGCCTTCTAGAAAATGACCATCACTTGCATCAAGCAGTAGGAGAGGCAAGTGCCACTCAATCACCTTCAAATTTGCGAAGCCTATTTGTGATAATTTTAACAGCCTGTGAGCCAAGAAATCCTCTTGAGATCTGGATGGCTTTTCGTGATGTAATATCTGAAGACATTCTTCACAGATACAGGCAAGAAGTTAACAATCCAGAAGCAGATTTTAATGAGGACATCTACAATAAAACTCTTTGTCTAATTGAAGAAAAAGTTCTCCTTATGTGCGGTCAACCATTGGCAAGCTATGGATTACCTGCACCAACGCAAGGGAGAGATGAAAGACTCGCGAGAGAGTATCAACGTGAAGTTACTTATAATCTTGAAGAACTTTCCCTACAAGCAGAAAATATGCAAGAAAAACTGACCGATTCTCAAAGAGAAGTTTACAATTCATTCATGGCAATGTTGGAAGCACAAGGTGAAATGAACAAAAACATGATGTTTCTTGATGCTTCAGGTGGTACGGGCAAGACTTTTGTAATCAATTTGATCCTTGCAAAGATTAGATCCATGAGAAAGATTGTGCTTGCAACAGCATTCAGTGGCATTGCTGCTACTCTACTACAAGGTGGCCGCACTCTTCACAGCACTTTTAAAGTACCCTTGGATACTCATCGAATGGATCAGCCAGTTTGCAAAATTACTGGTAACTCAGCCTTAGCAAATGTAATTAGAGACACCTCTGCAATCATTGTAGACGAAGCCCCAATGACGCACAAGAGTGCTTATGAAGCAATTGACCGAACACTGCAAGACATCACAGGAAACAAGAATCCCATGGGTGGCATTCCAACCTTATTTTGCGGTGATTTCCGTCAAATCCTCCCAGTGGTTAAAAATGGCACAAGGGCTAACATTGTCAATGCAAGTTTGAAACAATCCTATCTCTGGAGGCACGTTATAGTGAAGAGACTGACTACTAATATGAGAGCCTATATCTCTGATAACACAGCTGCAGCAGACTTCTCAAAATTGCTTCTCCAAATCGGTAATGGTCAGTTTCCTATCACTTCTTCACCTGACACAATTAAGATTCCAACTGCGCTTGGTAAATGTGTCGGTAATCAGAAGCAACTGAAAGACAAAGTGTACCCAGACCTGCAAAACAATGGAAAATCACCGGATTGGCTTGCTGAGAGGGCTATTATTTCGCCATTAAACAGCAATGTGAATCATTTGAACAATTCAATAATGAATGAATTTCCAGGAGACACAAAGCAATACAAGTCAGTTGATTCGGCTACTAATGAATATGAAGCTGTTCACTACCCTGTGGAGTTTTTAAACTCTTTGGAGATATCTGGAATGCCTCCACACATTTTAAATCTCAAAATTGGATCGCCAATCATGATTCTTCGATCCTTGGAACCGCCAAAAACAACAAACGGAACCAGATGTGTTATCACCAGATTGCACACCAATGTACTTGAGGCCACCATTTCCTGTGGTCCCTACAAAGGCGAAACCGTTCTACTGCCAAGGATCCCCTTAGTTCCATCGGACTCAGAACTTCCATTTAAATTCCGGAGACTCCAATTTCCTGTGAAGGTGTGTTTTGCAATGAGCATAAACAAAAGTCAAGGTCAGACATTTAACACCATTGGCGTAGACTTGACATCAGACTGCTTCAGTCACGGTATGTTCTACGTCTCCATCAGCCGGACAGGAAGTTCAGAAAAACTCTACATTCTGGCTCCAAATCGAAGCAGCAGAAATGTAGTTTACCCTGAGGCTCTTCAGTGAAAAGTTCGAGAAATGGATATGAGGAAAAACTGACATGATCTGATTGTGGTAAGTTTTTAGTATTGAATGTGCAAGATAAAATTTAAGCAAGAGTTGAAAATTACTTCAATGAAAAATTTACTATGTAACATCAAGTAACCTTCCTTTTTGATGAAAATGTTTTGTGAAGTTCCTGATTGAATTTCAGTCACTACAAGAGGTAGTTAAAATGTTAATCACCTTATGCAATCGTTGCTCTTACAACATCAACTTACTGGAAAGGTGCCCACAGATTTTGGTACCCGAGTGCGCAACAAAGCTCCGTGCGAAGCACGGGTATCTTTGCTAGTATATATATATATATATATATATATATATATATATATATTATATATATATATATATATATATATTATATATATATATTATATATATATATATATATATACGTGTGCATGTGTATAGTGTTATTACTTTTATTATACATACTTATATATATATGTGTGTGTGTGTGTGCGTGTGTGTGTGTTTTGTGTATGTGTGTGTGTGTGTTTGTGTGTGTGTGTATAAGTTTTATTTTATACATCTGTGTATGTGTGTGCGTAAATTTATTATTAGATATAACGTTTTAGTATTTATTTTAGCAGTACTCCATACCTGAATATAAAATTTAATCGTACATATGTTTTCAGTTTTATGAGTTCCTTCAGTAACGAAACTCAAACATATCTACATAGCTCACTTGTTTTTCTTTATTGCTATATATATATATATATATATATATATATATATATATATATATATATATATATATATATATATATATACATTACTAGCAGGGACGCTCGACGTTACCTGGGATTGAATGAGCATTAATGAATATTCTTCCACACTTCTAATACTTTTCTTATCATCGAAATAGGTGAAACCGACCCTTTGTCAACCAAATCGATTGGTTGTATGCTCTGGTCGGGGATCCATCAGGATGGACCAAAAGGAAGTTCACAAACCCCTTTGCATTGACGGAGTCCACAATTGCATACATTATAGTCTACATTGCACTGTAGAGAACCTATCGCTAATTTTATAAAATTATTTATTGATTTGCTTGAATTAAAGTTTAAAATGCAAAAGTCAAATACGGTTCAATTTTGCTCTAAACAGAAGCATTCATTTCGAACGCGCCCTTGTCTTACCAAATAGGCTTAATGTTGATTTTATACGTCGGGTCCTTCTGTTTCTGTGATGATGTACATGTGATATTATATTATAAAAATGTTTACTTTGGTCAAAATCGGACTTTTTTTTTCCTTAATGGAATTTTTTTTTTCGATTATCGATTTTTCGATACTTATCGGAGATATTCCGATACAGAACCCATCTAAGAACACTCCCAGAATCATAAAGTACATTTGTGCAAAATTTCAAAAAAATCTCTCAGCTATTTTGGAGTCCTTAGGGAACTCTCTATCCCTATCACACGAACACACACACACGCGCGCGCACATACACACACATACATACAAACTGCTTCTTATATATATATATATATATATATATATATATATATATATATATATATATATATATATATATATATATTATAATTTAGGAATTTAAAATTTGTGATTTGAAAAAGTTAAATTTTAAATATAGAAATTTTATTGTATGCAAGACAAAGAATGCAGTATAGTAAAATATATTTCCTTAACCCATGAGTTTTCGATGTTTATACATCTCCTCGGAGGAAAATATTAGCAAATATTATAAAAGGTTTGCACCTAATTTGCTAAAGGTAATAAACATAGAAAATTAAATTAAATATTTTTTAAGTTTTTAAATAATTTTAGCTACATAGAATAAGGGAAACTGGATATTGGTGTGTGTGTGTGTGTGTGTGTGTGTGTGTGTGTGTGTGTGTGTGTGTGTGTGTGTGTGCCCCTTTATGACTTCCACAGTTAATGACCCCTTTTTTCACTTATCTGCATCAGATTGTCTGCAGCGACTGCGTTGAACCTGGTAACGTACATTATCTCCAGATATACTTTAGTTTTAAGTTGAAAGAGGGTCGATAAGGTTATAAAATGCGAATGAGTTGGGGAGGGGCGTTTCTCTTGTAACAATTGATTGTATCAACGTTCTAATCAAAAGGACCGCATACCCTTCTGGCCAGCCACTCCCACTGTAACCACAAAAAACCTTCCCAACTCGCGTACGTAACCAATCGTACCGTCCCATCAGACCGCCCCCTTTCTCTCGAATCTTCTCTCTGGCAGAAAATGAATAAGTCCCCTCTTCTGTATTATTATTATTATTATTATTGACTCGTGTTTGTTATTAAATGTTGTATTAAATAATATTATTTTCAAACGTCATCATTCTCTCTCTCTCTCTCTCTCTCTCTCTCTCTCTCTCTTTCTCTCTCTTTATCTATCTATCTATCTATCTCTCCTTCTTTCATCCCCTTCTCATTCCAACCTCAGACATCTTACCCCACGTTTGAAGCAGCAGTTTTCCCCCTCCCTTTCATCTGTCCTTCCTCCTCCTTTTCTTTCATCTCCGACTCCGCCTTCTCTCTTCCCTTTTAGGTTTATTTATTGATATTTTTGCGAAGCTCCAATGCATCGCGTTTAATTTTTGTCAGTGTCTCCCCCTCCTTCTCCTTCTCCTCTTCCTCTTGCCACCACCCGCCCCTTTTCTGACTTTACTTTTCAATTCAGCTTTCTCTTTTTCTCTCGCACTCTCTCTCTCTCCCTCCCTCTCTCTCTCTCTCTCTCTCTCTCTCTCGCTCTATCTATCTATCTATCTATCTATCTATCTTGCTCTTGTGTATTTATTGTTCTCATTATCCTCCTCCTCTTTCTCTCTTTCTATCTCCATCTATCTACCTATCTCTTTCTCTCGCTCTCCCTCTTTCTTTGTCTTGCCCCTTCTCATTTGTTACACATTTATTGTCATCTCCCCCCTCTATCTATCTATCTATCTATCTATCTATCACTTTCTCCATCTCTTTTGCTCTTGCTCTCATTCGTTATCTTTCGCCTATTCTCCTCCTCCTCCTCCTCCTCCTCCTCGCCCTTCTCGTGTTTATCTATCAATCTATCTATATCTTTGACTCCCATCCTTCCCTAACTTCCCTAGTAAATCTTTCTCTCATAATCATATCATCCCCGCTCATAACCGAACCGCCATCCCCAATTTTTAATTAAAAAAAAAATACATGCAAATTTAAGTCTTTCATATTAAATTATTGTAGTCTATTATTACATGACCACGATTAAAATTCAAAAGCTTTTCTTTTCAAGTTGTTTTTTTGTTTTTTCTTTCTCCCTCTTTTTCATTTCATCTTTATTGTGACAGATTGAGTCAGTATTGCTTGGGAGTAAAATACGCTGAACAATTTTTGTTCAGTAACTTTCTTTATCAAATTGTTTTATTAACTCGTTAGGCCCCACTGTCATACGAATAGGAGGCCAAATAATTTACTTTTAAAATCTGCAAAATAATACAGAGTGGTCACTAGAAAAGCGGGAATTTTTTCAAACAACGATTTATTTTTACAAAGAATAAATTTTACAAAGTTTTTCAAAGACAAATCTTATATTATACTCATAGATACTCCAAATGTCGTCCGTGCACTTCACTGCAGGCAGCGTCAAACAACGATTTATTCTTACCGCACTCACACGGCACCAATCAAAAAATAGCAATCACGCATTTTGTTAATGATCTAAGCTGACCTTAAAATATCCCGCTTTTCTAACGACCACCCTGTAGAACTTTTACTGCATAATTACTCTAAAGAAAGAATAAAATTCATCTATATTCATTAATTTCTCTCCGTGAGTTGATGGAAGCCTCTTAAAAATCTTGAGAAAATTGCTAAAATTCTATTTTAATGATGTATGTATAAATTAATGATGTATTAAAATTCTATTTTAATGATGTATGTATAAATTAATGATGTATTAAAATTCTATTTTAATGATGTATGTATAAATTAATGATGTATTAAAATTCTATTTTAATGATGTATGTATAAATTAATGATGTATTAAAATTCTATTTTAATGATGTATGTATAAATTAATGATGTATTAAAATTCTATTTTAATGATGTATGTATAAATTAATGATGTATTAAAATTCTATTTTAATGATGTATGTATAAATTAATGATGTATTAAAATTCTATTTTAATGATGCATGTATAAATTAATGATGTATTAAAATTCTATTTTAATGATGCATGTATAAATTAATGATGTATTAAAATTCTATTTTAATGATGCATGTATAAATTAATGATGTATTAAAATTCTATTTTAATGATGTATGAACTTGTATAAATGAGTCTTGCAATAGTAAGTCACTAACTTATTGCCAAAAGTGCAACGTAAATTTTTTTGTGTGAATCGCTTTGTTCTTAACCATAATGTGTGAATTTTATCTTGAATGATTGGCCTCTTGTTTTCTAGAATATATCTAACATGTATCCAGTGTTCTAATTTCGGGGGCAGTCGATATTTCGCATTTAAAATAAAATAAATCACGTTTTCTTCTAAATTTGTATATTCTAACCCCTTTTTTTTCTTTTTTTTTTGCATTAGAAAAAATTGCAGCTCAATAGTAAAGAAATTAGATAATCTGGCATTTAATGATTTAAAGTATGTACGTGCAAAATAAATGCCGATAAACATTTTGACCCCATCCCTTTACTTAAAAATCCACCGAAAATCAGGAACTTTACCAATTTTAATCAAATTTTCAGTATTTATCAAATAATGATCACGGAATTTAATGAACCCATTATTTTTATTTGAATCTTAGTGGAAATGTATTATTTTGTTTAAACAAAAAACACTTTTATTAATGTTATGGTTTTCAGTAGTAAATAAAAAATAATTAATTTATTTTCAAAATAAAGCATCATAAATTGTAACAATAAAAAAAATATTAATTGTTTCAGGAACATTACGAAATAAAGTCCCTAAACTCCGTATTAACGGAATCGATATAACTCGAAGAAAAATTAGTCTCTCGAACTAACGATATGATCATTGAATTAAGTATTGTTTATTTAATATTTTCACACAAAAAATTATAATTGCAAAATATATTTCCATTTTCAAGATTACATTTTTAGCGTAATTTTTATACGTAATATTTCAATATTTTCCCTGCTTGAATGAACATGTAACTTTCAGAGTAACATAATTTTTATATAATTTTGAAAAATAAAAGAAAATTTAATTAAAAAACAGGAACACACAAAAATAATTAAATTAAAAAATGGTAAAAATTATAAAAACGTTCACGATAGGAATGTACGGACGCACGGCTTGAAAAAAAGGAAACCAGTCGGTTTTGCACTCCCTCCTTCCTTTCAACTACCCAATGTCATTTTCAGATAGCCTTTTGACTTTCTGACGTTTTGAGCTTCCGTAAAACTTATGCTAGACGACTTTTCGTTTGTTTTAATTGTACGAAGCCAGAATCTCTCGCTTTGTGGGGTGTGGGCTAATTTGGCTATTTTTTTTTTTTTTTTTTTTTTTTGTATAAACAAAGTGTTTTTATTTTATTCGATTCAATATCTTAGGACTTTACTAATTATCTTTGAAATAGACCCAGAAAACTAATATTTTTATTTCGAGGAATTTTTACAATGAAATTATTTAACTTCAAAATATAGCTGAATTTGTTAGTTTCCGAATGTCGCCGTGAAAACATTTTTCATTTTAACTTTTTTTCTTTTTATTTTTACGTGTAAAAATATTTTTTTTCTTTTGGAAATTAACTTTAGGTTTTAATCTTTCAAATACAATCAAAAAGTAATCGGAAACCCACAAAAAATATGATAAACCAGCTTTCAAAGTTATGTCTCCCTATCAGTTATCCGCCATTAATGCACGTACCTAATCTAAAGTAATGCTAATCTCGTGTTTATTGACATATAATAGTAACTATGCAAGAAAATAAATTTATCAAAATCGTCAACAAATTTTGAAATTCGTAGCAAAATACGAAATTATTTCAGCTTTTATAAGTTTTTTTTTTTAATATTTTACATTTAAAAATGTTTATACGTGCAAGAGTATAAGAATGACATTTTTGTTTTTAGTTTTATCCATCATTTTCAAACTCATTTAATTTAAAATCAATATCGTTTATCTTTTTTCTTTTCTTTTTTTTCCGATTTGATTTCAGCTTTGATAATCTTCATCGAAAATAATTCAGATCCTTAAATGCATAATGTCTGTAAAATACGGAGACAAAGCATGAAACCACTTGATCTAAAAACATACGACTTCAAGGTCCAAAAATAGCCAACGATGAGGAGTGTTTGATGGATAAATTCTAACCCATAAAATAGCAATACTTCCGCTTTTCTTTGAAACATTGCTTTCTTTTTTTCTTTTTTTTTTTTTTTTTTTCTTTTTTTCACTTAACGGCATGTAAGGATTAAAGGACAAAAATAAGAGAAACGAGAGTTCCGAAGCTGGCGAAAGTAAAATCAATGTCCATTTTTCTATTCTCCTTTTTGCATAGATTTTACAAGATTTTTGTTGAGAAAAAAAAAACATATTCAATATGATTTTAAATTATTTATAATTAAAATATAAATATTTTTTTGCTAAATTTTCTGAACCCGATTTAATAAATCCATATTGTCTCCAATTTTATCCCATTCACTCCTTATGTGTTGGGTCAAGTATATGAGATTTGTGATATTTTTTTTTGTTACACAGGAATCACTACTTATCAAGGTCCAGAGACCACTCGAGGATAAGGGTTACTAGGTATACATTAGTTAATGTGATTATAGCGTAGTACATAAGTAGTGGGAATTATGTAAATTGGATTACTTAGGGGGACGGTTCATCAAGAACTTGTTTACATTGGACTTGAAGACAATCGGATTGTATTCAGCTGGAAAGCAGGCAATCGGAAGAGAGTTCCACAGGCGTGCAGTTCTTAGAAAGAAGATTTGTTCATGGAATCTACGTTTAGGTTTAGGCACCGATAAAGTGGAGTATATTCTCGCCTCTGATATACTCTAGAAAAAGAATTCAAGAAGGCTAAAGTCTGGGGAACGAGGAGACCACTTGATATCCTTGGAAGCAACAAAAAATAATAAATTCTGTATTTAATTTGATTAATAAATTATATCCATTTATCATGTGTGTGAATTTACAGATTTTTTTTTGGGGGGGGGGGGTTATTACATTTTCACCCCAAACAAGTCACATTGTCATTTTGATGTAGGGGGCTACTATCATGGACATAAGCTACATGGGTACTATGTGGGGAGTTGGGCAGCAAGATGTCGGTTCACGCTACACTTGAACTTCTGCATGTCAGTACAGTTGGGGAAGCAGGAACCCGGAAGAGAATTCCAAAGTCTAGCGGTTCTGGGGAAGAAACTACTAGAGTAGAAGGTTCTCTTACATCTAGGGATCTCAACTGTGAAGGGGTGGGATTTTGCTGCTTGTCGGGGGTATTTACGTCAAGGGGGTAAAAGTGCTTGCAGTTCATCGGAGCATTCACCGTTAAAGTACTTGTAGAACAGGCAGAAGGATGCTACATTTCGTCGATGGGACAGAGGCTGAAGCTTAGATGACAGTTCAGGACTTATTAGGTTGGTGACTCTCTTTTGAACCTTGTCTAGGAGTGAGAGACTAGTAGCAGATGCACCAGCCCCAATATGACAACAATACTCCATACATGAGCGAATGGTGGCCTTATAGAAGTGCAGGATTCTTTCGGGCGTTAGTAGCTTTCTAGCACGATAGATAGAACCTACCTTTTTCGCAGCGGTCCTGGCAATGCTCTCAATGTAATTTTTCCAACTCATGTCCTGTTCTTTAATGCACGTCTTGCTTAAATATGAGGACAACTAATTGAAAGTAAGGTATTTATGTATGATACAGACCGCGTTATCATCGGTATATTTTGTATGCTACAGACCGCGTTATCATCGGTATATTTCGAGTATGTTACGTAAATCGCCGGAGCCAGAATGTGCCGAACGAAAGTTTTTTTTTTTTTTTTTTTTTTTTGTACAGTTTAAGTTGTAAAGCTAGCCTTTAACTCTTGCATGGCGAAAAGGGACAGGTAGTAAGTTACACCACTGTGACGTCATCTAAATAAACGTAAATAATTAGTTTCATTTTCTTTCTTTTTTTTTCACTTAACGACAACTAACACTATATTATTTTATTTAAAAATAATGTTAAGAAACATTAAACAATATGTCAAAAACATAAAAAAATAAAAACGAATAAAAGGTAAAAAGGTAAAAATAAAATGCGAATAAAGAAAAGGATAAAAAAAACAATAAAAACAAGCTTTGACAAAAACACCTGTCTAGCTACAACCACTATCGACAATTTCCGAATGCTCTATCTAAGCCTAAATCTAAACGCAGATTCTATGAACAAAGCTTCTTTGTTAGAACTATCCGCCTGTGGAAATCTGTTCCACCGGCATGCTTTCCAGCTGACTACAACATGGTCGTTTTCAAATCCAATGTTAGCAAGTTCCTGTTAAGAAGGCCAAATTGTACTCAATTTTCACCCCCGACGATTACTACGCTTTTGTCCAGGTGACTACCGTACACTCAATAACCCTTATCTTCGAGTTGCCTTCAGACCTTGATAAATTATGCCTTCCTTGTAAAAAAAAAAATGGTGGAATATATTTTTATATAACTTTTTTAAAGATAATTTTTTTTAATTAATTAAAATAAAAGTATTTAGAATTATAACAGCACTTTTTAAATATTTTATTATGCCTGATTTTTTTTTTTTTTTTTTTTTTTTTACTTTAGACTTTGCTTAAAACATTATGTGTTTTCCACATAACTCCGTTGAAGTAAGTAATGTCTTCTAAATTAAGTTTATTTACATCCATTTTCTGGATTGATTAAAAGCATGAATTTTGGATTGTCTTCCGTTTCCGCGAGTATAAATTCTTCCAGAAATGAAAAAAATGTACTTCCGGTGAGTTGAAGTACATTTGTGCCAAGACATCAGTGATCAATTTTATTCTCTCCTTTTCTATGTTCACGCGCCCAAAACATAATCAGAAATGTAAGACAAATTTATGCACGCATTCTTCCATGGCAAAGCAAGAAATGGAAAGAGATGAATTGTTAAATAATTTTTTTCTGGTAATTAAAAACGATTCTTAAAAAAGGAACAATAAAAAATATTAAATAACAAAATATTTATTGAATTTAGTTGACATTGTCAAAAGATTTAGCGACATAACTCCAAAATTAACATTTAAAATTTACAAGTAAAATGTAATGTTCTATATTTCAAAATAATTATTTTAAACAGCAATAATTCTTCTTTGATCCAAGGAATCTTTTTTTCTTTTTAATATCTTCTAAAGTGAATATATTTACATCTATTTTTGGATTAATTAAAAGCATGAATTTTGGCTTGCCTTCCTTTTCCGTAATATAATTTACCGTTCGGTGTTTATTGCTACGCCAACTTTAATTACAGAGGAAATGAGTCACCGCCATAAAATATTTGAAAAGTCTGTTCATGGAACATTTGAACACTTGTTATTGGCATCCGTCAGTCTAGAAGACTATGGCGTTGCGCCTGTAGAGGTTGTGGTTGAACACCGTCTTCTGTGGCTGAATAATTTCGATCTGCATTATCAGTTGCAGAGGTCGTAGGTGATGGTCGATGCATCATGTTGGTGGTGTGTTGAATTTTGTTGACTGACCTTCTTGAATAGTTTTTTGGTCTTCGCTCGTTCTGCAATTGACCTTTCCGCAGTGGTCAGCCCTTTGGTAACCGTTTGTCTTCAGATGTTGCGGATTTTAGCTTTGGACTCTTAGCTGGTAGGGTTAATATAACATGCTTTCATGTCACGTTTTCACATGCAGACATAGCGGATATGAGAACGACCAATTTTCCTTTTGCCAGAAGTAAGTTAGAGAATGTCTTTTTGGATTCGCCTATTGTACATGACCTATCCAGCGCAGTCATCTTTGACGAAGGAAGGCGAACATGAACATTGAGGGGATACCAGCTCTTGCGAGCACCTTCGAACACCATGTTGATGAAATGGCAGTTTTTCTTCATTAAATCATGTTTAAATATCATCCAACTCAAAAGGGTTGATATGTTGCAAGACAAAGAAGACTAAGGATTACTACGAGGGTCGTTTAAAAAGTAATGCATCCTATTTTATACATAAAAAAAAGTTGAAGAACTACGGAGACGGGAGTGGTATTATTATAACACGCGACCTTATGCGCTCCAGAATTTATTTTTTTACATAGTCACCATCATTCTAAATGCACTTTTGCCAGCGATATAATGGTGGCTGAGCATAGACGCCGGAGCGCGCTTTTGTCATTCACATCTCTGTCACCACTCTGAAACCGCCGGTCCCATCTCCTAACAGTTTTCACATCCTACATCGGCTTCGTAAACGTTCAACAAGCTCCGATAAATGTTTATCGATTCAATTTTTTCTGCATAAAGGAACTTAATGGCGTATCTCTGCTTCTGACGCACGTCCATGACAAAGGTTGCTTTTAAAAAGCCTCACACTGTCAATATCTGCAACAGAGAGATTAAACTTTCAGGTCATAAATGCATAAGCTCAGTCATCATAACAATGCAATTTGTGATCCCCCCCTGATCCATTCGGGTGGAATGAAAAATAGACGGCATTACTTTTGCAACGCCGTTCGTAATTATTCTCAATTCATGTACGATAATGTGTTCATTTATTAGTGCGGTTTTATTAGACCACGATACAAATGAGGTCATGGGTGAATTCGTTGCTGTTGGGCTGCTGTGTTGTTCGGTACTCGTGTTTGGGGGGGGATCACTCACCCATGCTTTAACTTTTTCTGAGAAGATGTTGTTTCATTGCTATTCACCTAAGCCGCCCCTACCGTGTAATTCCGACGATGATGTTTAGGCATTTTTTTAACAGAGTCCGCTTTTTCTAGAGTGTTAGCTTCTCAAAACCACATCTGACCTCTTGTCTACCCTTCTCATTTATATGTTCTTTAAATAAGTTTATATTTTTTCTAGAAAATAAATGTAACTTGTTAAATTACACGGGTTAGATTGCTTGAACGAGGAAAAGTGAGTTTGAAACCCCCGTTAAATTATAATAATATAAAAAAAAAACGAAATTTAGAATTAGTTTTCCTGCTGGCTATATCTACCCTCTCTCTCTCTCTCTCTCTCTCTCTCTCTCTCTCTCTCTCTCTCTCTCTCTCTCTCTCTCTCTCTCTCTCTCTCTCTGTTTATCTGTTTCTAGGTTAGCTAATATTAACTCTAACTCTTGTCTTAACCCGTTAAATCGCTCAGGTTAGATTGATTGAATTTGGCAAAAATGAGCTTGCAAAGCCAGTTGAGTTTCAAACGAGAGAGAAAGAAAATATATATACTATTACTAAAGTAAATGCTATTAAATCAACATTTGTTTCCCTAAAGCTCGTAACAAAATACGAGGTTCTTTCCAAAAGTAAAGCATCCTATTTTATTTTAACTCAAACAGTTTAAGAACTACGAAGACTGGTTTGGTACCATCAAAACGAGCGACCTTTTGTGTTCCAGAATTTATTTTTCTACATAGTCACCACATTCTCAATGTACTTTTACCAGAAATTCAATGACGCATCTCTGCTTCTGACGCACGTTCATGATAGGGGTTGCTTACTTAGGGGTTCACGTCGTCAATATCTGCAATAGACAGATGAAACTTTCAGGTCATGAATGTATAAGTTCAGTCATCATAACAATACAATTTGCAATACCCACTGATCCATAAAATAAAATAGGAGGCATTACGTTTTGAGAGTCCCTCGTGTATGCTAAAATATGCTTTAGTTGTGGTATTAGGTTTTTTAAAAAAAAGTATGTTTTAATTGTTCTAATTAACCGTAATTTATAATTAACTGTACAAGTTACGAACCTTTTTCTTATCTATTTGTGTATTTCTTTCGTTGATTTACCCACTCTTAAATGATTTAATGTTTCTGTGAGTATTTACAGAAAGAGTGACTCTCTTTTTTTAGCGGTCCTGGATATGACCTTAAACTATATCCAGTGGGGAGGCCTCAGCTTGCGGGCTTCTGGGAGCGTGGAGCCATCCTTTAATTGTAATTGCTCCCAGGTCCACTCTGACCTGGAGTGGTAGTACCTGTTAGGGTCCCAACTATGGGTTAAATAGAAACCAACTTGAAAAAAAATATATTCTATTAAAAATTTTTTCTTCAAAATAACTGGATTCGGCATTAAATAATCTGAAAAGGGTTGATAGGCCGTAAAACAAAAACAACCAACCAACCAACAATCTCTTTTTTAGCACGGCTATCTAATTTACATACGTGTATTTTGTTACTAATTTTTAACGTCGTATCCAGGGGTTCTAATATATATATATATATATATATATATATATATATATATATATATATATATATATATATATATAGGTATTTAATTATTTAATTATTATAGTAAAAAAAAAAAAATTTTAATTATTATAGTAAAAAAAAAAATAATTGTATATATATATATATATATATATATATATATATATATAAACAAACACATACACACACACACACACACACACACACACACACACACACACACAGATTTTGTCCTAGGAGGGTGAATCAGTGCAGAAAAACAAAAACAAAAAAAATTCACAGGGTGTGTTCGATATCGAAGATTGAAGTCCGAAATTTGAATGTGTTCAATTTTTTTAATCTTTTTCGTTTTGAAATGTGAGATTCATTGAATACATTATCAATAATTATTATCTTTCGGATGAGGATGAAAAAAATTTTTTTTTACGAAAACGCAAAAAATATGCATACATTTAAATCTTTAAAAATAAATTAAAAATTTAATTTTAGAATGTGTAAACATTCCATGTACCAGTACATAAAGAATGCTTTAAAGAATTGATACAATATTTTTTTTAAACAGGGTGTAAATATTATAAGTATTAAATGTATCTGCGTATAACAGTTTTTTTTTTCAAGTTACGGGTTACAAAATATTGTTATCTCCCTTTTTGAAAATTAACTGTTACTATGAAGACATGGATTTCCGTAGATGATGGTTGTACCCCCCCCCACAAAGGGTTACCAAAATCGGCTTTTAAGGACCACCAAATTCTAAATGAAAGTCTTTGCCAACTTGATTTATGCAATAAAGCTTATTTCTTAGAACTGCACGCCAGTGGAACTCTCTGCCGCTTGCCTGTTTCCCACCTGACTACAACTTGGACGTCTTCAAGTCCAACATAAGCAAACTCCTGACAAACCGCCCCCTTAAGTAAGACACTCTATCAAAACCCCCAATACTAATGATTACTACAATACTATCTCGTTTATTACTGTACGTGCAATAACCCTTATCCCTGAGTGGCCTTCGGGCCTTGATAAGTGATGACCCCATTTAAAAAAAAAAATTTTTAAATAAAGAATTGGGGAAAATACAGTATGATCTAGTTTCTGGAATAAGAGTGAGGTTCATTGGTTATTATTAATTAGAAAATAAGAAAAGGAAACTAATTTTAATCATGAAATTAAAAACTGATTAAAGTAAAGAAAAACTGCTTCTTTCTATTTTTATATCAAACAAACATTTTTGGCAAAATTATATTTCTAAGTTTTAATATAACTTAGAAATATAATTTTGCCAAAAATGTTTGTTTGATATAAAAATAGAAAAAAAGCATTTTTTTTTTTTTACTTTTAACAAGTATTAGGAAAAATTTAAATCTTGATTGATCAAAGGAAAAAATTATAAAAAAAAGTATTTCAGCATAAATGACATTTGATATAATAATTTAATTAAATTATTTAAAAAAAAACAAGTGTTTGCCTATTTAGTTACATAAAAATTCATGAAAATGCTTAAATAAATATTTCGGCGGGACATATCTAACATCCAAGATGGTTCCTAAAATGTATGAGATCGGTCGAAATAATAGAATTATTTGAATTTATTTAAATATATGATAATTATATTCTAATATGTTTGTATATTCTTACACCTAATCATAGTAAATATTATTTAGACATAAAAAAGTTAGTTTAATTGATTTGAAAACTTTTTAAAATATATATTTCTTCTGTTGACATTCGTCAGAAAATGGGTTAAACGCGTTTTTTTTTTTTAGGGGGGGGGATTTAAATCTTAAAATTCTGTTAAAAATTATAGAAAAGTATTATATTATTCTGCGTGAATTGAATATATTAAGAGCTTATTTTATAACTGGCAAGTCTTTAAAAATATCGAATTTAGATATAATAACAGCTGAAACAGTTAGTTGGCCAGAGGTGATATCAAAAGATCTACTGTGAGCATTCTAATGACAGTCCAGAAACAAACCACTCGCACTACGTCAATCAAACACTACATCGACAAAACTGCAGAATCACCAATGTAAAGATTGTGTAATGCAATGGAAGAAACTTTAGCACATATTATATCAGAATGCCCTATGCTAACACAACATCAATATAAAAGAATGGAGCCTTACGTTTCTGATTTTTTAAAGTGAGGATTAGTTATTCGCATTATTTGAGTTCTTCGGACTACTGTTCTCATCTTGAGTGTGATTTTAAAAACGTTTCGGTCGATGTAACCCCCGACCTTCTTCTAGTGTATCTTGTCGAACTCGGGAATGTTTCTATCGAACTTGAGAATTTAGACGGAATTTCGAACGGAACCTTTTTACTACACGGGCGTAACATGCTCCTGTTCCGTCAGCCATGATTAGACAGAGTGTTATATATGAGTTTCATTATTATTATTATTATTATTATTGTGGTTGTTGTTGTTCGTTGTTATTGTTAGGTCTTATTAATAGTGAGTTTTAGAGTCTTATTAAGAGAGATGTTGCGTTCTGTGTTCGTGTTATGAAGAGATTCATATATATAAAATGTTCATACTTAGAAGTGTAGTGAGGAGATAGTGTTGAGACAGTCTTAGTGTTCACATTGTAGATATGAGATGTCGAGCATTGTGTATGTAAAGACATTTTAAAACACATGATATATAAGACATATAATCACTTTACCTTTTCGTAGAATTACAACACAAAGACGACGTTTATAAAAACACATGATGGGTTTATTTCTTCTCCGACCGGTCATGGTTTTCTTAGTCAAGAATTCAAAGTTTTACATTCTATGTTTCAAAGGTGACCGTCTCGCTTCCAGACGTTCGACTCCCATCTCTCGACTCCAGACTGTCGTCTCCCGTCCTCAGGCTCTCTCTCTCTCAGACTCTCTCCGCTTAACTCTAAAGTTTCTAACTATATCGAGAACTTCCCATTTTCCATGACGTCATACACATGTTAAAACATGTGTCTTCTTTCACGTGTTCTGGAAATGCGTGTCCAAAACTCTTTCCTTTGTTTACAAAAGGAATTTTAACCTATATTCCCAGTAAGCTATATTTCCAATGTTAAAAACATGTCTATTAAATTATCTTATAGTTGCATTCTTCAATTGAATTTCATAATAGAATTGACAATGCACATTCTTTTCTTAAACTATTTTATCTCTAAGCTAAAGAATGGTTTGTTTTTACATTCCATTTGCTAATTCTCTCTTGTAATCTATTTCTAAACCTAAATTACGAGGTTCGAATTTCGTCTATTCTATTCCATTTTCATTTTAAATAAATCTCTCTATTTTTATACTTACATGAAAAGGGGACAGCCCTTATCATGTAACATCCCTCCCTTCCATATTTCACAAAAAAAAATGTATGCATTTTTAAATTTAGTACATTTTTTTCCTACATCTACACAACCACACGGCTAGGAAAGATCAGGCTAAAAAAATCTCTTTCAGTCAGCCCTCCTCGGCCGACTTCACAATTATTATATTTTTATAAGATCAGAACCTTTCTGATCTTCTTGGCATTTACTTTTTGGGTGTAGGGTCTTTACCTATGATTCACATCAGCTACTTTCCAGCCACCCATATGCCGCAGACTAGAGGTTTCCACCTCCCTCAAAATGTCGACTCCCTTCGTCCCAAAAGTGTCCTGATCGTCTCTTTCCGCATGGTTAGTCTTATCAAGTACGGCTTTGTTTTTTATTCTATAACTATCTTATACGGGACATACCAAAGCTCATTACCAATCTTCTTGGTTGGCTTTAACTATCAAGATATACCTTTTTTTTTTCTCATACGGATTCACTCGGATTTCCTTGCTTGGATTCTTGAAACTTCGACGAGGATTTAGAAATATCACGCCTAACTAACTAACCCCTTTTTCCCGCGCCAAATACCTAAATTGCGCTCTAAATTCTATCTAATAGCCCAATTTCTTGTGATTTTCTTTTCTCTCACCAGAGCTTCCTAAATTCAGCAGATATATCCCACATTTATGCCTCTCTAAAAAAAATACAAGGTTATATCTTTCTTACGTAATCTACGGTATATTTTAGCCTGTCTCTCACTTCATTAAGCTATATGTGATTGCCTCGGGACTACCTATCATCGGTTTACTGGTCCCCTTAAGAATTTTCGTATTCTTTCCAACGCCTGTTTATTAATTAAGCCAAGTCTTACCACTTGCTTGGAGTCGTTACATGCGACCAGTTTATTTTAAGCACTTTATTAACACAGGTTCCCAAATTTTTCGAATAGGGGCACATCTTGTGCTTATCAATCCCTACCAAGTTACTTTTCTTGGAAAAAATTATAGGATCTCTAAAAAAACAAAAAAACAAAAAACAAATGCTAAAAAAGAAAAAAAAATCGTTCTTACGGCTTATCACATCTAAAAACTCTCTAAATACCCGTTTACGTAATTTATTTTGTCCCATCTCTAAAATTCTAATAGATTTCTAAGCCAACCATTCGTCTTAGTCTTTTTTCTCCTAGATCATTTTAAATCTAATGTATATTTACTAATGACTTTGAATTCCTGCTGTGAAAACAATAATTAAGTACAAATTTACAAAATTGTTCAACATCAACACATTCAAAAGAAAATACCTTAATACATTTAAACATTTTGCAACAAAACAAAAAAATAAAAAATAAAAATTCGTTACATTATACATTTCAAAAGTCCGTTAACACAAAACAAAAAATTGTCCCTTTTTCAAAGACCAAAACAATTAAAACACACTAAAAAGCCGAAAATATTCACAATGCATAAATTTGATTTTCATTTCTGCATCCTTCTTTTTTGCTACAGTGTATTTTATTTTATTTATTTATTTATTTTTTAATACTCGAGAATTTTAAAAGTACTTTCGACTTTTGACACTAAATTGTTATTTATTATGATTGACAGTTTAACTCTAAACAATTCAGACATTAACACACATTCTTATGAATGACACACTGTCCTATTTTCTATTTGTGTGCGGCCGTATATTTCAAACCCATATTATCTGAATTCAACAATTTTTCTCTTGTTTTTATTTTATTTATGAATGAAATATTCGTGGGTTGTTTTTTTAATTCACCGTATCTCTTTTATCATTCATTACGGCATATCGGCCTTTTTTTTCTTTTTTAATATTTTCTTGTAAACTTTAGTTTTCTGTGTGCATGTGTGTTCAAATTTTTTTTCTTTTTGTTCGCATTTCTGTGATCGTGTAATGTGGGTTTTTTTTTCGTGGTATTATTTATTTATTTATTTAATTATCTTGGACACTTAAAACGTTGTGTTTCTTTTTTTATTTTTTTCCGTGGTAACCGAAGTTCTTTTTTTTAACCCCACCCTTGCTGGGTGGTCTGGTCGCTTACGGCTCCAAATTGTATTTGTTATTATTATTATTATTATTATTATTATTATTATTATTATTATTATTATTATTATTATTATTATTATTATTATTGTTCGTTGTTATTATTGTTATTAAGTCTTATTAATAGTGAGTCTTACAGTCTTATTAAGAGAGATGTTGCGTTCTGTGTTCGTGTTATGAAGAGATTCATATATATATAATGTTCATACTTAGAAGTGTAGTGAGGAGGTAGTGTTGAGACAGTCTTAGTGTTCACATTGTAGATATGAGATGTCGAGACATTGTGTATGTAAAGACATTTTAAAACACATGATATATAAGACATAATCACTTTACCTTTTCGTAGAATTACAACACAAAGACGACGTTTATAAAAACACATGATGGGTTTATTTCTTCTCCGACCGGTCGTGGTTTTCTTAGTCAAGAATTCAAAGTTTTACATTCTATGTTTCAAAGGTGACCGTCTCGCTTCCAGACGTTCGACTCCCATCTCTCGACTCCAGACTGTCGTCTCCCGTCCTCAGGCTCTCTCTCAGACTCTCTCCGTTTAACTCTAAAGTTTCTAACTATATCGAGAACTTCCCATTTTCCATGACGTCATACACATGTTAAAACATGTGTCTTCTTTCACGTGTTCTGGAAATGCGTGTCCAAAACTCTTTCCTTTGTTTACAAAAGGAATTTTAACCTATATTCCCAGTAAGCTATATTTCCAATGTTAAAAACATGTCTATTAAATTATCTTATAGTTGCATTCTTCAATTGAATTTCATAATAGAATTGACAATGCACATTCTTTTCTTAAACTATTTTATCTCTAAGCTAAAGAATGGTTTGTTTTTACATTCCATTTGCTAATTCTCTCTTGTAATCTATTTCTAAACCTAAATTACGAGGTTCGAATTTCGTCTATTCTATTCCATTTTCATTTTAAATAAATCTCTCTATTTTTATACTTACATGAAAAGGGGACAGCCCTTATCATGTAACAAGAGGCCCTAAGTACTTCGATAATGAATTTTCCGGTCGCACATACTGGATTTCGACAGAAATATTCCCAAGTTCGAAAAGGTATATCGGAGGTTACATTGACGGAAACGTTGTTCAAATGGCATTCAAGGTGAGAACAGTAGTCCGAAGAATCTAAATAATACACAAAACATACTTGGGTATTTATTTGCTCCCCCACCGAGCAAATTAGGCACAAGGCCGATTTTTAATGAGAGGAGTGAAGGAGAAATGGGGACCAGCTCCTCGGGGAGTAGGGGAGCTGGATAGTAACAATTGGTATGAAGGGTTGCCCCTACATTGACCAAGGTCTTATATGTGGGGTTGCCCCCACATAGAGTCTTTGCTTGCAGTATCTGCCGGAACAGATACTACACTTTCATCCCGGCTCGAAGGCCAAGAACGGGCGCGATGGCGGACATCTATATCAAAAACACTTGTAAACGTTTTTTTTTTTTAATTTTTAAATTTTTTATTTACATACTTTGTGGACCAGGCGCGTACGCAGACCGCACAATTTTAATGAATCATCATTATGCCAGATCAAACATACCCATTCGTGTGTCTCGATACACCTTCTATCATTATATGTGATCAGTTTTCTATAATAGTCAACCATATAGGAGCCTATTCGTGACCAGACACACACACAGACGTTCAGCTTTATATATATATATATATATATATATATATATATATATATATATATATATGTCGATTAAGCTATACAGAATATTCCGCGTTTCATCTACGCTTAACTGCCATATATATATATATATATATATATATATATATATATATATATATATATATACGTATTGAGCACTGTTGAAGTTAATACTTAAAGTTTACGCATAAATTTATGCTTTCGTATATTAATTTATGTGATTAAATAAAGTAGTTATATATATATATATATATATATATATATATATATATATATATATATATATATATAAATGAAACATGGAAATATTAAAAGGGACACCAAAACTCTGTGAAATTTGTATTTCCAAAACTCTGTGAAATTTTTATTTCCAAAACTCTGTTCATGTTTTTGCTAGCAAAAAACATGAATAGAGTTTTGGGAATAAAAATTTGAGAAAACAAAATTTTATAGCAAAACATTTTTATACAAGAGAAAAGAATATAAAAATCACTTTCAGTCATTTATACAAAACGTGCTTGATGAAGAATATTAAGTAAGTAGTCACAACTTCAAATGTTCATAGTGTGAAGATATGCGTATGTAAGCAATATATTTATGCGAGTATTGGGCAGCGTCTGCTTTGGTTTACCTTGTTCTTGCCATTGTGTCCAAAGGAGTAGCAATTCGTTCCTGTTAGCCTGACATTGCTTGTGTGTAGGAATATGAATATTGAGGTTTGGAATTATTTTCATTAGTTGGAAGAAATTTTGAAATCATACGTTCCTGTGAAAACTACCTTGCTTTGAGGAGTAAGGCGGACAGCGAATTCCAACGAAGCGGAGAAAGAATAAGTGTAGAAATTATAATTTGCTTATTAGCGTTCATAGGAATTATTCCTCGATTCAATCGCCACAAATTCTTGTATGAGAATTCCTAGTGGGCTAGAAATAATAGTAATAACAATAATAATAATAATAATAATAATGATAATAATAATAATAATAATAATAATAATAATAATAATAATAATACACGGAGGAAATATACAGAGCTAGTCAGAAACCCAAATAATACCTCTATTAGTAGGAGCATTAGGAACAATCCCGAAAAACTTGGAAAAAAGAATGGGAGAAATTGGAATCAGAAGAATGACTGGAAAAATACAATGAATATTAATAATAACAGCTTAAATATTAAGGAAAACCATTGAATGTGGAGTGGGGTTAGAGAACTTATAGATATGCCGCTTCAATCTTCTTGGTTCCATGTAGCGCTTCATGCTTTGCGTCTGCAGCAGTTTGTCTGGCCCGCACATGTGGCTCATGTGTGCCACATGTGCGGGCCAGACAAATTGCTGCAGACGCAAAGCATGAAGCGCTACATGGAACCAAGAAGATTGAAGCGGCATATCTATAAGTTCTCTAACCCCACTCCATCCCCCCATTATCACATCACGCCCTCCCCCAAAAAGAGTGAGATAGAGTAGTTAAGGAGGAAGCAACGACCGAGAAAAGAGCACTGCCCAGACCTCCGCTTGATAAGTGCGAAGAGAACTGGGATCGGGAGGGGGGAGGCTTATTGCCACTTAAATTCCAGTGAAGACCAATGGCCGCTGCCAACGAGAAATCAATGGTAAATGGCTGTTGCAATAATGCAAAATCATTTGAAAACGTTATCGAAAGAGGCTGAGAGTACTAGAAACCTGACGAGACTTGCTGCCACTCAGCTTCCAGGGAACACCACAGGTTGTTATCAAGGAGAGATCTTTGATGACCTGTGTGAAAACTTGTGACCTAATAATAATAATAATAATAATAATAATAATAATAATAATAATAATAATAATAATAATCTCTATAGGCCTTGAGAATGTTTTTGCCACCTAAAAACCACGGAATACTAATGGCCGTTGCTAGCGAGAAATCAAACGTATGCGACTGTGGCGATACCGTGAAGAGCAGTGGAAGTTGTAATGATTGTGTAAAGTGGGAAAACGTGTACTTCCAGCTCGTAACTGAGCTCAACACAAAAAGAAAATGGCTGATTCCATGCCTCTGATATATATATATATATACATATATATATATATATATATATATATATATATATATATATATATATATATATATATATATATATAAGGGGAGATCACTGCTGGTTACTTCTTGCTCAGGGGAGATAATCCCTGGTTACTTCCTGTTGTCAGAGACAGATAACTCTTATACCAATACAGAAGTCAGGGAAGGCTTGTTGTCACTGAGACTCCAGGGAACACCACAGATTATTGCCAGCGCGTGATCGCTGCTGTGAGATGTGAGAACTCCTAGTGAGTGAATAATAATAATAATAATAATAATAATAATAATAATTAATCTCTATATATGTAAATTAAAAAAAAAAAACTTCTAGCCATTAGTTCAGTTTATTAAATTATAATAGTTAATATCCTCAACGGTATCAAATGTCTGTCATTAAAAAAGTACTTTTGAGAAGTGCATGAATTGCATTTGCCCCACGCAATTGTTCTAAAACAACTTAACAATAATAAAGAAAGTCTCATTAATAAGTGATTCGCTAAAGTTATGGCTGATCAACAAATTAAAACGTTCTCAATTAAAACTTTAACCCCAAGTTGAACAATAACATTTGTAATTTTATTAATTAGTGTAATCACCTGCATTGCAATCATTATACACCGCCAAAAGTTGACGCAAAAGAAAGAGAACTTAAGAAACGCAGTTAAACTAATGCAAATGTCTTCTTTTTTTTTAAGTAAAAGTTCAGTTTTATTTGAAACATAATTAATAGCCTAAACCTAATCCGTAAAAAAAAAATGTAAATAGTTTTACTTATCTAAATAAATAAAAATTTATATTTCAAACGTTTTCACATTTTATAATCAACATTCTTCCGTTATTGGCGAATATAAAAAAAAATCAAAATGGCGACTTTTTTTTTCTTTCTTTTTTTGAGATAATTGGTAAATGTTGTGAGGGTAGCAGTGATGAAATGTACAACGACGCGAATTAACGAGTTGGTTGTGTGAAGTTCGAATCCAATCATTTCCATAGCACTGAGGTGTGGTTCCTGGCCTTGGTAGGGTCGTTTTGGGACGACGATACATCTTTATGTATTGCCAAGATCCAATTAATATAAATTTGGCATAAAAGTTATGTTTTAGCGTAGGAAAAAAATTAAGGATACAGATTTTTTTTTTTTTGTTTCATTTTACTTAAATCAAAGTTCTCATAAATCAAGAGGCACGCTCCCTGGGGGTCTAACACTTGATCTCTATATGAGATACATATGCAACATTACCCAACACGTTGCAGCCTCAGTCACAAAGCAGACAAAGAATAGGAAAGAACTTCAACTCGCTTTTTCCGTTATAACAACGACATTTATTTCCTCATTATCCCCTCACGCATGACCCCTCTCTACCCTGATCTCGAACGTCATCCACGTGATCTCTAACGTACTCTTTCTCATTTTTATAGTCTTTTCTTTACAGGTGACGTCATTTTTGCATGCATTTGCATACGCGCGTCCGCGCTCTGTTACACAGAGATATTCGAATAGTCCATTAAAATTCTCCTTTAGTTCTAAAACACTGAATTTATCGTCATGCAAATATGTCGTAGAGAAAAGTATGTATAAACGAGTGTATAATATTTACAGGCCGATATTCGTGTATCGTCTAGTGATTCGATTGAATGAGAGTGTATATACGTGTTTATATACGTGTTTATATACGTGTCATAGTCATCTGTATGACGTGTGTTGTATATACGTGTTTATATACGTGTCACAGTCATGTGTATGACATGTGTGTATACGTGTTTACATCTATCACATTCATCTGTATGACGTGTGTATATAGTGTTTACATACGTGTCAAAGTCATCTGTATGACGTGTGTATATACGTGTTTACATATGTGTCACAGTCATCTGTGTAACGTGTGTATATACGTGTTTACATATGTGTCACATTCATCTGTATGACGTGTGTGTATATACGTGTTTATATACGTGTCACAGTCATCTGTATGACGTGTGTATATACGTGTTTACATACGTGTCACAGTCATCCGTATGACGTGTGTATATACGTGTTCATATACGTGTCACAGTCATTTGTATTACGTGTGTATATACGTGTTTATATACGTGTCACAGTCATCTGTATGACGTGTGTATATACGTGTTTATATACGTGTCACAGTCATCTGTATGACGTGTGTATATACGTGTTTACATATGTGTCACAGTCATCTGTATGACGTGTGTATATACCTGTTTACATACGTGTCACATTCATCCGTATAACGTGTGTATATACGTGTGTTCGTCCATGACCTCTAGAGTTGTGATCGCCTTATCTAGAGTTACTGTGTGTCTATGTATTTTTTTTAATTCAATTTTAAGCCCAAACAAGGCATAGTGCAACTTTAGGTAGGGGGCTACTATCGGCGACATAAGTTGCAAGGGTATTATGAGTGGCAATATGTCTGTTCAAATTGCACTTGAACTTCTGCATGTCAGTAGTGCTGAGAAAGCAGAATCATGAAAGGGAGTTCTAAAGTCTAGCAGTTCTGGGGAAGAAGATACTGAAGTAGAAAGCCTTCTTAGACCTAGGGATCTCTAATGTGAAGGAGTGGGATTTAGCTGCTTGTCGGGCTTGTCGGGGGTATTCACGTCGAGGGGATGCAAGTTCTTGTACCTATATTTAAATACAGTTTATGGCTGGACAATAATATGCATAAATACCTTTACAACACAAAGGATGCATAACACTTATTTGGGGGTTCAACATCTGACCAATCGGGAACATATCTGGCCCATCTTTGGTTTTGATTTTACGGGAAGATGCAATGGAAATTCCCTCCTCTTCAAGAAATGACAGAGTCTTGGGTTTTATTTCCGGCAACTTTTTATTCCAGGGTGTTTTTCCACTTGGAAAGTTGCAACGCTGATTGTTATCATAACAATTTAGCTGACAACTTAGAATAATGGCATGTAAAAACATCAGGTGATTATCTTAGTAACATATACTAATGACGTCATTTAGAAGGGTAGGTGGTCTTTTTGAGATACGCGGAAATTAGTTGGAGTCAGTAGGAGTTGAGAGAGGGACAGAGACGGTTTTCAGATCGGGATGGCTCCGAGTAGAGGAGCTTAGAAATAGCAAATAGCGTTTTAGCGAACGAATTCCTTTTATATTTTTTAAATCTTTCCTATCCTACATGTATAAAAATATTAAAATGTTCTTGAAACTAACATCTAATGAGTTTAGAAATCATCATTAAATCAAACTTACTCTGATTCCCAGGAAACCGCGGGTAGGAAGAGGTAGCATATGCATCAAACATTTTTTTTTTAATTATGTTCACACCGTACAAAGCATATCGCCACTTGGACGTAAGGGGCTACTATTTGGGGCCATGTCTAGGAAAGATTAACAAGATATTTGCTTATATAACATTTAAACTTCTGCATATTAGCACAGCCAGGGAAGCAGGCAGCTGGTACGGCATTCCAAAATCTAGCTGTTTGAGGGAAGAAACTATTAGAATAGAAAGCTTTCTGGTATTTAGGGACATCAACAGTGAAGGGGTGAGATCTTATTGCTAAGCGAATTTGTCGGGGATATGTACGTCGAGGGGATACAAGCGAAACGAGTTCATCAGAACACATTCTATTAAAATATTTGTGATGCAACATTGTGGCGATGGGACGGGGGCCGGGGCTTAGTTGATAAAGTGGGACCGATTAGATTGTAATAGAGTTTATGCTTCTGTTTGAAACAAAGAATTGTTGAGTTAGTTTTGCTATGTATATATTTAAAATATCCCCGTAAAAAGATTTTGGGAAGGGGATGTATAATGTCTAATCCGAAAACGAAATTTTGCTAATTTCATTTTTATCAATCATTTAATCGCTAGTTGGCAATTATGGAGTGGTTAAACGCACAATGTAATAAGAAATAGTTACTCTAGTTAGTTTTCTTCGTTATTTCTTTACGGTGTAATGGGTTAAATAATGAAAACATGATAGTGTGAGCGATTATTCACTCCTACTTCCTCTTTGAAAATAGAAAACAAGTACAAAACTGTTAATTAGAGTAAATATAAAGATGAATAAACTTGAATAAATCAACATTTATTGATTTGGAAAACAAATACCTAAAATTGGAATAAGTTGCTGATGAAGCAGATTTTTATTTGCTATAGAAACTGGCAATCGTACAGTGGGGAATCTCACCTACTTTGTGTAGAAGATGCGGAAGTGACGTATGTATATTATGTATGTATGTTACATATGTATTATTTTTTGTTGGATACTTGTATATTGAAGTGCGGCATAGGTATGTGTAGGGGTGTATGTGTGTGTATATGTGTGGGTGTGTATATGTGTGTATGTTTGTATGTGTGTATTTGTATGTGTGTAAGTGTGTGTGTGTATGTGTGTGTATGTGTGTATGTGTGTGTATATGTGTGTATGTGTGTATATGTATGTGTGTATGTGTGTATATGTATGTGTGTATGTGTACGTGTGTGTATGTGTGCAAGTGTGTGTGTAAGTGTGTGTGTGTATGTATGTATGTGTGCGTGCGTGTGTGTACCTTATCGTATATCCGGAATGTGCGTGTGCTCACTATGCTTTTTAATCTCATTCCCAATTTCCTTTTATATATATTTTTTTTTATTTCTTTTCATTTTCTCCAGCCTCCTTCATCCTCCTCTTTCTCACCCGAACCCTTAACCTTTGTTTTATGCGTACATTATTATTATTATTATTATTATTATTATTATTATTATTATTATTATTATTTTTATTTTTTATTTTTTTTTTTTTTGTTGTTGTTGTTGTTGTGTATCGATGTTGCAATGTTCGTTCCTTGGAGAATCACACAAGAGTATATTCTTTGTAGCGAAAGCGGTCCGCTAGCCTGCAGCGGAATCGCATTGAAAGTGTGTGTGTGTGTGTGTGTGTGTGTGTGTGTGTGTGTGTGTGTGTGTGTGTGTGTGTGTGTGGAGGGGCCAACAAACAAAGACAGATAAACGCAGAATGTCCGGCTTGGTGATGGGGGAGTGGGATGCTGCGGTGTAGGGTCGAACGAATGATGTAAAAATTAACACAACTGCCCTATGCCCAAGCTACCCCCATCCACAATCACATACCTTCCATCCCCTACGTGCGTTATTATTTTTTTTTCGTCTTTTCTTTAACGTAAAGTTAGTTTTATCCGCCGTGATAACTTCAGCTTTTCCAACATCCCTTACATGATTTTGCCTTTATTAACCTCTTTCCCTTAATACTCCCTCCCTCCCTCCCTGTCATACATTATATATATGCATATTAGTAGAGTCACACGGAAAAACAACCGAAGCAGCAAAATTGAAGCTGCTTGCCAGGACACTATATATAAAATATATATACTATATATAAAATGTAAGCAAATTTGCGCGTATTTTGTTGATTTGAAAATATAATTTATTTTTCTTTTTTTACTAATTGTCATAAAATTTTAACAATAGAATAGTATTATAATCTCCAAAAAGCCTGCAAATTTTCATGTAGTTTCGTTCCATAGAACCAAAGACATAAGCATTTCAATATTCAATTTGGCTACGAGCGTATATATATATATATATATATATATATATATATATATATATATATATATATATATATAAGATTTTAGTCATTCAATGAATTTACTTATAGAATATTACTGCCAGTAATATCTTGCAAAACTTATAATCACAAGTTTCCATACCAGTTGATTGTTAGATAGTTTTATTCTGAATATATATATATATATATATATATATATATATATATATATATATATATATATATATATATATATATATATATATATATATATATATCGGCTTGGGAAAGGTACTAGTCTAGCCGCCGCACTGATGAGTTGTGGTACAACGAAACAGTACAATATGCGGACGACTACAAATATATTTTAAGTCACCCTCTTTGGGTAGAGCACTGTCGTAAATAATCTCACCCGCTACTTAATTGGCTGGAAAATGGGAGGCTCGCTGTTTGTTTGTAAATTTGTTTATTTGTAAACAAGCGGTTTGAGCGCTTTAAAAGTGGTTGACGTATGTTTGTTTGAAATGGACATTTTTTAGGTCATTTTCGGGTAGAACTGTCGGCTGTCAACGCAATGGTTCTACGTTCAATCCTCGGCTTGGGAAAGGTGCTAGTCTAGCCGCACTGATGAGTTGTGAACGAAACAGTACTGTATGTGGATGACTACGAATATATATATATATATATATATATATATATATATATATATATATATATATTCCCCAAAACTTCTGGCCGTGATGGAGGGGAGATTAAAACATGCTGCTATGGTTTCATATGATCTGAAATAACAGTAAGGGAAGACTTGATTCCAAATATTTTTCATATGTGTTATCTCCCCTCTTTTGGAAATAGGGTACGATTATGAATATCTCCAGTATCAAATAATCTTTATACACTGTGAAATTTTCTTTTAAGAAAACAAAAAATATTGTCAAAGATGCAGTATCTTTCCACCCACAATAATTTCTGTTAAAATTACCATATTACAACTTTTCGAGGGTGCTGAAAACGAAAATAATAGTTAAAATCTCAGGAAACGAGTAGTTTCCAAGAGATGAAGAAATTATAGTTTTAAAAATGGGGGGGGCACTTTTCTATATTAATTTAATGTAAAATGAACACCCACTTCATAGCAACCTTTTTTTTAGGGGTGCGTCTTTTATTTATTTTTTTTTTTTTTCTCGGGGGGTGGTGTTTATTTTGTAATTGTGGCCTGGTAGACCAACACCAAAACTTACCTTATAAAACTTATTTTCTATAGGTTTTCGGATGTGCTGAAAACGAATATCGCAATTAAATTAAGCAATGTAATTTTGTATGTTATAAGTAGTGGCCATTGTTGTACGCGCAAGCGCGTATTTTCGCTTAATACCCGGAAAAGTACTTATTTGCGGAAAATATGAATGCAATATTTGTTATCAGCACAACAGAAAACCTCGAGAAAGCAAGTTTTTTTTTAAGGTAGGCTTTGTGTTGGTCTACCTAGCCACAATAAACATCATTCCTAAAAAAAAAATAACAGACCCCCCCAAGAAAAAAGGTGGCCATAAAGTAGGTGCTCATTTTACGATAAATTAATATAGAAAAGTGATCTCCACTGATTTTTTTTTACTCCGAAATATATTTAAATTATAAATTTCCAACAAGTAAAATATTTGTTTATTTTTGTAATATTGTGTTGTGATTTGGCTTTCAAGCGTATCTGATGCGTATTTTATTTTATTTTATTCAAATTAAATCAACGCTTCTATAACGGAAGTCTCCCCCCCCCCCGATGTTAAACTTGTTTATTTTTTATAAAAAATTTTATCGATAAAAATTAAACAGTTGCACATAGAATTGGAAAAAATAATTGTTTCAGTTTTTAAGGAGTTTATTATGTAAATCAATATTTTGTATCTCTTTACTATCTGCCTTAAGAGAGAATATTTATTAAAAAAAAATTAGTTTTGTAAATACTTTTCATATGAATCTAAAAATCTATTTGCCCCAAAAATAACCTTTTGACTGAAACTTGTGAGTAAATTCATTTTATTGTTCATTTTAATAATACCACAACAGATTTTTACAATAATTTGCGCTGACAAACCCGGTAGTTCGTTCGTGTCAAAGTTGATTTAGGAACAAAACAGCAGCAGGAGCAAATAATCATACAATGTTTAGGCGTACAATTTTAGTAAACACCTTTATGTCCGACCAAAATCCGGCACGACTGAAATGTCCGATTCGGCTCCTACTGATTCAAGCAACTTTACTCGTTGTTTCTATATGAGAAACAGCAGAAGCAATCAGTCGTACATTGATCGGGCATAATTTTTGGTCGTACATGTTTTTTTGTTTTGTTGTTGTTTTTTAAATAAAATCCATCTATAATCAGAAGACTGTCATATAGTTTCGTAGGGCGACGTTAGTAAATACTCAAAACAGAGGCAAGGGGAAAAAACGGTGGCGAGAAAGTTCCGTCCCGATAGAATTCCTCTAAATTATGACGATAAGTACGAACAACTATAACAAAATCTCTAACAACAAATCCTCAAATATGAGACCTCATATAAGCATAAAACATAATAACGTAAAGTTTGTTTGTTATTTTTTTATTGTCCTCTGGCATTTTGAGGGATTAGAAGGGAGACAACTGCTTTTGAATAGTTGACTTTGTAAAAAGAAAAATTGTTGAATCTTTATTTTTTATTTATTTATTTACATAGTGGCATTTTCTTGGTTTCTGCGTTTAAAGTTCAAGTCATCTATAATATAAATCTCACCTGTCTGTTTAAATGTATGTATGTATGTATGTATGTATGTATGTATGTATGTATGTACGTCTCGCAAAAAACTTTCGACAGAGACGACGGATCCTGACAAGATTGATATCATTTTGAAGGTCGAAGTCTAGGACGACAAATATCGAAAAATTAACCAAAAACAATTCTTTCACCCTAAACTCGGCCGTTTTGTACAAGGAGAGGTCGATTTTTTTCGCCGACATCGTAACATTGACTTCGGTTAATTTCAAAGCTTTTGACTTCCGGTCGCGCCATGGAGACATCGGCTAAGACAACAGATTTTTTTTTCACTTTCTTTTCCGTCTGCGCAGCCCGGGTTCGAATCTGCGTGCCTACTACCATATTTTTTTCTCAACACATCCATCCAAACACCCGGGCAACGCCGGGCACCCAGACTACAAAAAAAGGGGGATGTACTAAGTATTCCTTGCAGAGTAAAAGGCTTGCGAGGTGAATCTTATGACTACTTACCCATTTGCGCATAATAGACTCTACTAATCCATCATATAAACCACGAGGCTAATACTCCCGTAGTTGGGGGAGGAATATCGCGTAGTCGCGTGTGTATATCTGTGTCTGTTGATACGTACATATCGGGAACGGTATATATAACGGGGACGACGATGAGACATTTATATAATACCGTGTACACAGTTCATTTTTATAATAGGAGCTTGATATACAGAGAGGCGTAGACAGTTCGTTCAACGCATAGGGGATGAACACATTCTTGAAGGAGGAGGTCCAGTTAAAATTATCGAAGGATGTTTCATACAAAGTTATTTTACAAATACGATAGACAAAATCGCATTACTTTTTAGAAGACTTATAAATATGATGATCTTTATTCTCCAAACTGGTGATGATGATGGTCAGGAATTCAATTACTATTAGAATTACATTTTCTTGTTTCCCTTTCAGGTCGCTTCCAAACGGGTTTCAGCTAACTCTCCTCCGCTAACTGTTCCAAACTGGACCTTATGATCTCTCTCTCTCTCTCTCTCTCTCTCTCTCTCTCTCTCTCTCTCTCTCTCTCTCTCTCTCTCTCTCTCTGATCTCTGACCGACTCGAACCCTCTTAACTGAATATATTGAAAAACTATCTTTCTTTGTGATGTCAGAAACGTGCTCAAGCATGTGCTCTCATCACGTGGATTTACATATCATATGTCCAACACGTTTTTGACAAAACAAAGACATTCCTTAATTTACATTGTCCGATATCTGACCTACTAGTCGTATCGTTATTTAGTTATTTCTAAACACAATGGTCAATTCACTACATTCCTGAGATTGTATTATGTATTCACTTTTAACTTTTGAATACTGGGTTCGATTCTAGCCTTTTCCTTTAATAAATCAATTTTCAAACTTATTTACTTTGTTTATCTAATTACTGGACTCTGTCTCATTTCATATATAACAATGAAACCTTATATAAGCATAAAACATAACGTAATGTTTTTTTTATTGTCCTCTGACATTTTGAGGTATTAGAAGGGAGACAACTGCTTTTGAAGAGTGGACTTTGTAAAAATAAAAATTGTTTAATCTTTATTTTTTACACAGTGGCATTCTTTCTTGTTTTCTGCGTTTAAAGCTCAAGTAATTCAATGATAAAAAAAATCATCTCCAGCCACAGCAAAAAGATCGTCCATACTTTTAAAAAACTACCAAGAAAGTGGGGGATGTACTAAGTATTCCTTGCAGAGCAAAAGGCTTGCGAAGTGAATGTTATGGCGACTTACCCATTTACGCATAATGGACTCTACTAACCATCATATAAACCACAAGGCTAATACTCTCGTGGGGGAATATCGTGACCTAATACCAACTAAGAAAGAGTTTAGCTGTCGGAAATACCGACATCTTTGTATTCACTTTCTTGTACAATATATTCTTTATACCTAAACCCTTTGTTCGAGTTTTCCTTGTATGACTCTTTCCTGAGGCCATAACAAATACTTAGCGCTAGAGTAAGACGTTGGATAGCAAATAAATTTGAACATAAATATAAATAAAATTATTATTTCGTTAATCAATGCAAAAGAATTAAAAGGTTCGAATTTATTGAACTACTTTTTACCCCTTTTTTTCGTTTTCCCTCACCCTTTCTTTCCTTTACCCTCGCCCTTTCTTTTTGTTTCCTTTATCCTTTCTTTCTTTTTTCTTATCCTTTCTTTCGTTTTCCCACGCACTTTTTTCCTTTTCCCTCATCTTTTCTTTCCTTTTCTTTTTTTCCTTGCTTTAATTTTTACGATTTTCCTTTATTTCCTTTTCGCTTATTTACTGCTTTTGTTTTTTTTGTTTGTTTGTTTGTTTTTTTTTTGTTTGTTTTTTTTTTTTTTGTTTTTTTTTTTTTTTGTTTTTTTTCGTTTTCTATTTAATTTATTCTTACTTACCTTCTTTCTTTGGCAAAATGGCCAATATGCTTCCAAATGGGTATCACGGCTGCGACGATTAATCTGGGTTTAGTTTTAATTTGATTTTCTTTCATTTCCCCACCCTACCTCTAATGCTCACCCATTCATTCACACTCCTTCACTCGTCAAACAAAAAAATATTCTCCTCGGGCATTAAGCTCAACGATCTCACCCATCGCGCTACTTCCAACGGCACGCTCCACAAAACCAACCATACCCTCCTCCCTTCCCTCGCCAACATCAACCTGGCGCGCCATATCAATTGGCACCATTGATGATGATGGCAAGATCGAAGCGTCTCCGTGCTGATCGGTACACTATCCATTACTCTGTGCCACCACCCCCCACTCGACCCACAGAGAAAAGCAGTAGTGGTAATGGTATGACGTGGGGTCGAATAAATTCGGCCGAGCAGAACGGCGGGAAAGGAAAGATAATTTTTTAAATTTCACAAGAACTAAAACGGTGATTCAATTAGCGGGCATTCTTTTTGCCATCTTAAACGCCGGCCGGCACCCAACTCCTTTCTCCGCCAACACGCCACCACCGCCACCATCAATATGGCACCCGTTCCCATCGTCTCCAGCAATAATATGATTTACGCATGACGAACGATTTTCTATTATCAAATCCAGTTTTATTTTTATTATTAAAATATTACGATTATTTGTTTATTTTGCGGACTGTTATCCACATCTTCGTAGTAGTTGTTTCGCCACGTTTCGGCCAACTGATCCTCCGGCCTTCTTCATGTGATTAACCTTCAGGGCTTGTGGCGCAGGCGTTGAGTCTCTACGGTTCCAGGTGAGCATTGTCTGGAGATAACGGTTTCAGAGGATTAGTTGACTAAAACGTAGTGAGACGACAACTATGGAAAGCAGTAATTATTGGGAATGTAATTACAAGACTCAGCATTCCTGAAAAAGGCTAGAGGATGAGTTAGCCGAAATGTGAGGAAACAACAACTATGAAGATGAGGATAACAGTCCGTAAATAAATAAATACACAAATTACTCATCTCAAAGGATCCCAATAATAATAATAATAATAATAATAATAATAATAATAATAATAATACCCTATCCTCTCTCATTGCCCTATCACCGCTTCCCCCACACAAAAGAATGATGCAAAATAGCCGAGAAGAGTCGCAGAGGATGGAAAGACCGAGGAGAGAATACTGACCAGACCTCCGCTGGACAAGTGGGAAGAAGACTGGGACCTTGGGGAGGCTTATTGCCACTAAAATTCCAGTGGAGACCAATGGCCGCTACTAGCGAGAAATCGATGGTAAGCGACTGTTGCGATAATGCAAATTCATTTGCACTTTTTTTCAGAAGAGGCGGAGGGCACTGGAAAACTTAGGAGAATTGTTGTCACTCAGCTTCCAGAGAACACCACAGACTGTTTTCAAAGAGAGATCCTTTATGACTTGCGTGAAAGCTCCTGGTGAGCTAATAATAATAATACTTACAATTATTAGTATTTGTACCCTCTAGGAGTTCTCAAACAGGTCGTCATTATCAAAGATCCCTCACTGACAATAACCAGTGGTGTTCTCCGGATTCTAGATGACAAGTCTCCCAAGATTTCCAGTACTCTCCACTTCTTTCGATAAGCTCTGCAAAATAAATTTGTGTTATCGCAACAACCGCTTGCCATTGACTTCTCGTTGTCAATGACTATTGGTCATTACTGGAATTTGTGTTGCAATAAACCTCCTCAATGTTCCAGTACTCTACGCACTAATCAGTGAACTGGTTAGTGCTTTCTCTCATCGTTTTTTTCTCCATCCTCTGCGACCCTTCTCGTCTATTTAATGTGGGGACAGTTGGTGCCGTCATTACCATTTTTTTTTTTTTTTTTTGGTGGGGAGGGGTGAACTTACGATTATACAATTTCAATTTTCGTGGTCCGTGAGATGGTTCTTTATTTTTTTGTTTTATTTCTGTTGGGGTTACTTTATGATCGATTAGCGTTTGTATCTCATTTGTATTAGTTTCCGCATTCAAAGGTTTTCCTTAATATTTCAGCCGTTTTCATTATTGCTTTCCATTGTATCTTCTAAGCCATTCCTAATTCCAGTTTTTCCTATTCTTTTATTTTTTTCCGAAGTTTTTCAGGATTTTTCCTAGTGCTCTTACGATTATTCGTGTTATTTTGACTTTTTGCATCTTCTATATCCCTTCAGCTCTCTAGTGTATTTGTTTCGCTTTACCATCTCTTTGATATTCACCCTCTACTCTGCTAGAACGGCGAAATCTACGATCGAGCAGAACTTTTCCTTGTTAACTATTATAACATTCGGTTTCTTTGCTTGGAAAGATTTATCTGTTCGTATGTCCATGTCCCGTAAGATTTTATTGTTTCCGCTTTCAAGTACTGCTACTAGTTTATGCTTGTACAAATTTGTCCGGGTGTTCAAGATGCAGTTGTTTACATAGTTCCCAGTGTACTGCTTTCCCCCACCTAGTCATGTATATTCTTACATTCTTTTGGGGCTAGTTTGCTGCATTCATTTATTTAGTGGTTTATTATTTCGTTCCTTTGTTTACAGAGTCTGCATTTGTTTTCTTGCGTTTTGTTGATCTTTGATTTGATATACTTGGTTCTATTCGCATTATTTTGGGTGGCTTTTATTAGTGATTCAATTTCTGCTTAAGAGTCCTTTTCGTAGCCATACCCAAGTGTTTTCGTGAGTCTCATATTTTGTCATCCTTATGAATCGTCCGTGTAGCTGTTTTCTTCACAGTTTTTTTTTCTCGTCTTATCCCTTGCCGCTCTGTTATCTGTTTTGTTCATCATCATCATCATCATCATCATTATTATTATTATTATTATTATTATTATTATTATTATTATTATCATTAACAACATCAACAACTTACTAGTCGTTACACAAGCCATCATCAAAGATTGCTCTTTGGGAACAACTTGTGGTGTTCTCTGGAGTCTGAATGACAACAAGTCTCTCCAAACTCCCAGTACTCTCCACCTCTTTCGATAACCTTTGCAAAAAATCTGCGTTACCGCAACAGCCGCTTACCATTGATTTCTCGTTGGTGGTACCCATTGGTCTTTACTGAAATTTGGGTGACAATAAGCCTCACTAAGGTATCATCCCTCTTTGCGCTCAGCTAGCAGAGGTCTGGCTAGTGCTTTCTCCCCTCTGTCTTTCTATCCTCCTTGGTCCTCATTATTTGGTGTGGTGCCTGTTTATAATGACACTCACACATGTGTGATGTCCATTTGTGTTTTGCATCTCTAACCGTGTCTGTGTTCAGTTTATGTGTAGTGTTAGTCTCCATATTCAATAGTTTTCCTTTATATTTCTACAGTTTTCATTATTAAAATTTTTTGGATCTTCTCAGCCACCTCCTGATTCCAATCTCTCCCATATTTCTTTTTTAAAGTTTTTCAGTATTGTTCTTAGCGATCTTACTGTTAGTGGTGTTATCTTGACTTTCTTCATTTTCCAGATCCCTTTGAGCTTTTTGGCCAGCTTCGCGTATTTACTACGTTACTCAGTCTATTTGATCTTCGCTCCGTGGTCTGTTGTTTCCTTCTTGTTAACTAGTATAAAATCCGGTCTTCTTGCTTGAGTGGGTTTATCCGTTTCTATATCCATGTCCCATAGTATCTTGTGATTTTCATTTTCCAGTACTGATGTTGATTTTTTTCTGGTATCATTTGTATATGTATTCAAGATGAAATCGTTTGCATAATCGCCAATGTACTGCCTTCCCCACTTGATCGTGTCTATTTTTATATTGGGGAGGTGGGGCTAGTTTACTGCATTCATTATTATGTAGTTTATTGTTTCGTTTCTCCGTCCGCAGAGTCTGCATTTGCTGTTTTCTTGTGTCTTGTTGATCCTTTCTTTGATATGGCTGGTTCTAATTACGCTATCTTGTGCAGCTGTTATTAGTGATTCAGTTCTCCTGTTTAGGTTTTCGTTTTTGTAGCCATTTCCCAGGGTTTTCGTTAATCTCTTCTGTTGTAATCCTTATGTATCGTCCGTGTAGTTGTTTCTCCTCCCATTTTTCTTGCCTCGTATTGTTCATCTCTTTTTCTATCTTGTTTGTTTCTTCCGTGTCTCTGGCTGCAGTAATTATTCTTTCGGTGTTCTGTATTATGTATTTTCCTAGTTCTGTGTGTTGTGTGTGTGTGTGTGTGTGTGTGTGTGTGTGTGTGTGTGTGTGTGTGTGTGTGTGTGTGTGTGTGTGTGTGTGTGTGTGTGTGTGTGTGTGTGTGTGTGTGTGTGTGTTATTTACACAGCTTTTCTTTTCACATATAGTCGGTCAGTATAATCCTTTGGGTTTAGTGCATTGTACTTCGTCGTGAGTTTCCTGGTCTTCTGATCGAGATTCCTTAGTTCTTCTATGATTCAGCGGGTTTGTATTACTGTACACATAGATTTGAAAAAGTTGTCAAAAAACAAATATATAACAAATAAATGCTATCAAAAGCAAGGTAAGTTACTTTTCTACAAAACTGGATATATTTTTTGTGTTTTTATTCAATGTAACATGTTTATTCAGATCGAAAAACATGCAGTGTTTACCGATGTATTGGAAAATTCAAAATGGCGCCCGACTCTCTCTTTAACACGGTAAGTTCAGGAAAAGGTGTTATAAATAATAAACTAGACAAAATACTATTAAAAAACACCGAATATACATCAACTTATGTCATGGTAACATATATTGAGCGAATTTCTAACAGTATTTTAATTAAGTAACTTTAATTAGGTTTCTTCTATATAATTTAGTTTCAAGGAGTTTTCTTGTTCTTCTGAAGTATTCCTTTCCTATTTTCTCTTTCATTTCTGTTGCTTCGGTGTCTGCTTTCAGCACTCCCAGGTATTTGTAGCTATCATGTTAACCTGGTGCTCTCATTTCTGTTGGATTGGGCAGTATAGACTTTCTGTTGCTTCTAGTTTTCCCTCCTCATGGTCAGCAGTGTGCACTTTTCCATACCGAATTCCATTCAGATATCCTGGATAAAGATTCTAGTCATGTTTAGTAGCGTTTTGGTTTTGCAAACAGTTTAAGGTCATCCATGTACATTAGGTGGTTCATTCTTTCTTCTGTGTTAGTTAACTTGTGTCCGGTTTGGTATTTTCTTAGTATGTTGTTCAGGGGCAGCATGGCTATAATGAACAGTGATGATGATAGAGAATCACTTTGGAAAATTCCTCTTTATATTTGGTTTCAGTTATGTGCTGTCCATCAGCTGTCAGTTCAGGTCTCCGTGTTCTCATTGCATATTTTAATAAATTGATTATATTTCCTGGTATTTTGTACATTCTCAGGCATTCTATTATCAACGCTGCGTGATTCTATCATATGCTTTCTTATAATCGATCCATGCCATGGCTAAGTTTTTTTTTCTACTTTTAACTTCCTTCACAATCCTTTGGTCTACGTATAATAGGTCATGTGTTCCTCTTTTTCCTTTTTGGCATCCTTTTTGTTCCACTAGAAGTAGTCCGCGGTTATGAAAGGAATGATATTTTTTTTTTTGTTTTTTTGTTTTACAAGGAAGTCACCACTTATCAAGGCCCGGACGCCACTCGGGGATAAGGGTTATTGCGTGTACAGTAATCAATGGGGCAATATCGTAGTAATCGCTAGTAATGGAGATCTGATGAAATGCCTTACTTAAGGGGGCGGTTCATTAGGAACTTATTTATGTTGGACTTGAAGATATCCAAGTTGTAGTCAGATGGGAAACAGGCAAACGGAAGAGAGTTCTACTGGCGTGCACTTCTAAGAAAGATAAGAAAGAAGCTTTGTTCATGGAATCTACGTTTGGATTTAGGCACAGATAAAGAATGGGGAAAATTACTGACAGTGGTTTCAGCTAGACGGGTGTTTTTCGTGAAAGATTGGCGTGGGGGGCAGAGATTGGAGCTCAGACGAGCACTTTCTATGGAAATAACGATAAAACAACGACAGGCTCGCAACATCACTTCTGTGGGAGAGAGGTTGCAGGGAAGAAAAAAGGGCATCCTCCACTAGGCTACGAAGTCTATTTTGTACTCTGTCAAGGCAGGATAGGCTCTTTTAGGCAGCTGCTGCTGCTGCTGCTGCTGCTGCTGCTGTTGTTGTTGTTGTTGTTGTTGTTGTTGTTGTTGTTGTTGTTGTTGTTGTTGTTGTTGTTGTTGTTGTTGTTGTTGTTGTTGTTGTTGTTGTTGTTGTTGTTGTTGTTGTTGTTGTTGTTGTTGTTGTTGTTGTTGTTGTTGTTGTTGTTGTTGTTGTTGTTGTTGTTGTTGTTGTTGTTCGGGTCATCATCAATGCTTAATCACTGATAATAACTGGTGATGTTCCCCGAGTAACAACAAACCTCCCCAAATTTACAGTATTTTCAACTCTTTTGATAACCATTGCAAATGATTTTGCGTTATCGCAACAGCAGCTTATCATTGATTTCTCGTTAGCAGTAACTATTGGTTTTCTCCGAGACTTGTCTCTCCTCAAGGTTCCAACATTGTTATATTGTTAGGTTCCTATTTAAGTGACATAAATGCTCTGACGAACTGCAGACACTTGTGCCCCCACGACGTAGACACTCTCAAGAAACCGGACAGGCAGCTAAATCCCACCCTCACACAGTAGAGATCCCTAGATGTAAAAGATCTTTCTACTCCAGTAGTTTCTTCCCCAGAACCGCTAGACTCTGAAATTCTATTCCAGGTTCCTGCTTCCCTAACTGTACTAACATGCAGAAGTTCAAGAAGTTCAAGTGCAACGTGAACCGACATCTTGCTGCCCAAATCCCAACATAGTGCCCCAGTAGTTGTTGCCCTGATAGTAGCCCCCTACACCAAAGTGGCAATGCGCCTTGTTTGGGGTGAAAATGTAATTAAAAAACAATGTGAAATAAATTACGATTTTAGGGTTTTACTTTAAAGGGTGTTTTGTAATGGGAGGAGGATTTTTAGGATAAGTCAAATTCAGTGAAATGTTTTCAGCGAAAAGGGTTTCGCAGCGTTTATAATCAAATGTGAGAAAAACGAGAGACATGTTAAAAGGTAAACCAAACAATAATGAGTTCAAAAGGCATCCATTCACAAAAGAGATAGTTTATATATGTTTAAAATGGACGTTTACAACAAAAGGAAAAACATAGAATGTTCGTGAATATTTTTAGAGTTCTTGTAAAACAAGGTGCCGAGACTTTGAAGAAGTGCGAATCAATTAATCTAGGATCAGGAAATCGTTATCAAAACTTCTTTGCTCATTTATATGAATTGTAATCCATTTAAAGTTGCTTATAAGAGTGAATGTCCATTTGTTTTTATATCAATAAGATATTTCAATGAGTAAATTGTGAATATTTCAATGAATAAAGTTTATACATATTGACAGACGTGATGAATTGTGTGTATCTGTGTATTCGTTAATGTTTCTGTGTGTGTGTGTGTGTGTGTGTGTGTGTGTGTGTGTGTGTGTGTGTGTGTGTGTGTGTGTGTGTGTGTGTGTGTGTGGAGAGAGAGAGAGAGAGAGAGAGAGAGATGGAAGCTCCCACACTGGGGGCGCCCAGTAACACCGATCCGAAAATTCTGGTCAACTGGATTCCACTAGTTTATTTGGAAAGAATGGCTTTTTGAAGGATTTTAAGTGGCTCCCAGAAAGACCATTTCAAATATATTCAGAAAGTTTTCTGATTGGTCCAAAATATAATTATTTGTTTTTATTCAGGATAGTGTATGCGCACAAACGCGTTTACGTAGTTTGATTTTGTACGTCGATGTGTACACTTCGTCTACCAAACGATCAAACACCGTTTCTTTCATCTAAACCATGTTTTAATAATAAAAACACTGTTGTAGCGAAATTCATTTTATATTCATATTATAGGAAACGCCAATAACGAAAAGTCATCAGAAAAAATATAGTCGCCATCTTTATTTATAAGTAAAGCGTGAAATTGAGCTTTAACTATTTAACGGTCCCGTTAGATTTACATTATTAAGCTTTTCCGATTTCTTTAATAGGTACTTATGCAGATAACGCACTGTGGTATTTTTTTAGATAGGATTTTCAAATTAAATTCAATTGTTACGGTATCTTTTGTTTATCAAATTGTTAGGTAGAAGTACAGAATAGTTACAAAAAATCCCCACCTTCCGCATGTTAAGAATGGGTTTCTAAATAATGATATTTCAGCACGGTCCGTATTCTGAATGAGTACCTTTTGTTTTCATTTTTCGCATTGCTAGTCGAACTTAGGGTTAGTAGTAGAGTTAAGGAAGGACATATGTTTTTTTTTTTTTTTTTTTTGCTTTTTGGGTTGTTGTTGTTGTTGTTGTTGTTGTTGTTGTTTATTTGTTTGTTTGTTTGTTTGTTTGTTTGTTTGTTTGATGTTGAAATTAAATTTTAGTCTTGTTTTAATTAATTTCCAAACCAGTTTTTACATTGCCATGGTGACTAATTTATTCCATAGTTAATTAAACTTCAGAATGAAAAATGTAAATGTTAAATCATAAAAAGCACACGCCCTTCCCTAATATCTATCACTAACTCTGAGGGCGGGTGGCAATTGGAAAATGAATTTATAAAATTTCTCATTGTCTGTGTGCTTTTTCGTTTATGTTGCCACAGGACCATTGCCAGCACCCTAAAATACATCGCTGGATTGCCACAAATAACAGGGTCGTGCCCAGGGTAATGAAAAGTTTCCGGCCACGCTTATGGTCTTTGGTGTGGTTTCAACTGAGAGCCACATCATGCCACCTAACATCTTTGATGTCGGCTTGAAAGTCAACACCAAAGTGAAGTTGAATGTTCTAGACAATGTGGTGATCTCCGGTGCAATACGATGGCCGCTGGCAAACCCTGGGTGTGGCAGCAGTATTCGGCGCTGGCCTACAAGTCCAAAGAGACCCATGCTTGACTTCAGAAGGAGTGCTACGACTTTATACTCCTCTTTCACTGAGCCCCCTCCTCCTCGCCCTATCTGAACTCATTGGATTACTTCGTTTGGTCATACGTGGAGAACATCACCAACATGACCTCTCACAACATCAAAGCCAGCCTGATCGCCGACATCCGCCGAGTATTCACCGAGCTCCCGCCAGCGCTTGTGGAAAAAAGCATGCTTTACGAACCCGCATCGAGTTAGTGATTGAGGCTGAAGGCGGTTACATTGAATAGATGTCAGCTCTACTGCATAATCAAGTTACCTGAATTGATTTTTTTTTCAATAAAAGTTTTAAAATAAAGCTGTAAAGTTGTTTTTTAGGGCTACAAATGTATCGTTCCTCCCTGCATAGACCTTTGTTACGAAAAGGTGCAGTGTACTAAGTATTACGGTATTCATGCGAAGCACAGTTAAGGATTATTACGGATTAGTATTAGATGCAAATTTTTGCTCAAATTTTAGCATCTTTAACCATCAATTCGGCACAAAGCACTAATTCTAAGTCAACAGACTATAACTTTTGCCCGTTTTTAACGGGCTGAAATATTTAGTTTATATTATATTTATTTAAATTTGATGTGAAGATGTGTTTTCTTATATAATTCATGGAGAGGGTTTGGGTTGTGACAATGGCTTTGACGATGTGCCTAAAATACGAGAATATTCGCTCTGACAAGCTTAAGTTTGAAATGGTATTTCCATCATTAAACGCGCAAACTAAATGGACGCATATTAAGAATGGGTCCGTTTATTTGTTTTAATTGTTAAAACCGATTAATCCCAAACGAAATGCAATGCATCGAAAAAAAGATTTTTCTTGAATTTGTCGGTTTCAGATGAATTCTTTATCTTTTAAAAAAAAAAAAAGATGTTAAATGATTAAGAATATGAAAAATGAGGTGCGGAGGCGGAAGTCTCCGCCCTTAAAGTGCCTCTGCGATTTAAATCTTAAAAGATTACGGAAGCCATTGAGAACAAAATATGGCCGCTCAAACTTCCATCTCGTCCCGAATGGCCAAAATTTGATGCCATAATCTGTTTGGTCACTCCAAACCCTCCACACTCCCCACTCCCCCCACCACATAATGCTTATCTCTGGTTTGAACCCGGTGACCCTGGTTTATCAATTGAAGTTTTATTTCGCTTCGAATCCCGTTAGGTGGAGGCAGCAAAACGGTCGCCTTGTTTGTGATAAGTCGAATGGAAGCACTTATTCTTTTTTTTTTTTTAAAAAACATTTTAAACTGCCTTTGTTTAAACTTCAATCGATGACGTCACTTCCGTTGTGTGTGCGAGTCGTTGTTTTTTTATCCAATTCTTAAATCTAACTTGACAAACACTTTGGTTCATTTTAGTTGCCGGATAGCAAAATCTCTACCATGTGTGTGTGTGTGTGTGTGTGTGTGTGTGTGTGTGTGTGTAAGAGAGCTTGAAAGAAATTTAAAAAAGTAGACTTTTATGAAGCTCCCCTCCTTCCCAAATATGCATTAGTGCTTTTTTTTTCGACAAAATAATATAAGAATTTTCTACTTTTTTTTTTTAATACTCACTATTAGTGGAAACTTTGTGAGTACACTGCTCCTAATCGTACACCTCACATGATCTCCTTTAATGACAAGATAATGCCCAGGAGGAAGATAATGCACAGGAGGATAAAAAACAGAACAGATACTACACTAGCCCATTTAAAGGAGAAGATAATTCATAGGAGGATGTCGCCATGACAACAAAACAGATACTACATTATCCCACTTAGAGGAGGAGATACATGTGTATGTCTGTGTCTGTGACTAATAGTTGTAGTGTTTTTGTTTCCAAGATGCAAATCCCAAAAAACTTCTCTGTTTATTAAAGAGCGCTCGATGAATAAACAGAGCTTGTTTATAATATTCATACAAACATTATTGGCTATAGTAAATAGGTACATATGTGCATATATATTTCTGCTGAGATTTCTAATGGGAAATCCAGCGTCGCCAGGTTAGCAGAGTGAGAGTACTCAG